>NW_027397088.1:5337508-5848614 GCF_003265705.2 Callorhinus ursinus
CTTAAAAAAAAAAAAAAAAACATTTTTTATTTTTCATTTTTAGAGTCATATTTTATCCCTTCATAGTAGTTACCCTTATTTTTGGCATATATATATATAAGTTGCTCTCTCTTTAAAATTTTGAGATACAGTTTCTTCTAACAGATCAAAATATACTCTAAATCACTAGTGTATGGCTTTGTTCTAGTCTCCTGCCTGATCACATTCTCTCCCTTTTTTCTTTCTTTTTTAAATCTTCTTCTTTCTTTTTTCAAACAACTTATCTTATCAATTCCTTTTATAAAATCTTTTATAATTTTCATCTTTACAGTCATCTTCCATCCCTTCATTGTATCAACCCTAGTTTTGTACATATATGTCTTTCTTCCTTTAAAATTTTAGGAAGTACTTTTTTCTAACAAACCAAAATATGCCCAAAATCTAGTGTGTGGCACTGATCAATGCACTAGCCTGATCATATTTGATCATATTCTGCTTTTTTTGTATTGTTCTGTTTTTGTTTTTATCTTTTTTTTTCTTTTTTTTTTTCTCTTTCTTTTTTCTTTCTTTCCCTTTCTTTTCCCCTGCTTTCAGGTCTTTTCTGAATTGTATACAGTATATTTGCTGGGGAGGTTGTTAACCTGTTAGCATTTTGTTCTCTCATTCATCTATTCTCCAATGGACAAAATGACAAGACGAAAAAAATCACCTCAGCAAAAAGAACAAGAGGTAGTACCGTCAGCCAGGGACCTACTCAATACGGACATTAGTGCGATGTCGGACCTAGAGTTCAGAATCATGACTTTAAAGATACTAGCTGGGCTTGAAAAAAGCATGGAAGTTATTAGAGAAACCCTTTCTGGAGAAATAAAAGAACTAAAATCTAACCAAGTAGAAATCAAAAAGGCTATTGATGAGGTGCAATCAAAAATGGGGGCACTAACTGCTAGGATAAATGAGGCAGAAGAGAGAATCAGCGATATAGAAGACCAAATGATGGAAAATAAAGAGGCTGAGAAAAAAAGAGATAAACAACTACAGGATCATGAGGGCAGAATTCGAGAGATAAGCGATACGATAAGATGAAACAACATTAGAATAATTGGGATCCCAGAAGAAGAAGAAAGAGAGAGAGGGGCAGAAGGTATATTGGAGCAAATAATAGCAGAGAACTTCCCTAATGTGAGGAAGGAAACAGGCATCAAAATCCAGGAGGCACAGAGAACCCCTCTCAAAATCAATAAAAATAGGTCAACACCCCGACATTTAATAGTAAAACTTACGAGTCTCAGAGACAAAGAGAAAATCCTGAAGGCAGCTCGGGAGAAGAGATATGTAACCTACAATGGTAGAAATATTAGATTGGCAACAGACCTATCCACAGAGACCTGGCAGGCCAGAAAGGACTGGCAAGATATCGTCAGAGCACTAAACGAGAAAAATATGCAGCCAAGAATACTATATCCAGCTAGGCTGTCATTGAAAATAGAAGGAGAGATAAAAAGCTTCCAGAACAAACAAAAACTAAAGGAATTTGCAAACACGAAACCAGCCCTCCAAGAAATATTGAAAGGGGTCCTCTAAGCAAAGAGAGAGCCTAAAAGCAGCATAGATCAGAAAGGAGCACAGACAATATACAGTAACAGTCACCCTACAGGCAATACAATGGCACTAAATTCATACCTTTCAATAGTTACCCTGAATGTAAATGGGCTAAATGCCCCAATTCAAAGACACAGGCTATCAGATTGGATTAAAAAACAAGACCCATCAATATGCTGTCTGCAACAGACTCATTTTAGACCCAAAGACACCCCCAGATTGAAAGTGAGGGGGTGGAAAACCATTTACCATGCTAATGGACACCAAAAGAAAGCTGGGGTGGCAATCCTTATATCAGACAAATTAGATTTTAAAACAAAGACTGTAATAAGAGATGAAGAAGGACACTATATCCTACTTAAAGGGTCTATCCAACAAGAAGATCTAACAATTGTAAATATCTATGCCCCGAACATGGGAGCAGCCAATTATATAAGGCAATTAATAACAAAAGCGAAGAAACACATTGACAACAATACAATAATAGTGGGGGACTTTAACACCCCCCTGACTGAAATGGACAGATCATCTAAGCAAAAGATCGACAAGGAAATAAGACTTTAAATGACACACTGGACCAAATGGACTTCACAGACATATTCAGAACATTCCATCCCAAAGCAACAGAATACACATTCTTCTCTAGTGCCCATGGAACATTCTCCAGAATTGATCACATCCTATGTCACAAATCAGGTCTCAACTGGTACCAAAAGATTGGGATTATTCCCTGCATATTTTCAGACCACAATGCTTTGAAACTAGAACTCATTCACAAGAGGAAAGTCAGAAAGAACTCAAATACATGGAGGCTAAAAAGCATCCTACTAAAGAATGAATGGGTCAACCAGGAAATTAAAGAAGAATTAAAAAATTCATGGAAACCAATGAAAATGAAAACACAACTGTTCAAAATCTTTGGGATACAGCAAAGGCAGTCCTGAGAGAAAAGTATATAGCAATACAAGCCTTTCTCAAGAAACAAGAAAGGTCTCAAATACACAACCTAACCCTACACTTAAAGGAGCTGGAGAAAGAACAGCAAATAAAGCCTAAACCCAGCAGGAGAAGAGAAATAATAAAGATCAGAGCAGAAATCAATGAACTAGAAACCAAAAGAACAGTAGAACAGATCAACGAAACTAGGAGCTGGTTCTTTGAAAGAAAGATTGATAAACCCCTGGCCAGACTTATCAAAAAGAAAAGAGAAATGACCCAAATCAACAAAATCATGAATGAAAGAGGAGAGATCACAACCAACACCAAAGAAATACAAACAATTATAAGAACATATTATGAGCAACTCTATGCCAGCAAATTAGATAACCTGGAAGAAACGGGTGCATTCCTAGAGATGTATCAACCACCAAAACTGAACCAGGAAGAAATAGAAAACCTGAACAGACCTATAGCCACTAAGGAAATTGAAGCAGTCATCAAAAATCTCCCAAGAAACAAAAGCCCAGGGCCAGATGGCTCCCCAGGGGAATTCTATCAGACATTTAAAGAAGAATTAATACCTATTCTCCTGAAACTATTCCAAAAAATAGAAATGGAAGGAAAACTTCCAAACTCATTTTATGAGGCCAGCATTACCTTGATCCCAAAACCAGACAAAGACCCCATCAAAAAGGAGAATTACAGACCGATATCCTTGATGAATATGGATGCAAAAATTCTCACCAAAATACTAGCCAATAGGATCCAACACTACATTAAAAGGATTATTCACCACAACCAAGTGGGATTTATCCCTGGGCTGCAAGGTTGGTTCAACATCCACAAATCAATCAACGTGATACAATACATTAACAAAAGAAAGAACAAGAATCCTATGATCCTCTCAATAGATGCTGAAAAAGCATTTGACAAAGTACAGCATCCTTTCTTGATCAAAACTCTTCAGAGTATAGGGATAGAGGGTACATATCTCAATATCATAAAAGCCATCTATGAAAAACCTACAGCGAATATCATTCTCAATGGGGAAAAGCTGAGAGCTTTTCCCCTAAGGTCAGGAACACGGCAGGGATGTCCACTATCACCACTGCTATTCAACATAGTATTAGAAGTCCTAGCCACAGCAATCAGACAACAAAAAGAAATCAAAGGCATCCACATCAGCAAAGAGGAAGTCAAACTCTCACTCTTTGCAGATGATATGATACTGTATGTGGAAAACCCAAAAGACTCCACCCCAAAACTGCTAGAACTCATCCAGGAATTCAGTCAAGTAGCAGGCTATAAAATCAATGCACAGAAATCAGTGGCATTCCTATACGCCAACAACAAGACAGAAGAGAGACAAATCAAGGAGTCGATCCCATTTACAATTGCACCCAAAACCATAAGATACCTAGGAATAAATTTAACCAAAGAGACAAAGGATCTGTACTCAGTAAACTATAAAATACTCATGAAAGAAATTGAGGAAGACACAAAGAAATGGAAAAACGTTCCATGCTCATGGATTGGGAGAACGAACATTGTGAAGATGTCAATGCTACCTAGAGCAATCTACACCTTCAATGCAATCCCCATCAAAATACCATCCACTTTTTTCAAAGAAATGGAACAAATAATCCTAAAATTTCTGTGGAACCAGAAGAGACCCCGAATAGCCAGAGGAATGTTGAAAAAGAAAAGCAAAGCTGGTGCATCCCAATTCCGGACTTCCAGCTCTATTACAAAGCTGTCATCATCAAGACAGTATGGTACTGGCACAAAAACAGACACATCGATCAATGGAACAGAATAGAGAGCCCAGAAATGGACCCTCAACTCTATGGTCAACTTATCTTTGACAAAGCAGGAAAGAATGTCCAATGGCAAAAAGACAGTCTCTTCAACAAATGGTGTTGGGAAAATTGGACAGCCACATGCAGAAGAATGAAAGTGGCCCATTTCCTTACACCACACACAAAAATAGACTCCAAATGGTTAAAAGACCTAAACGTGAGACAGGAGTCCATCAAAATCCTAAAGGAGAACACAGGTAGCAACCTCTTCGACCTCAGCCACAGAAACTTCTTCCTAGAAACATCGCCAAAGGCAAGGGAAGCAAGGGCAAAAATGAACTATTGGGATTTCATCAAGATAAAAAGCTTTTGCACAGCAAAAGAAACAGTCCACAAAACCAAAAGACAACTGACAGAATGGAAGAAAATATTTGCAAATGACATATCAGATAAAGGGCTAGTATCCAAAATCTATAAAGAACTTATCAAACTCAACACCCAAAGAATAAATAATCCAATCAAGAAATGGGCAGAAGACATGAACAGACATTTTCCCAAAGAAGACATCCAAATGGCCAACAGACACATGAAAAAGTGCTCAACATCGCTCGGCATCAGGGAAATCCAAATCAAAACCTCAATGAGATACCACCTCACACCAGTCAGAATGGCTAAAATTAACAAATCAGGAAACGACAGATGTTGGCGGGGATGTGGAGAAAGGAGAACCCTCCTACACTGTTGGTGGGAATGCAAGCTGGTGCAACCCCTCTGGAAAACAGCATGGATGTTCCTCAAACAGTTGAAAATAGAGCTACCATATAATCCAGGAATTGCACTACTGGGTATTTACCCCAAAGATACATATGTAGGGATCCGAAGGGGCATGTGCACCCCAATATTTATAGCAGCAATGTCCACAATAGCCAAACTGTGGAAAGAGCCAAGATGTCCATCGACAGATGAATGGATAAAGAAGATGTGGTATATAAACACAATGGAATATTATGCAGCCATCAAAAGGAATGAGATCTTGCCATTTGCAACGACATGGATGGAACTGGAGGGTGTTGTGCTGAGTGAAATAAGTCAATCAGAGAAAGACATGTATCATATGACCTCACTGATATGAGGAATTCTTAATCTCAGGAAACAAACTGAGGGTTGCTGGAGTGGTGGGGGGTGGGAGGGATGGGGTGGCTGGGTGATAGACATTGGGGAGGGTATGTGCTATGGTGAGCGCTGTGAATTGTGCAAGAATGTTGAATCACAGATCTGTACTTCTGAAACAAATAATGCAACATATGTTAAGAAAAAAGAAAAAGAAGAAGATAGCAGGAGGGGAAGAATGAAGGGGAGTAAGTCGGAGGGGGAGACGAACCATGAGAGACGATGGACTCTGAAAAACAAACTGAGGGTTCTAGAGGGGAGGAAGGTAGGGAGATGGGTTAGCCTGGTGATGGTTATTAAAGAGGGCACATTCTGCATGGAGCACTGGGTGTTATGCACAAACAATGAATCATGGAACACTACCTCAAAAACTAATGATGTAATATATGATGATTAACATAACAATAAAAAAGAGGTGAGTCAGTACTCTCTGATTCACAAGAGATGATGTCATGCCATCACACAATCAATCCATCAATATACTGCTTATGGAACCACAATGCTGTGCCCAGTACATGGGGAGGTCATTTACTCCTTTAGGGCCAGGGATACAGAGAAGTTGGAGCAAGATGGGAAAATCCTCACTGGCCAGAACCATGCATGCATCTTCAAGTTCCCTTCACAATAGTTGCCTCCAGAGAGTCAATACTTTGTTCTATCATTGAATAAAATATTTCTAAACACCTCATTTGGCAACATTTTCAAGCCAGTGATAATACTTCAGTCTCACCACATTTTAGACCAGAAGTGGTATTAAACATCATATTCACGAGGCTTGGTGCCAAGGACTTTGGGTTGTTTTCAGAAGTCAAGTTCCCCGTCAAGGGGTAAACACTGCAGTTTCAAGGACAGCTGAAAAATCTGTCTCTGAGAACAAGAGGTTACTTCTGATTGGAGCCATCAATAATGCTTTGTTTTTACTTGTGTGCAAGTTTCATCTTTCATACCTAAAGGGAACAGGATAGAGCAGTGGTTAAATTATAAGCCTTGATGGCAAAGTATCCCTGTCCAGCCACTTTTTAGTTATGTGGCCTTAGGCACCTTCTTGCAGCCTCAGATTTCATCCATAAAACATAAATAATAACCTTGATTATTTCAAAAAGGATTGTTGGAATAATTAAACAAAATTGTGTGTACAGGATCTGGCACAAGATAAAGCTTCAATGATAATAATAATAACAGTTATTATTACTATATACTTTTGAGAACAAAGACTTTATGTCCTTAGAATATACAGGTCAATGTCTAGACACTCAGATATTTCATGAATAAAGAAATAATTCTGTAATTCTGTGGAACAATTTCTTCCCCAAAAGATTATCCACTGGTATATCCATTTTAGCAACAGGCTAGCATTTAACTAATTAGATATTTTTCAGGCCAAAGAAAACTATGTAACCATGATAGAATTATTCTTGAACCTGTCATTTGTGAGGGCATTCCGTTCAGGTCAGAATTTACAATTATTTCTACTGAACACAGAAATAAAACGAAATTCTTTCCCAGTAGCAAAAAGAACACTCAGAGACATCCTACCAGTTTCTTTGTCTCGTTTTGATCTCATAAAATACAAGGAAAAGAAAATAAATGAAAATAAAACACTTCAAATGTTCCATTGCCATGAACTCCAACTGTGTTAAAGAATTGAGCAGAATAGAAATTGTTGTCTCACTTGTCCAGCTCTTCCCAAGGCAAATAATTTGGAAGCAAGAATCATGGAGTTCCTGTGACATTAGACTCCCAGCACCCAGCAAACTATAAATCCACCGAAGACCTCAAGAAGTGATCCTCAGTAAAATCTTACTATTTAATGGCCATTCATAAAACAAAACAACAACAAACAAAAACCAGTGCATCACCATTGTGTGCCAGAGCCCTGAGAAGGCAAGATTAGCTTCCTCCCTCTGCCACATCTCCTCCCCAGTGCACTCTACCCCCGGAGGGGCAGCCAACAACCACTACCTCAACATGTCCTATGAGCAAGAACTTGGCAGCATTTTTCTTGTAAGGTGCTCAGTTTATGATGATGAGTGGCTCCCAGCTTCTACCTGCTTTTGCTCAGAATGCCTGCTCTTGACAAGGTGGGGCTTTCTCATCCCAAACATGTCCACAGGTCTTCAGGAAGCAGCCTGATGCATGTTGCCATGACAATAACCAAACCTAAAGGAAAGATGATGTTAGCATTCAGAAGATTGGGTTTCTCTGACTGTTGGACATTGTTTTGTATCTTTTATGTGGGAAGGGGCAATTAGGTGATATCTTAGAGGTGAACTGTAAGATACATCTACACAGCTGCACCTATCCAGTTAATTCAGAGTGAAACATCTGGTTTAAGTACCTCCCCCAACTAATAAAAGTCATACCAGAGAATCTCTGTAGTATTGGCTCTGGGAGGGCAGGGCAAAACCACGATACTGTGGCTGGCACTGTCCTTCTGGGTTTGAGCTCCCCTTGGTTCTCTCTTATGAGTCACAGATCAGTTCTCAGTTTATACTGGAGGTGTCCGACCCAGAACCTATAGATCAAATCCAGATACAGCTGCATTTGCTTGGTCTGCCTGGTGTTGGCCCATGTGGGGATTTTCAGAATTTTTATTATTTGCCAATACATTTTTTTAAAGATTTATTCATTTATTTTAGAGAGAGAGAGTAGGGGGGAGGGGCAGGGGAAGAAGGAGAGAGAATTCTCAAGCAGACTCCCTGCTGAGCTTGGAGCCAGACTTGGGGCTCGATCCTAGGACCCTGAGATCATGACCTGAGCAGAAACCAAGAGCTGGATGCTCAACCAATTGAGCCACTCAGGCCCCCCATATTATTTACAGATACATTTTTAAATTAAAATATCTGTATTAAATATCCAAACATCTGACTTCTCTTGAAGGCCCAGGAATTCTGATGATGTGGGGTCATTTCTCCTAAACAGCGGTAATCATTTGGGTCTGATCAGTTGCTATCTCCTTTAGAATGAGCTCTCCAGCCCCCACCACAACCTGTTTTTCACCCATCTGACCATTACATCCATGTGTACTACTTTCTGGGTACCCACATGAATATGCTGTATGTGAATCCTACCATGAAACATTGATTTGGTCACAGTGTTTCAGGCTAGCTGTCCACCAGGTAGGACTCCACTTCACTGGGGTGGTGTTGTTGCCTGACTCTGACACACCGGAACATAGATCACAAGTCTGAAGCACCTGGAACCCTACCTGGACTCTACCATACACACCCCTTGGTCCTTGTCCCATTGAATGTGCCCAGCAGGCTTGGCAGCTCTCAGCAATGACACCAGTGAGTAATCCCTTATCCCTGGGACTTTTAGGAATCCCCAGGACATCCTGAGAAAGAAAGTAACCAATTTCAACTTTATGAACCATTTTGGTCCTCAGGGGCCCAGAGTGCCAATGGTGGATAGCACTCACAATTTCAGCTATGCCATCTCTCTGGCTTCAAGTTGGGCTCCACTAAAAATTCCCAACAAACAGGAAAAGGCCTCTAAGAGGAAAAATATTCAAGAGCTTCCCTTGATAGCACATTCCAATGCCTGACAATCCTCCTTTATGAGGGACTATTTTCATATCCAACCAAAATCACCCTTGGAGCAATTTAAAGGCATTTTGTCTTAGTCGGTCAAGAGAAATGGGGAAATACTACTCACCACTCCCTGCAAAACATATTCCTTTTGTGGAAAAAATACTATTATTAAATCACCATGCAGCCTTCTCCTCTAACCACTAAATCCTATTTCTCAATCTTTTAATCATTCTTGAAGCTCTCACCTGAACTTCTCTGAGTTCTCTCCATCTTTCTCAATTCATACAACTCAACACTAGATGCCATATTCCAGCTAGTTTCTAAATAGTGCTAAATATAACGGGGCCTGCTCTGTGGTTTCTGATTGTGTGGTTTACTCTTATACTTGATTTCAAAACCAGAGCACTTCTCTTGCCAGTTCATGATCAACCCAAGATCCACATGATTTTTAGATATTTTTCAGCTCTACATGCATCTACCTTATCATCGCTCACTGTAGATTTGACAGGTTGGGTCTTTCCCCTGCAAACACAATGCCCTTTGTCTCTTCTGAACTTTGCTTTTATTGGTTTCTTTCCATGTCTCCAAGCTACCAAGGCCATTTTGGATTCTGAACCCATAACATGATGCTGATTCTTAATGTCCCCCATCCCAGCTTGATGAAGTCATGTGGCATTTGTGAGGTATGCTCTCTCTTTTATCACTGTCTGCCTGAGAACCCCTTTCCCACCTGCAGCAATGACCTTGTTAGCTCTTTGTCTAAGCTCTTCAATTCCTTATGCAACCCAATCTTTTGTGGACCTAGAACTTTGCTAGTCAGATTGTTGTTCATGGATAAAGGGCATCAGCCTTACTTGGAATCTTGTGAAAAATGCAGAATCTCAGGCCCCACCCCAGATCTACTGAGTCAGAATCTACATTTTAACAACACTATCAGCTGATTCATATGGAGATTGAAGTTTGAGAAGTACTGGTTTATATTACAGTTTTATTGATATAATCTATTTTGAAAAAAAAATGGAAATGTTCACCAAATCATAGCTAATAATAATGCATCTTATGTTTTTGCCACATTCTAGTTCCACCAGCCAGTTCTTGGAGTTACTAGTTTTATGAGGCAAATTTGTTAGAAAGTAAAGATTATATAGTTCTGATGAAAATTCATTTTAATTCAACATTTATTAACTACTGTGGACTGAGTTATTTGTTGTAGGCTATACAAATATACACAAGACACTTCCCATCTTCGAGTAATTTATAATCATGCAGTATGCATACATCAAGAACTCTAACATGCGTTGAACTATGGTAGGTGGGTTAAACAATGCGCTGTGCACTCAAAAGAAGGAAGGATGTAGCACGTATTAGCTCCTAAGGAAATATTTTTTTTCTCTTGGTGTGTTCTCAATAAAACATGGCTGGTTCTCCAGTATGTGCTACACAGTCCTGCCCCCACACAGATGGTTGATTTCACTGAGAAAGACAAGTGTAAGAAGAAAACTAGCACCTCCTTCCATCAGCAAATCTACCACCCAACCTGCCTCTATGTCCTCCCTCCTGCCCCAGTGGATGAATTATCTCTGCTGCCATCCAGGGCCTCTCACTACTGAATCCCATCTCCTCTTGCCTACTCAAGAACTTTGCTCTTGCAATTATCTTTTCTCGCTCCAGAATGATCAATTTTCTTCCTACTCTATCAGTACTTTTCAGCCAAGAATGATTTTGCACCCTCCAAGAAATATTTGATGATGCCTGGGAACATGGTTGGTTGTCATGACCAGTGGGGGAAGGCTACTGAGATATAGGCGGGTTAAGAGTGCCAAGGTTGAGAAACCCTGTATTAGATCATTCTCATTCAGCACAGAAATATGATGTAATCTCCCTGTTCTGGACTGAATCATGCTCCCCACCCCCAAATTCACATGTTGAAGCCCTAACCCCCGCAATATGACTGTATTTGGAAATAGGGCCTTTAGGGAGGTAATGAAGATTAAATGAGATCCTAAGGGTAGAGCCCTGATCTGATAGGATGGGTATCTTATAAGAGGGGAAAGAACACCAGATTTCTCTCTCTCTCTTTCTTTGTGCACAGAGAAAAGGTCATATGAGGACATAGTAAGAAAGTGGCGTCTGCAAGCCAGGAAGAAAGGTTTCACCATATACCAACCTTGCGAGCACTTTGATCTTAGTCTTCCAGCCTCCAGAACTGTAAGAAAATAAATTTCTGTTGTTTAACCACCCAGGCTGTGGTATTTTGTTATGGCAGCCTGAGCACAACGATACCATCCCCATCTTCAATAACCGTCTTCCACAATCCAAATACACAGCAAATGGTGAATGGAAAGACAAATCTGGTATATCCTTCTGATAGAATACCATTCGGCAGTAAAAAGAAACAAATAATGATACATGCTACAGCATGAATGAGTACTATGCTAAGTGAAAGAAGCCCAACGTGAAAGACAATATGTTATATGATTTCATTTCTACAAAATTCCCAGAAAAGGCAAATCTATAGAGACAAAAAGTAAAGTAGTGTTTGCCTGAGGATGAAAGAAGAAACCGGATTAACTGTAAATGGGTACAGACTTTTATTTGAGAGATGGAAATATTCTAAGACTAGCTTATGGTGATGGTTGAATAAAAGGGAAAATTTACTAAACATCATCGAATTGCACATTTAAAATGGTTGAATATTATGGTATGCAAAGGATACCTCAACAGAAGTGTTTAAAATAAAATAAAGTAAAATTATATCAAATTGAAAAGATGGTTTTTAAAATATTTAAAATCTCCTCTAATCCCTTTTCCTCTGCAACTAGCAGCATGTTTCTCAGCTCCAAACCCCTCCAGAGTGTTATGCAACCCACCATCCCACGTTCTCAATTCCATCCTCCCAGCCCACACCAACCTTCTCCTACCCCGCTCTTATACAGGCTCCAGCACCTCCACATGGCCAAATGTGATGGGCAACTTGCATTGTTATCCACAGCATTTCAGAGTTGAAATAGCTAGGCTTGGCTTGACTTCCCTCCTGACTCTCTCCTACTGCTACCCCTTCTCAGGCTCCTTGTGCTGGGTCTTCCCATCTCCTGACCTCTCAGTATCAGAGGTACCCCTGGGATCATCCACAGACCTCTTCTCTATCTACACTCACTTAAGTGGTCTTAATCTTTCATGCATTCAAATGCCATTACACACTGAAGAGCCCCAAATTTGTATCTCCACTCTGCACCCTTCCCTGCATCTCAGGCTGCCAAGGCTGATAAAGCTTCCCTTGGTTGTCTAATGGGCAAATCAAGCTTCAGTTGTCCAGTGTTGAGCTCCGGATCCCCTGTCATCTCTGACTTGTGCCTCCTCCAATTTGTCATGTCCCAGTGAACACCACCACCATTCACCCATTTGCTGAGGCCAAAACACTGGAGTCTTCCTTGACTTTGCACACCCACCCCCATCAGTGGTCCTGAGAACGGTCAGGCTCAGGTCAGCTTGAGGAATCGTCACATGTTCCCAAGGTGCCCGGGGCCACCTTTCCTGAGAGCACTGTAGTGAGAGAATCCACATGCCCTCACGCAGACTCTGCACATGGGACGCCCAGCGAATCTGCCCCTCGCGCAGTCACCAAGCGCGCAGCTGTGGCCACGGGCCTGCACGTGAGCCACAGCAGGACCGGCCACGGGTTCCACAGCCCCCACCTGTGCAGGCGCGGGACGCACCCGGGCAGCAAGGACAGGAGCAGCCGCCCAGGCCCAGGAAGGGGAAAAGGCAGCACTGCGGGAGGAGCAGTGGCACAGCCCGCCCCCGCCCGAGTCCTGACGCGGCCGCCAGATCCAGGAGGGAAGCAGGGGGAGATGGGGACCCCCGGATGGGGAGCTCCCCTCACCACAGGGCAGGGGTGCACACGACCCCCGCAGCCATCCTGCCGCTGCCGCACCAGCGATGACAAAGGGAAAGGCTAGAGCGGCCCAGGGGTAGCCGACGTGGCTCCCCGGCGCACAGCACCCCCAGGCCCCCGAGTCTGGCCATTCCCCAGCCGTCGGGTGCTGACACCACCCATCCAGGCCCTGCGGGGGACGGGCCAGCAGCAACTGCTCCTCCTCGAGGAAGGTCAAAGCCAGCCCAGGGCAAAGCGGTCACGGGCCCACCATGGCTTGAGGGCTGGCAACCGTCTAAGGCCGTGCGGCTGCACACGGGCCAGTGAGGAGACAGCAGAGGGTGGCCGGGGCTGACGTTCAGGACCAGAGGGCGGTGACCTTGGACCCCGCAACAGGAGCCAGAGCGGGACTCAGCGGCGGCCGGGGCCAGACAGTGTCCCCAGAGCCAGTCAACTTTCCTTACTTCGGGTCCGTGAAGGAACCGAGGTCAAAGAACCTCCGAATGAAACACGTCCTCGGCTGGAGTCGGTGTCCCACAGCCCAGCGGTGACCAACACAGTGGATTCCGTGATGTCGCCGCGCTGCAGCCCGAGTCCCCAGGCTCCAGCTGGTCTGAGAGCCAGCGCCAGGGCCCCGCCTGGCCTCGCTGCTCCCGCTTCGCCTCCCTGGGCTGCTGGCGGGAAGCCTCGTCCGCACTGCCTCCCTTCCTCCTCCTCCCCGTCCCGGGGCCCCTGACCGCAGACCTTCAGGCCACAAGCAAGGGCAGGACTCCTGTCCCCTCGGGATGGTCAGGGAGGGAGGGGGGGAT
This sequence comes from Callorhinus ursinus, assembly GCF_003265705.2. Taxonomy (NCBI): domain Eukaryota; kingdom Metazoa; phylum Chordata; class Mammalia; order Carnivora; family Otariidae; genus Callorhinus; species Callorhinus ursinus. The sequence continues at coordinate 5,351,214 of NW_027397088.1, forward strand.
GCATCTGACCTGCCAGCCAACAGAACCGAATCTTCTGTCATGCAGCCCCAGCGATTCCAGAGGTCTGTGCTCTGGAGAAACGCTCCGCGTGTTCCGGGACACCAGCGGGGGATGCTCACAGGAAAGTCGTGCGTAGCAGCAAACTCCGGGAGCGCCCACGTCCCTGAACAGAAGGACAGAGGAAGAACGGACGCACACACAGCGGGACCCAGACCGCAGTGACAGTGAGCACAGCCCGGCACAGAAGCGAGGCTGCACCTCACCTAACGCCGAGTGAAAAAGCAGGTCACAGAAGGAGACGCACAGAACAATTCAGACAGAAAATACATGCTGAGGGCACATGTTTGGAATCACAGTAGAGAAATGAGAGCCGGGAAACACAGGAGCCAGGAGTGGGGACGTCTGCAGGACGGGGAGGAGGGAGACGTGAGCAGGGAGGCACACACAGGGGCCTCAGCAGAGCTGGGGACTGTATTTCTGAAGCAAAGCGCTGGTACACAGGTGTTTCCTCTCATATCTTTTGACATTTTAATATCCCTGAAGTCAGGATGGTCTTTAAGTTGCTGTCAGCCAGGCAGCAGCTGTGATGTAGTTACATTGTCTTGGAAATACCTTACATAATTTCTGTCACTACTGCTTTCCTATTTTATGTATTCACAAGAGGAATATATCACAAAAATCTGTTCTGGTCTGAAGGATCACTTTTAATATGGATAAAAAAATTCTAAATGACAAGAAAAACAGGTAAGTTTGACCACCTTGCTCTCTCCTGAGAACTTCTCAATGGCTTTCCATCACATTGAGCCCCAAATTAAAGCTCTTACAGCGCCTTCCAGTCAGGATCTTTTTCCTTCCTCTTGGGGTCTCATCTGTGACCCTCCTCCCGGCTAATGGCTCTTCAGCCCTGGCCTCCTCGCTGCTCTCCAAGCATGCCAGCCACAGTCCTGCTGCAGAGCCTTTGCACCTACTATTTTCCTGCCTGATGTGCCCGTCTGCTAGATATCCCATAATGTTCTCTCTCACTTCCATTTATGAAGACACTCAATGAACCTCAGAGTCTCTTGACGTTGATGCCAACTTCCCCAATGTAGAAAATTCTAGAAAGAAGATTCATCTCAATTGAAAATTTCATGATCTGTCTAATTACGATCCAAGCTGATTTTCAAAATTGATTTCTTGGTCAAATGTTGCATCACCGATAAGAGAGAAGCTGACCTCATAGGCTTCCTGGTGTGACTCAGTGGGAAGTTCGAACTTCACCTCGGAGGTATTCTTGCCAAAACTGTTGTACTTCAATCTAATCATGAGGATAATAATAGAACCAGATTGTGGTACATTTTACAAAACAACTGGCCTGAATTCCTCAAAAATGTCAGGATCATGAACAACAACAAAAGAGGAGGAGAATGTTGTACATCAAAGAAAAGTGAAGAAATGTAATAACCAAATACACGGAATGAAACTCCATTGAATTCCGGAGGAGAATCTACAAGGGATCATTGGGAGACAATTAGGAAAATTTGAACATGAAGTGTACGTGAGGTTATATTGAATTATTGGATTTCTTAGGTGTGATCATGACATTGAGGACACGTCGGAGGACGTTGGTGCTCTTAGCATGTATGCATAGAAGCAAATCAGAGGGCAGATCATGACATAGGCAATTTTCAAATGTCTCAACAAAATAACGGGGTGGGGGAAACAAATGAGGCAAGATGTTAACAACTGACGGATCTGGGTAAAAAGCTTTTTGATGTTCATGGTATTATTCTTTCAACTTTTCTGTATGTTTGAAATTTCAAAATAAAAATATCTTAAAAATCAGTTTCTTCTGTATTAGAAACAAAACAAAAGAAAGATTTTTTAAAATATTTTATTTATTTATTTGACAGAGAGAGACACAGCGAGAGAGGGAACCCAAGCAGGGGGAGTGGGAGAGGGAGAAGCAGGCTTCCCGCCAAGCAGGGAGCCCAATGCGGGGCTCGATCCCACGACCCGGCGATCACGAGCTGAGCCGAAGGCAGCCGCTTAACTGACTAAGCCACCCAGGCGCCCCCAAAAGAAAGATTTTTAAAACCCAAAGAACATCATTGCCCTTTCAATGTTTTAAGTAACTTACATAATATAAAGAATAACAAAGAAAGTGTGTGTGACAACCACACAAAATTTCACCCCTGAAATTGACTGAGGAATATAGTGAGGGATAGGATGTTGATAGGACCTGGATACATGGTGTCAGAACTAAAATCCTTAACTTGCTTTCTGAAACCTAGGATGTCTCCCACTGAAGTTCTGCAATTTATTTCCAGCAATAATCAGCTGGATACATTTATAAAACTCTGTAGCTAGCAGGCCCTATTTAATTTTTGCCAATATATGCCATTAGTGGAGAACAAAAGCTTCTCAACATTAAAATATATTTTAAAATGACTTAAGTCAACAATGTCATAAGAAAGACTATAAAATATGGCAACCATTTCTATAGAAAACAAAATATGGAAACTAGTAAACATCGAAAATATTCCTCAAATTGGTTTCCATGACAGTGAGACATGTAACTATTTTATAACAAACAATTTAATTCAAAATTTTCTAATTATTATGATTTAAAACTTGAACAATCATTTTATGTTCGATAATCTGATTTGTATAATTCACTTAAAATGGCTTTGTTGCAAGTATTACTTGTAATTATTACTAATGAGAAAAAAATAATATACTCTTTTTTTTTCTTACTCGAGGAATGACCACTGCTCTCTCATTCACACAAAAGCACTGAATCATTATCAGTCCTGATGAGTAATGAAACAATAATAGTAAGGGTGATTACAAGAATAAAACAAAGAAGTTGTTGCAGCTGAGGCCGAAGAGGTTGCTGCCTGTGTTCCCCTTTAGGATGTTGATGGACTCCTGTCTCACATTTAGGTCTTTCATCCATTTTGAGTCTATTTTTGTGTGTGGTGTAAGGAAATGGCCCAGTTTCCTTCTTCTGCATGTGGCTGTCCAATTTTCCCAACACCATTTGTTGAAGAGACTGTCTTTTTTCCATTGGACATTCTTTCCTGCTTTGTCGAAGATGAGTTGACCATAGAGTTGAGGGTCCATTTCTGGGCTCTCTACTCTATTCCATTGATCGATGTGTCTGTTTTTATGCCAGCATCATACTGTCTTGATGATGACAGCTTTGTAATAGAGCTTGAAGTCCGGAATTGGGATGCCGCCAGCTTTGCTTTTCTTTTTCAACATTCCTCTGGCTATTCGAGGTCTTTTCTGGTTCCAAACAAATTTTAGGATTATTTGTTCCATTTCTTTGAAAAAAGTGGATGGTATTTTGATGGGGATTGCATTGAATGTGTAGATTCCTCTAGGTAGCATTGACATCTTCACAATATTTGTTCTTCCAATCCATGAGCATGGAACGTTTTTCCATTTCTTTGTGTCTTCCTCAGTTTCTTTCATGAGTATTTTATAGTTTTCTGAGTACAGATCCTTCGCCTCTTTGGTTAGATTTATTCCTAGGTATCTTATGGTTTTGGGTGCAATTGTAAATGGGATCGACTCCTTAATTTCTCTTTCTTCTGTCTTGTTGGCATTTTTAAATTAAGTACCAATTAGCTTTGTAATCTTTGAAATACTGCTTGCATGTTTTGTCTCCTTCTTCAGTCATTTAAAATAACCAGAGTACTTGATAATATTAGATTTGTGAGCACCTAAATGAATTTTGTAATCAATATTTAAATGCGGGGAAGATCCAATTTGGTAAATGTGTAAGTTCTTTTTCATTTAATCATTATGTAGCTAGTGTCTGAATATTTAGATAAATATTGATGGTTTGAAGATTAATAAATTGGACATTCAACTAAGTAGAAATTGTATCAAATGTTTCTCTCCATGCACACACATACACGCACGCACACACACACACACACACACACACACAACAGGAAAATTCCAGATTCTGCCAAGATTCACCACATCCAGCAACAGATGCCTGGGCCATATATAAAGGGCTAGTGGTCTAGGAGGGACCCTGGCATGAGAAGTCTGCCTAAGAGAGACATTCTGCACTGCATAGTGACTAACCAGGGCAGTCAGATCTCCTTTCCTACAGTTTGACTCTGAGATAAACAGAGTCAACCGTCCATGTGTAAAACACAGACAGAAATAGAAGAGCAGAGAGACACTTGTTTGCAAGGTGAGTGAAGTCACTGAGCTAAAGACAACACCTGTTTCCAGGGAAGAAGCAAGGGGGTGTGGTCACGAGAGGTGCTACCAGGTCCCTCCAACCACTGCTGGGTCTTGAACACCAATGAGCAGTCATCCAGGGCCCCATAAGCCCCTGCCGTAATTTTCTGTACCTTCCACTTCTCTCCAGAGCCTGCATTGCCATGGAGGTTCCCAACAGGACCAAAGTAAGGTAGATTGTAGCCTAAAGCCAGACAGGAAACACGGAGGGACATCTACCATGGTCACCAGTGCTGTTTTAAGCACCGAGGGTAAATAAAACATGGTTTCTTCAACCTTGAGACACTTGTAATCTAGCACTTACAACATAACATCCTAGGGGCGCCTGGGTGGCTCAGTCAGTTAAGCTTCTGCCTTTGGCTCAGGTCATGATCTCAGGGTCCTGGGATCGAGTCCCGTGTCGGGCTCCCTGCTCAGCAGGGAGCCTGCTTCTCCCTCTGCCTCTGGCCCTCCCCCTGCTCATTCTCTCTGTCTCTCAAAAAAATAAATGAATAAAAACCATAACATCCAAAAAGCATCAACAGTACATATGAACCAAGAGCTCTGAGGGCACCTGGAAGGGAATAATGAATGCCTTAGAGGCCAGAAATAGGAAGAAATGTGTTTGGGAAAGAGTCCACAGAAAATGGGCCATTTAGGGTGGCCTCGAAAATCACCATAAAGGATCTTACCAAGAGGCAGAAAAGGGGAGGGAGCTCACAAACAAATGGTATGGGGGCAGCATAGCCTGGGGGTAAGAACACAGACTTCTGCCCAAATGCCTATTTTCAAATCTAGACCCTACTACTTACTAGCTGCATGATCTGGAGCAGACAATCTAGCCCCACTATCCTTCAGGTTTCCCAGCTGTAAAATGGGTGTAGCAATAGTATTTACTCATAAGATGACCATGAGGAATAAGTGAGGTAAAATACTTAATGCTCCTAGATCAGTGCCTCACCCGTGATGGGCATTAATAATGTTAGCTACTGCTAGCACCATTTCCATACCACATGCTGATATAAGAACATACAACTTTCCCTCCTTCCTTTTGCTTTTGGTAATTTTGAGGACACTTTATTTTTTGTGTTCTGAGCTTCCATGAGTGTGTATTTTGGCTTGGCATGTCCAGGCCCCCTGTCTGCCCAGCATTGCACCATGCTCACATATGTGTTTTTATGCCTATCCCATCTGCCGACAGTATCTTCCCCTTCTTTAAACACTTTCCAAGGCAGGTCCATGGTCCACCTCAATGGGTCAAAGTGGTACCCTAACCAGGAACTCTTGATCTCAAGATGGATTCAAACTCAGCTCTATCCTTTGATACTTTTTGCACAACAAACTCACTGAACCTTAGTTCTTTAATCCATAAAATGAGGGCAACAACACCTACCCCATGGGGTGATCACTGTAAGGCTTACATAAAAATAAATAAGTATGCAGAGCTGTTTGACCCAGTGCCCAGCACATAATAACTGCTTAACAATTAGTAGCATTAACATATAAAAAATAATAACCTTGTAGCACTATACAAATTATTATATATTTGTTCATTTTTCTGAAGGGAGTCATAACTTTTATCAAATTATCAGAGAGATCCTTACTCCTGCTTATTATTTTCACAAATAGAAAGAACCTGTGCTCAGACCGGAATGCATATCTTCTACTGTTGTGCTAGGACTCTCCCTTAAGCATATAAGCTCTGTAATGAGTAAAACATGGAAGAGAAGCCTCCACAGACTTTGTCTTCCATTTATGGTGTCACTCACCCTGAGGAGATTCAGAGACAATGAATGTGGTATGGAAAAAAAATTGGAAAGTGGACTAACTCACCCCACCTTTCTTCTTTCCTCACACCCTCATCCCCAGTTCCCAGGGATCTCAATTTGGTCAGCATCCTATCCCAGCTAAAGTTATTTCCAGGAAAGGATCTGAGAAATATACTGGTACTGAGACCAGGATGAAAAAGAAGACAAGACTCCCAGGGATATTTGCATTTGAGTAGTTGAGCAAAACTAAAATCAAAGGGATGAAGGTCTAATTAGGGAATTATGAGCTTCAGGAATGTCAGCAAGGAAAAAAATGTTGTGTTACCAGGAAATGTTCCCAGGGCCACTGGGCTGAGAGTGCACAAGGCTTGTCCCAGGTGTGGCAGTCTGTGGCTGGCCAGAACAGGAGTGGAAAATGGAAATGAAATCTCATTGTTTGAAAAATTAAACTAGGATGTAAAAGACAAGACTAACAGCATTGAAAAAGAATGAAGGGGATATATATGAGTTGATATGGAAAGAGACATTAGGTGAGAGAAGAAAGATACAGATCAGTATGCCTAGAACGAATAAACGTATCATATGCTTGCATATACATGGAAAATTCCAGAAAGATACAAAGCAAACTGGTAACAATGGCTATCTCTGGGGAGGGAGCCTTGGAGAATTGAAGTCTGGGGTGGAAGAAAGACTTGTTTCTGCTTGTTCACTTATATTATTTTATATTGCTGAGTTTTGTTTTGTTTTGTTTTACCATATGTATGTATCACATTTTTTATTTAAAAAAATAAGTTTGAGAAGACAGCATGAGTAAATTCAGGGAGCCATGAAACCTTTTGCTAAAACCGACAGCATGAAATATTATTTTTAAAAAGACTGATGAGAGACCATAGTTAACAACAAAACAGGATGCCATGAATGAAACCCCTAGCCAAAATATTTCACTAGGATTCAGAATTCAGGTTAAAGTCTGTGATACAAAGTGTCATTAAAGGCAACAGAAGTACCAGGAAAATTGAGAGGAAAAATCCCCAAAGCTTGAGCTGGCTTTCTAAGCGATGTAGGTTTTTATCTTAGAAAGACCACCCATTACATTTCCACACCCATTTTTGAACAGAGAAAGGGTTTCAGGATGTTGTATTCCTCATTAGCCAAATTGGCCCCCTTGCCAAGCCTGCCTTCACTTGTGAGCCTGGGAACCAGCACTACACACACCAGCTGCCTTGTTCATTATAAATAGAATTTTCCCCACTAGCTTGGAGTGATAAGTACGAAGGCGGATCAAAATCAAAAGCCATAGAACATGTAGGTATTTGCACATTCACGGGACTCATCATCATACTCATGATTCTAGGGACCGCTCTCAGAATTTTTGCTCAGTTTCTCATGTTTCTGCTTTTGGGATTTGATGATTACAGTTGTTGATGGAGAAAAAGAAAACAAAAGCCCCACAAGTCCTGAAAATTAGAAAATTTCCCAGTGGAACACTCTATTAAGAAGTAGGGAAAAAAACTCACGTCTCCACCAGCCAGATACCACCATCAATTCCCAAAGGTGTTGAGAACAGCAAGAGAAAGTACTCCTGGAGAAATTACTTAGAAATATTCTGCTTCACCAAATACTACACAACTCAAACCAAAAAAAATGTTTTTTTTTAAGTTGGCTTTGAAAACACACTATTAACATCCAAAATACTCACATTCCTTCAGCATCACAAACGTAGTAAATAAATTTGTGAACTAAAAAGGCAACTGAGAAACTAAAAAAAGCAATTGATGAACATGTAAAGGCAGATGGATCTGTAAATTGGACAGTAGGTTTCACATTATAAGCAGTTGCCCGGTGAATTTCTTTAAGCATGTTGGCTCAAACATGCCAGTGACATTTGTTAAGATATAGATCCAGAGAACCAAATTAATCCATCAGAGAGTCTACTGTGTTTGGCACCATGGGACATAACAGGGAGATACTCCATCCTTAAGGAATTAATTTTTTGAGAGAGACACATATAAATGCACTGCAACAATCAGAACAACACAGCATAGTGAGTGAGATCAAAGGGAAAGCCTTTATTTTTTTTTTCAAATTGACATCTATGAACAGTTTACAATATGTGCCAGGCACTATGCTTAATGACTCAAATGTGTCATTTTACTTTCTTCTCACCCCATCTCCACGAGGTAGATGCTACTACTTTCTCCATCTCACAAATGATAAAACAGAGGCTTGGAAAGTTCAGTAATTACCACGTCCAAGGCTCAGACCTTTATAAATAATCCTTTGCCATTTTTGACAAACCAGACATAAGACTCAGCATCTTCTTGGCCAGAAATGAAGGGGAAGCAAGTTGTCCTGCCATGTAATCTTTAGATTATTCTTTTAATGTTAGGAGGTCATATACAATTTTATTTCTCTTCCTTGCTTTAAAATGTTCTGTTACTTATACAAGGAAAATTACATCAAATCAAAATATGTTTATTTCACATAATAAATCTGTTTAAGAAAGTGATGTACAAACAGAATAGTAAGTTAAATACACTGGGGGAGTAAATACCCAGTAGTGCAATTGCTGGATCGTATGGTAGCTCTATTTTCAACTTTTTGAAGAACCTCCATACTGTTTTCCAGAGTGGCTGCACCAGCTTGCATTCCCACCAACAGTGTAGGAGGGTTCCCCTTTCTCTGCATCCTCGCCAACACCTGTCATTTCCTGACTTGTTAATTTTAGCCATTCTGACTGGTGTGAGGTGATATCTCACTGAGGTTTTGATTTGGATTTCCCTGATGCCAAGTGATGTTGAGCACTTTTTCATGTGTCTGTTGGCTGTTTGGATGTCTTCTTTGGAAAAATGTCTGTTCATGTCTTCTGCCCGTTTCTTGATTGGATCATTTGTTCTTTGGGTGTTGAATTTGAGAAGTTCTTTATAGATTTTGGATACTAGCCCTTTATCTGATATGTCATTTGCAAATATCTTCTCCCAGCCTGTTGGTTGTCTTTTGGTTTTGTTGACTGTTTCTTTTGCTGTACAAAAGCTTTTTATCTTGATGAGGTCCCAATAGTTCATTTTTGCCCTTGCTTCCCTTGCCTTTGGTGATGTTTCTAGGAAGAAGTTGCTGCAGCTGAGGTCAAAGAGGTTGCTGCCTGTGTTCTCCTTTAGGATGTTGATGGACTCCTGTCTCACATTTAGGTCTTTCATCCATTTTGAGTCTATTTTTGTGTGTGGTGTAAGGAAATGGCCCAGTTTCCTTCTTCTGCATGTGGCTGTCCAATTTTCCCAACACCATTTGTTGAAGAGACTGTCTTTTTTCCATTGAATATTCTTTCCTGCTTTGTCGAAGATGAGTTGACCATAGAGTTGAGGGTCCATTTCTGGGCTCTCTACTCTGTTCCATTGATCGATGTGTCTGTTTTTGTGCCAGTACCATACTGTCTTGATGATGACAGCTTTGTAATAGAGCTTGAAGTCTGGAATTGTGATGTGCCAGCTTTGCTTTTCTTTTTCAACATTCTTCTGGTTATTTGAGATCTTTTCTGGTTCCATACAAATTTTAGGATTATTTGTTCCATTTCTTTGAAAAAAGTGGATGGTATTTTGATGGGGATTGCATTGAATGTGTAGATTGCTCTAGGTAGCATTGACATCTTCACAATATTTGTTCTTCCAATCCATGAGCATGGAACATTTTTCCATTTCTTTGTGTCTTCCTCAATTTCTTTCATGAGTATTTTATAGTTTATAGCAACAATGTCCACAATAGTCAAACTGTGGAAAGAGACAAGATGTACATCAACAGATGAATGGATAAAGAAGATGTGACACACACACACACACACACACACACACACACACACACACACACACAATGGAATACTACACAGCCATCAAAAAGAATGAGATCTTGCCATTTGCAATTATGTGGTTGGAACTGGAGTGTATTATGCTGAGCAAAATAAGTCAATCAGAGAAAGACATGTATCATATGACCTCACTGATATGAGGAATTCTTAATCTCAGGAAACAAACTGAGGGTTGCTGGAGTGGTGGGGGATGGGAGGGTTGGGGTGGCTGGGTGATAGACATTGGGGAGGGTATGTGCTATGGTGAGTGCTGTGAATTGTGCAAGACTATTGAATCACAGATCTGTACCTCTGAAGCAAATAATACATTATATGTTAAAAAAAAAAGGAAGAAGAAGGAGAAGATAGCAGGAGGGGAAGAATGAAGGGGGAGTAATCAGAGGGGGAGATGAACCATGAGAGACTATGGACTCTGAAAAACAAACTGAGGGTTCTAGAGAGCAGGGGGTGGGAGGATGGGTTAGCCTGGTGATGGGTATTAAAGAGAGTACATTCTGCATGGAGCACTGGGTGTTATACGCAAACAATGAATCATGGAACACTACATCACAAACTAATGATGTAATGTATGGTAATTAAGATAACATAATAAAAAAAATACACTGGGGGAACTAGGTATTGGAAAGAAGGCTGTAAAGAATGATCCTGTACTGCAAAGAACCCTTTTGTATGTATTTATTTATAATCCACCCCATGCCAAACACAGGTTTCAGGCAGCTTAAAAAGGTGCATATAATCCCAGAAAAAATAAAGTTCGAAAACAGCAATGGATTCAAGGCAAAGAGAACATAATGGTAGCCAGCAGTGAAATGAGTGCCCCAAATCTGTGAAGGTCTTTGCATTTCAGAGTTGGGACCTAAAGTGTGCACTCAGCTGTCTAGTAGCCAAAGCCTAGCATGAAACATGATTGGTTATATAGTGTAGTCGTGTATAATTTTACACAATGGGTTGATACTTTCAGAATGATTCCCACACTTCTTGACCTTGAGGAGACCCTCCATCTGCTCTGTGACCATGTCCCCTACAGTCACCTCCAGTGGAGGGTGCCCTTACCCCCGCTCCCACTTACCTCAGGATGCTCAAGAGTCAGTGTCATCCCCCACAGTCACTTGTATTTCCAGACCACTTTTTATCTACATTTTTTCTAAAAGCCACCTCTCCTTTGTCATCTTCCAGCCTCCAGGCACTTCCTCTCATCCTTCAAGGACTTTGGCACCTAACTCTCATTCTTTCACAGCACACCCATGCGCATCCGGAGCAACTCAGGACCAAAATGGATGCCCATTGAACAATGAGCTGCTTGGAGCCTGTCCTCATGATTTTCCGCATCCTGTTGCATTTCTCCCCAGCCATGCACTGTCATCTGCCCCACCCTGCACTCTTCACACTGCATTTCTGGAATTACCACACCAGACCTTCAGTGCAGCATTCTCCACCCTGTTCGCACACTAAAACCAAACGCTCACCAAATACCAGCACCTAGGCTCCACCCTCTGAAATTCTAATTTAATTGATTCAGAGTGGACCACAGATACCTGGCCATTTTTATAGCTCCCCGGGTGTTTCCAATATGTAACCAGAATTGGAATTAATGTTCTAGTAGTTAACGAATGTAGTCACTGTTCTTTCTGCTTCATTCGTTTATTCCACCTATGGCCCTGCCTTTAACCTTATTGGGTTTCCTGATTCATTAACCATCTCCTTGGCACATGTCCACCCATGCCCCTCCTCTTTTCCTTTCTCATGCCTTTTGTCTCCCTACCTAATTTCAATTCCATGCCTCATCACCTCAGCCACTTTTTGTCAGTATCTTAACCTCTGTTGCTCCACTGTATTTCTATTAACAACTTCCCAAAAAACTCCATGTTAAATGAACCCAACTGTTCCCTTCTCAGTGCCTACACCAAGACTTCTGAGAAATGCTTGGTGAAAAAAGAATCAATATTCTTCATGTACATTAAAAATTAAAAGAAAAAAATCTAACAAATTAAAAACAGAAAGAACTTCCTTAATTAAAAAAAAAATGGATGGTGTGCCTGGGAGGCTCAGTCAGTTAAGCGTCCGACTCTTGATTTTAGCTCAGGTAATGATCTCAGGGTCAGGAGATCGAGCCCCATGTGGGGCTCTGCTGTGAGCATGGAGCCTGCTTAAGATTCTCTCTCTCACTGCTGCTCATCTATCTATCTCTCTAAAAAAAAATTTAAAAATAAATAAATAAAATAAAATCTTATTAAAAATGGAATTTGCAACACACCATTTATACATAAATATCCCAAATGAAGCAATGTTAAATTTTTAGAATTAAATAACAAATTTAACACATTTTCTGGATAGATTATCAATATACCAAACTCAGTTGTATTTCTCTATCTTAGCAGCAAAGAGTTTGAATTTGAAAAATGAAAAAACTTTTAGGATACCATTTACTTCAATATTACAAAGCTGTAATCATCAAGACAGTATGATACTGGCACAGAAACAGACACATCAATCAATGGAACAGAATAGAGAGCCCAGAAATGGACCCTCAACTCTATGGTCAACTAATCTTCGACAAAGCAGGAAAGAATGTCCAATGGAAAAAAGACACTCTCTTCAACAAATGGTATTGGGAAAATTGGACAGACACATGCAGAATGAAACTGGACCATTTCCTTACACCACACACAAAAATAGACTCAAAATGGATGAAAGACCTAAATGTGAGACAGGAGTTCATCAATATCCTAAAAGGACAACACAGGCAACAACCTCTTCGACCTCAGCTGCAGCAACTTCTTCCTAGAAACATCGCCAAAGGCAAGGCAAGCAAGGGTAAAAATGAACTATTGCGACTTCATCAAGATAAAAAGCTTTTGCACAGCAAAAGAAACAGTCAACAAAACCAAAAAACAGCCAACAGAATGGGAGAAGATATTTGCATATGACATATCAGATAAAGGGCTAGTATCCAAAATCTATAAAGAACTTCTCAAACTCAACACCCAAAGAACAAATGATCCAATCAAGAAATGGGCAGAGAAAATATGAACAGACATTTTTCCAAAGAAGACATCCAAATGGCCAACAGACACATGAAAAAATGCTCAACGTCACTAGGCATCAGGGAAATCCAAATCAAAACCTCAATGTGATACCACCTCACACCAGTCAGAATGGCTAAAATTAACAAGTCAGGAAATGACAGGTGTTGGCGAGGATGCAGAGAAAGGGGAACCCTCCTACACTGTTGGTGGGAATGTAAGCTGGTGCAGCCACTCTGGAAAACAGTATGGAGGTTCTTCAAAAAGTTGAAAATAGAGCTACCCTACGACCAAGCAAGTGCACTACTGGGTATTTACCCGAAAGATACAAATGTAGTGATCCGAAGGGGCATGTGCACCCCAATGTTCATAGCAGCAATGTCCACAATAGCCAAACTATGGAAAGAGCCAAGATGTCCACCAACAGATGAATGGATAAAGAAGACGTGGAGTATATATATACAATGGAATATTATGCAGCCATCAAAAAAACGAAATCTTGCCATTTGCAAAGACATGGATATAACTAGAGGGTATTATGCTAAGTGAAATTAGTCAATCAGAGAAAAACAATTATCATATGATCTCACCGATAAGGAGGAATTTGAGAAACAAGACAGAAGATCATGGGGAAGGGAGGGAAAAATGAAACAAGATGAAACAAGAGAGGGAGACAAAATATAAGAGACTCTTAATCTCACGAAACAAACTGAGGGTTCCTGGAGTAGAGGGTGGTGGGAGGGAAGAGATGGCTGGGTGATGGACATTGGGGAGGGTATGTGCTATGGTGAGCGCTGTGAATTGTGTAAGACTGATGAATCACAGACCTGTACCCCTGAAACAAATAATACATTATATGTTAATTTAAAAAAATATACCATTTACTTCAAAAGATATCAAGTACTTAGGGATATTTGACATTGTATGCAATTGCCCATCTGAAATTAAAACACACACACACACACACACACAAATCTACACAAGAGGGGCGCCTGGGTGGCTCAGTTGGTTAAGCGACTGCCTTCGGCTCGGGTCACGATCCTGGAGTCCCAGGATCGAGTCCCGCGTGGGGCTCCCTACTCGGCGGGGAGTCTGCTTCTCCCTCTGACCCTCTTCCCTCTCGTGCTCTCTCTCTCTCAAATAAATAAATAAAATCTTAAAAAAAAAATCTACACAAGAAATTTTATAGTGGTTTTATTCTTAATTGCCAAAACCTGGAAATAATCCAAACATCTCTCAACTGGAAAGTGGATAAACTGGGGTTTAAGCCTTTAGTGGAAATTTTACCAGCAATATAGAGAAATTAACTGGATACACACAAAAACATGGAAAAGTCTCAAACGTGCTGTGATCATAGAAGACAGATTCAAAAGGCTATACACTGTATGAGTGCAGTTACATGACATTCTGGAAAAGGCACTACTTTAGCAACAGAAAACAGATCAGGGATCACCAGGGGCAGAGGTAGGAGGAAATATTTACTAACATGTAGGACAGGTAGATCAATGGGACTGTTCTATATCTTTTTTTTTAACTTTATTGAGACATAATTGACATATAATATTGTGTGAGTTTAAGGTGTACAATGTGATGATTTAGTATGCATACATATTACAAAATAATCATCACTATAAAGTTAACTAACACATTCATCACCTCACAGTTACCTTTTGTGTGTGTGCAGTAAGAACTTTTAAGATTTACTGTCTTAAGTTAATACAAGGATAGCTTTTGTATCAGCCCTGCTTCTAATGAAAAACGGAATTCTATCCCAACCAAGAGGATTGTAATGGTAGACGTATTACAAGTGGTGTGGGCCAGAAACAAGGGATACTGAAGCACCTAGAGACTAGCATCACCCAGAAGCCATGACCATTTTAAATTGTAAAGGGGCAAAGGATGGAAAGAAACTAGCGTCACCAGAGCCCAATAAGAGCTTCTCTCATGGAGGAGAGACCATCTCCGAGGGGATGTTGTCCCCACCAGAACTGTGGCACCAAACTGCTGGTGCCTCCCTTTGGAGAACCCAACCAGATACGATCTGCAGGTTAGCCCAGGTGGGCACAGAGAAAGCGGAGAGAAGGTCTGGGTGGAACCAACGGATAATAAGCAGCACGGTGTTTCTTTTATTTCTGTAAATTCCTATGTAAAGTCTCAGTATTAGAAATAAACTTATTCTACTAGTTAAAAGTTAAATAAAAAAAAAAGAAAGGATTTACTGTCTTAGCAACTTTCAAGAATAAACTATAGTATGGTAACTCTAGTCATCATGCTGTACATTATATCCCAGAACTTACTCATCTTGTAACAGAAAGGTTGTACTCTTTGACCACCTTCATCCATTTCCCCCATCCCCTGGCAACCATCAATCTATTCTGAATTTGATGTTTTCTTAGATTCCACATATGACTGAGATCTTACGGTATTTGTCTTTCTCTGTCTGACTTATTTCGCTTACCATAATACCCTCAAGGTTTATTCATGTTGTGTAAAAGTCAGTATTTCCTCTTTTCTATGGTTGAATATTCCATTATATATATATATATATATATATACACACCACAATTTCTTTATCCATTCATCCATAGACAATTAGGTTATTTCCATGCTTTGGCTATTGTATATAATGCTGCAGTAAACAGGGGGTGGAGATACCTCTTCAAGGTAGCAATTTCATTTCCTATTGTCCTATATCTTGACTGTGATGGTTGTTACACAAAAAAATGCATTTGTTGAAATTCATAGACCTGTATAATTATGAGTTAATTTTGCTGGATGTAGATTATACCTTAACTGTATAGTTGGTTTTGTTTTGTTTTTTAATTTTTTATTTAAATTCAATTAGCCAACATATAGTACATCATTAGCTTCAGATGTAGTGTTCAGTAATTTATCAGTTGCCTATAACACCCAGTGCTTATCACGTCACATGCCCTACTTAATGTCCATCACCGAATTACCCCATCCTCCCCCCCACCTCCCCTCCAGAAACCCTCAGTTTGTTTCCTAGAGTTAAGAGTCTCTCATGGTTTGTCTCCCTCTCTGATGACTTCCCATTCAGTCTTCCCTCCATTACGCTATGATACTCTGCATTGTTTTTTATATTCCACATGAGTGAAACCATATGATAATTGTCTTTCTCTGATTGACTTATTTTGCTCAGCATAATACCCTCCAGTTCCATCCACATCGATGTAAATGGTAAGTATTTGTCCTTTCTGATGGCTAAGTAATATTCTATTGTATACATGAACCACATCTTCTTTATCCATTCATCTGTTGAAGGACATCTCGGCTCTTTCCACAGTTTGGCTATTGTGGACATTGCTGCTATGAACATTGGGGTGCACGTGTCCCTCTCGATCACTACATTTGTTTCTTTTGGGTAAATACCTAGTAGTGCAATGCTGGGTTGTAGAGTAGCTCTATTTTTAACTTCTTGAGGAACTTCCATCCCGTTTTCCAGAGTGGCTATACCAGCTTGCATTCCCACCAACAGTGTAAGAGTGTCCCCTTTCTCCACATCCTCACCAACATTTGTTGTTTCTGTCTTGTTAATTTTAGCCATTCTGACTGGTGTAAGGTGGTACCTCATTGTGGTTTTGATTTGTATTTCCCTAATGCCCCAAGTGATGTGGAGCACTTTTTCATGTGTCTGTTAGCCATCTTTATGTCTTCTTTGGAGAAATGTCTGTTCATGTCTTCTGCCCATTTCTTGACTGGATTATATTTTTTGGGTGTTATTTTTTTTTAAAGAAAAAAGAAACATTATATTCCACATGGAAGTTAAATTTTTTGAAATCTCAATAGTAGAATTATTTCAAGGGAAAATTGTGACAATTCAAAATTGCTATTGTGTGTCTATAGTACTATGTATTCCTGTGTTTAAATAATAGATTTAAAATAAGCTATGATATGTGTTATCATTGTAAGACAAAGAAATAGAACCTGCATTATTCAAATTTTACCATTCTATGAGATGGTTTGGAATTTTGATAAGTGAATTTTATTTCATTTATTATTATTTTTTAAGTAGGCCCCACACCCAGCATGGAGTCCAATACGAGGTTTGAACTCACAACTCCTGAGATCAAAACCTGATCTGAGATCAAGAGTTGGATATTTAACTAACTGAGCCACCCAGGTGAATTTTCAAACTACAAAAAAGAATAAGAAGCATGAGGTCTGTCCTTGATGGATGCAAATTTTAGTAAATATTACAATATTTTACAAAATTTGATTAATATTTTTAAAATTGAAATTTACTCTTTTTAATTATGATTTATTAAAAAATAAAGAATAAAATAATAAAACAGTATTATATCAATGTTACAATTTGGTAGGTATCTAAATTATACCTTTTGCATACTGTTCAGATTTATTAAAATTTATTTATTAGTTACAGGTCACTTTTAAAGGATTTCTGTAACTATTTCTATATCTGTTGTTTCATGAGAAGGGAAAATTTGAAATTAAAAGTAAAAATATTCTTCTATCAATTATTAGAAAAGGTAAATAAAAAAAATCTGGCAATGCTAATTTGAACATGAAGACACCAAGATCAATTTGGACAGTCATTGGCAAACTTGCAGAAGTAAGGATTAAAAACAAGAGCAGTGGGGAAAAGATAATTTTTTCAACAAATGATGCTAAATTGATTGAATATTCACATAGGAAAAGAAAGAAAAAAACATTATTCCTCCTTTGTACATAAAAGTTCATTTCAGTTAGACTGAGACCATAATGTGATAAATAAAACAATACAGATTTTGGAAGATAATATAGGAGAATATGTTCATTACCTTGGGTTAGAAATCAGTCTGTGCAAAAGAAAAGAGTGATTCATTTGACTTAGTTAAACTGAAATCTATTCATCTAAAAATATCATTAAATGAATAGAAAGAGTGAGCTTAAGACTCTAAAAACTGATAAGATAAAGTGTTGACAAGGATGGGATTCTCAAACATGACTGGTAGGAGGGTAAGAGACACTACCTGGCAATATCTAATAAAGATGAAAATAATATATCCTATGATGGTATGGACTTCTAGTTATAGCAGAATAAAGAGGTCAGCAAATCCTTTCCTCAAAAAACAAGTATAAAACTGGGCAAAATAATTTAAAACAACAATTCCATGGCTCTGGAAGTTTACCAAAGGTAAACAACAAATGGAGAGATATTTATTCATGAAAAGCTGCTAGAACTTTGGGGAAAGAACAGTAAGCATCTACAAACATACTGCTAGAGGCAGCTCCGATCCCCTGCCACTTGGTCAGTCAGTTTTTATCAGGTAATGAAAAACAGTAGTTTTGCTGTTGATTATTGATAGGTTTAAAACACACATAGATATTATATGTAATATCTAAATCTGCATTTTATCTATGTTATGTATTATTATATATAATATAGACATAAAGTACGAAAAGCACAAAGGAGAGAAAAGGGGATGGATTTATAGTAAAGCAAAGTTGCTATATTTTACTGGAATTAAGTCAATATTAACCTGAAGTAGACAGTAACAAGTTAAGATGCACATTGTAACCGCTAGAACAATTACTAAGAAAATAATTCATGAAATATAGATAAAAAGTCAACTCAGGTGATATAAATGGGAATGGAGGAGTAAGGACATCCAAAAATCCTCTCCTCCATAAAAAACACAAGAACACCAGCAAAAAGTATCAAAATCAACTTTCTCAAAACTGTGGAGATTAATCAAAGGCTTGGAGGAGTTCGGGAATGTTTATTCAAGAAAAACAGCTGAATCTCAGTAAGAACAGTGAGTTCTCTGGCATTTTTAACTTGCCCTATTGTCATCCCCCTCTCCTCAGCTCTATGGTAGCCTTAAAAACCAGCAGCCCAAAATTGCAGTAAAATCTATCATTCCAGCAATCACTGGAAAAGTTGGAGCCCTTTCAAAATCCCATTCCCAGGAAATTGTCATTACTTGACTTGCCTGGTGGTTCCCTGGAAGATCCCACTCACAAGGCTTGTTTTTATTTGACCTTATTCAGAGCTTGCCCAATCAAAACAACCATTCCCTAGGGCCATCTGTTAAAAAAATCAGTGGCAATCATTTAACATTGCAGTTGCCTGAGATAGTAATAAGAGTTTGGGACAAATAAATAATTAAAAAATATATATATATTAAAAGAAAAGCTGGAGAATGAATTGTTCACAGAGGACTTTGAAAAATTCCAATAAATTGCTAGAAATTTGAGAGTCCATGGGCATGTACAGGGCTATGTCATGCTCAGAATTGTGTGCATCTCAGAAAAGACTGAGGAGGCCTTATGCTTTTATTTCTGGTTGACCTCGAGGCTCTACACAGCAGGAAGTGAAGACTAAGGCAGAGTTGTAAGAAATCTGGGTGAGTCCTGAGCCCTTCAGCAAAAGATGGAAGACTTATTGCTTCCAGGTATTTCAGGAAATCTCTTTCCAATTATTAGCTGACCAATAAGCTAACCATGCAGAGACTTTGGTGGCCACACATGACAGAGAATACAGAATTTGTAGAATTAATTCAGGAGAATCACTAAACAAACAGCAACGACAACAACTTCTGCACCAATAACAAAACAACAACAACAATGAGTGCCAGAAAGGAAGAGAATCTAATTTCCAGAGGTACCACATTATATTATTTTAAATTTCTAGTTTTAAAAAAAAGTACAAGACATGCAATGAAATAAGAAAGTATGGTTTATACACAGAAAAAAAACAAGTAATAGAAACTGTCTTGGAAGAAGCCCAGATGTTAGACTTACTAGACACTTTAAATTAGCTTTTTAAAATATGTTCAAAGACCTAAAAAGAGAAATATTTTAAGAACTAAAGGAATGTATGAGAATAATATCTCACCAAATAGAGAAAATCAATGAAAAGTTAGACTTAAAAAAAAAAAAAAGAACCAAATAAAAAATCTGGAGTTGAAAAGTACAAATACTGAAGTGAAAATTCACTAGAGGAGCTAAATTCAGATTTGAGTAGGCAGAAAAAAGAGCCAGAGAACTTGAAGAATAGGTTAACTGAGATGACTCTGAGAAATAAAAAGAATGAAGAATGAAGAAAAATAAGCAGAGCTTCAGATACCTGTGGGACACTATCAAGCATACCAACATATGCTCTGTAAGAGTCCCAGAGAAAAAAGAAAGGATCAGAAAGAATATTTGAAGAAATAACAGCTGAAAATTTCCCAAATTTGATGAAAATCATAAACCTACACATCTAAAAAGTTCAACATACACTAGGTGGAGATAAATACAAAAAGATCCACACCTATCCTCATTAAACTCAAAATTCTGGAGGACAAAGTCGAAGAAAGACTCTTGGAAGCAGCAAGAGAGAAGTGACTCATCATGTTCAAGGTATCCTCTAAAAGATTAACACCTGATTTCTCATCAGAAACCATGGAGGCTCCAAATCAGCGGGCTGACATATTCAAAGTGCTTAAGAGAAAAAAAAAAACAACTGCCAATTAAAATTTCAGCAAGACCAGCAAGACCATCCTTTAAAATGAGGAGAAATTAAGAAATTGCCAGATAAACAAAAACTGAGCGAATTCATCCCCATTTGATCTGCCCAACAAGAAATCCATCCTTCAGGCTGAAATGAAAGGACTCTACACAATAACTTGCATCCACATTAAAAAATAAAGGGCATTGATAAAAGTGACTACATAGATAAATACAAGACAGTATGAATGTATTGTTTATTGAAAGTGTTTTCTTTCATCTTATTTAAAAGATAATGGCATAATGCAATAATTATAAATCTATGTTGATGGGTATGCAATGTAAAAAGAGGTAATTTGGGGGCACCTGGGTGGCTCAGCCACTTAAGTGTCTGACTCTTGATTTTGGCTCAGGTCATGATCTCAGGGTCACAGGATTTAGCCCTATGTCAGACTCCACGCTCAGCATGGAGTCTACTTGTCCCTCTCCCTCTGCTCCTCCCCCCTACTCATGCTGTCTCTCTCTCTCTCTCTCTCTCTCTCTCTCTCTCTCTCTTAAATAAATAAATAAATAAATCTTTTTTTTAAAAAAAAGAAGTAATTTGTAGGACAATAACAGCACATAGGAAGGGGGAGGGAATGGAGGTATCTAGAAGCAAAGTGTTTCACACTATTGAACTTAAGTTCATATTAATCCAAACTAGATTGTTATAAATTAAGATGTTAACTGTTATCCCCAGGGCAACTAGTAATAAAATAAGAAAATAAAAATGTATATTAAAAAATGATACAAGAATTACAATAGTACACTAGAAAACATCTATTTAACACAGTATTGGGCAGTAATGGAACAGAGGAACCAAAAAGACATAAGACATATAGAAAAAGAAGCAAAATAGCATGTATAAATTCTATCAGTAATCTCATAAATTATAAATGGATTACATACTCCAGTCAAAGGCAAAGATCAGCAATACATATATTTTTTAAAGAAAACAAAAACATGATCCAGCTATATGTTGTCTATAAGAGACACATTTTAGACACAAAGACAGAGATAGGTTGAAAGTAAAAGAATGGAAGAGATATACCATGCAAACAGTAACCAAAAGAGAGTTGGAGAGTCTATGCTAGTATTGCACAAAATGCTTTTAGACAAAAGTTTACTAGAGACAAAGAAGGACATTTTGTAATCATAAGTGGGTTGATCCATCAAGAAGGTAAGACAGTTAAAAAACGTCTGTATATATGTGAAAACAAAGCCCCAAATTAGATGAGGCAAAAACTAATAGAATTGAAAGAAGTAGAGAGCCAACAATAGTAGTTGGAGACTTCACCCATATATAAACTCCACAATAACATCAAAATATGTGTTATCTTCAAGTGCACATGTAACATTCCCCAGGCTAGATACTACGTTAGGCCAAAAAACAAGTCTCAATAAATGTTAAAAGACTGAAATCATTTAGAAGATGTTCCCTGAACACAATGGAATGGAATTAAAAATCAATAACAGAAGGAAATTTGGAAATTTTGGAATACGTGAAATTAAAAACATACACTATTACATCACCAATAAGTCAAAGAAGAAATCACAAGAGAAATTAGAAAACACTTTCTGATGAACAAAACCAAAAACACAACAAACCAAAATTTGTGGAATGCAGTGAAACCAGTGCTCAGAGGGAAATTTGTAGCTATTAAAAGCTTAACATTGGAAAAGAAGAAAGATCTCAAACCAATAACCTAAGCTTCCACCTTAATGAACTAGAAAAAGAGCAAACTAAATTCAAAGCAAGCATAAGGAAGTAAATAATAATAAGGATTAGAACATTAATTAACAGAGCAATAAGTAAGTAAATAAGTAGAGAAATAATACAGAAAATCAATAAAACCAAAGTTGGTTCTTTAAAAAGATCAGTAAAATTGACAAATCTTTAGTTATATTGACCCAGAAATAAAGAACATTCAATTACTAAAATCAGGAATGAAAGAGGAAATATTACTACTGATCTTAAAAAAATAAAAATAACTGTAAGATATTAATATGTACACCAGTAAAATGGGAAATTCCAAGAAGGATGCAAGCTTCCAAAACTGAAGAAAAAATAGAAAATCTGAATAACCCCATAACTAGTAGAGATTGAAGTAGTAATAAAAAAAAAAATTTCTCACAACCAAAGTTCAGGCTTTACCACTAAATTCTATTAAAAAATTTCAGAAATAATTAACATCAATCCTTCACAAACTTTTCCAGAATATAAAAGAGGAGATAGTTCCCATCTTATTCTATGGAGTCAAAATAACCTGATACTGAAATTAGATTAAGGGATCTCCTGCATGCATGCACACACACAAACCACATTCCAATATTCCTTGCAATCATGGATGCAAATTCTTCAACACAATACTAACAAACCAAATTGGATAACATAAAAAGGATTGTGAACCATAACAATGTGGGCTTCATTCTAGGAATATAAGGTTAGTTTAATATAAAATCAATTAATAAGTAAATCATACTAAAAGAATAAAAGACAAAAACCATGATCTTTTAAACAAATACAAATAATAAAACATGACAAAATTCAAACACTTTTATGATAAAAAATAATAAACAAGTACACAACAAGCTGGGAATAGAAAATAAATTTCTCACTTGATAAAAGGCATCTATGAAAAAACCTTTAATTCTGAGATCAAGACAAAACAAAGATACTTGCTTTTGCCATTTCTATTCAACATCATATTGGTGGTTCTAGCTAGCACAATTAGAAGAGATGATGAAATAAAAGGCATTAACATTGGAAAGAAAGAAGTGAAACCATCTCTATTCACAGATGACATGATCATTTTAATAGAAAATCTAAAGAAATCCAAATATAGGTATGCATGCATACATGAAACACAAATGTTGCAGAATAATAGATCAATATACAAAAATCAAGTGTATTTTTATACTGGCAATGAACCATCTGAAATAAAATTAAAATAATTCCATTTATATAGTATCAAAAATAATAAAATAATTAAAAATAAACAACAAAAAAGTGAAACCAGAGAGAGAGACAACACATAAGAGGCTCTTAATCTTAGGAAACAAACTGAGTGTTGCTGGGGGGGCGATGGCTGGGTGATGAACATTGTACACTGAAAACTACAAAACATTGAAGAAATTAAAGAAAAATAAATAAATGGAAACACATTCCATGTTCATGGATTGAAAGATTTAATATTGTTAAGATGACAAAACTTCCCAAATTTGATCTACAACGTATTTTTGTAGAAATGGATGAGCTGATCCTAAAATTCATATAGAAGTTTGAAGACCCAGAATAGCTAAAAATTTTTGAAAAGAAAATACAAGAAAAAGTTGGAGTACTTACACTTGATTGATTTTCAAACTAATTGTATAACCACAATAATCGAGACAATGTAGTATTGGTGTAAGAGCAGAAATCAACTCTTGTGTTTATGGTTTATTAATTTTTATAAAGTTGCTAAGGCAGTTTAAGAGGAAAAGCATAGTTTTTTTGGTTTTGGTTTTGGTTTTGGTTTTTTAACAAATGCTTACAGGAAAACTCCTTATCTCACATACATGCATGCACACGAGCATGCATGGGTGCATGTGTATGAGCTTAGAACTTTATCTCACACCATATAAAGAAATTAACTCAAGATAGATAATACATATAAATATGAAAGCTAAAACTAATATTTCTAAAAGAAAACATAGAAGAAAATCTTTATTACTTTTGATTAGGTGAAGATTTTTTAGATATGATGACAAAAGCACAATCTATAAACAAAAATTTGGGAAATTGGTTTACATGAAAATTAAAAATTTTGCTTTTCAAAAACCACCATCAAGAAAATGAAAAGATAAGCTACAGGCTGGAAGATATTATTTATATATCTGTCAGAAAAGCTATAAAAGAAGTTGAATCCAGAATATATAACAAACTCTTTCAATTCAAAAGTAAAAAGATAAAAAACCCAATTTAAAAATGGGTGGAAGATCTTCACCAGCACTTCACCAAGCAAGGAGGCAAATGAGCATACAAAATAATGTTCAACATCATTAGGGAAATGCAGATTAAAACCTCAATAAGACACCATTACAATCCTATTAGTATGACTAAAATACTTGATAATCTCAAGTGCTGATGAGATTTCACTAGATATTTCACTCCTGCGGCTGGAAATGCAAAATGGTAAAGTCATTCAGAAAATAGTCTGGCAGTATTTTATAAAGATAAATATACACTTAACACATAATCCTGCAATCCCACTCCTAGGTATTGACCTAAGAGAGATGAAAAGATGTATTTACATAAAAACCTATATCATTTTTATAGCAGTTTTATTTATAACAGTCAAAAACTGGAAACAACCCACATGTTTCTACCAATGAATGGATTGAATGGAATACTACTCAGAAATGAAAAGAAAAAAACTATTGATCCATGCAACACAATGGAATAAATTGCAAATGCATTTTGTTAAATGAATGAAACCAGAACCAATAGGCTACATGTTACATTAATCCATAATATGACTGTCTGGAAAGGCAAAATTATATGGATGAAGAACAAATCAGAAGGTTCTGAGGGCTGGGCATGGGGTAGAATAAGGTTAGTTATAGTGGGTGCAGCAGAAGGGAACCATGACATAAGAATGGAATCATGACTCTACCATTTTCGAAAACCTGTAAGACTATACACTACCAAAAGTGAATTTTACTGTATGTAAAATTAAAAGAAATCAATCATAATGTGAGAGAAACCCAAAATGAAATAAAAATTGTAATAAATGAAGTTAACTATATTACAAATGAATAAAATAACCATGCTAAAGGGAACAGGGAGGAAAAGAACCTAAGAAAAAAGAAACTAAGCTACTTTAGGAAACTGCATTTTGTGCATATATTTTAAGGTTAAAGACAAAAAGAACTTTTATTATACTGTTAAAATACAACACTATATTTTAGTTAGTAAATTTGTTTCTCACAGGGGCATGGGTTAGCAATTCTGAAACTACTTTATGTGCATATTAAGGGTGAACAAATAAGTACATATATTTTAATTAATGAGAGCCAGGTCTCTCACTGTTGGAGAGAGATGTTACAAATAAAATAAGAGGAAGACCAAGATAAACCCTGGGGTGTTAATTAGAGTCAGAAGTATCAGTATGAACTTAGGGTTTCTAAACAAATACACATGTGTATGTATTTGCAAGGTAAGGGTAAGTAGATATACATGTATTTCCAAAATCTGTCCCCTGAGAGGACATACAAGTAACGACACCCAGAGAAAATGAGCACACCTAGTGCCTGATTTTGATTTCTAAATACCAATCTCCAATGAAAAAGAAATGATGAACCATCTGTGAAAAGGTATTGACTCAAGAACTAGAGTGGGGAAAACACAAGATGAGCATGGAGCGTTTCATAATGCCCAAAAGCAAAAAAGTGTTCAAAAAGTATGGCAGCCTGTGGAAAGGACACGGGGCCCAACCTGAAAGAGTTCCCAGGGGCCAAAACTGGAAAAATGAGTAATAAAATAAATAATGATACTACTGAATTATAAGCCATAGATTAAAATAAATATCCATGAGCTCACACTGATATAATAACAAATAAATGAGGGAGAAGATTTTTATAACAGAAGAATTATGAATAATAAATATAGAGCAATGGAGGGAATAAAAAATTGCCACCAGAAGACCACCATAAACATTGTTGCAGGCAAGTCTCCAATGGATACTAAAATTAGTGGTGAAAAGTTTTAGGAGAAACAGGAGATTTGCCTAGTCTCAAAGTATCTTCTCTAAGATACCTATTAATTCTAGAGGGGGGAAATAGTTATAGTGGAGAAATCCATCATGCACAACCTCAACCAAAAGATCAATAATAATAAGACCAATTATTATCATCAGTAAGAAGACATATTGACATCATGTAATCCCTAATATGATCCACTGAGAAAGGCACATCACTCTGTGAAATACTGGAAAACCCAAATTAAGGGAAATTCTATAAAATAATTGATGAGTGTTCTTCAGAAGTGTCAAGGTCATGAAAGAGAAGGAAAGACTAAGAACATTTAGAGCTTAGAAGAGACTAAGGGGACGTGACCACTCACTGTAGGGTGGGATCCTGGAATGGATCTTAGAACGGAAAAAGGACATTAGTGGGGAAAGCGGTGAAAAACAAATAAAGTCTATAATTCAGTAAGTAGTATTGTATTAGTGATAATATCATACTTTTGGCAGCTATACTACTGTGTATAAGATGCTAACATTTGGGAAAGCTGTGTATAGGTGATATGTGAATTCTCTGTACCATTTTGTAATTTTTTGTAAATCCAAAATTATTTCAAAACAAAAAGGTTTTTAAAATGCAATGTTGATATAATTTTAAAATGAAAAAATATATGAATTCTGATAAGCATCTGAAATAATGCTCAATATCATTAGTCATAGTCATAATGTAATTTAAAATTACAATGAAATACCGCTACTAATCCACTAGGACCGCTGAAATCCAAAACACTCACAACAGACAGAGAAAGAAAGCTGATGGGTGGTTGCCAAGGAATCACACTGGCTCTACCTTCAATACATTTCTACATTCAAGTATTGGCAAGGATGTGGGGAGAACGGAATCCTTATACCTTGTTGGTGAGATTGTAAAATGATACAGCCACTTTGGGAAACAGTGTGACAGTTTGCTGAAAAGTTAAGCATATACTTAACTTATAACTCAGTAATTCCACTCCTAGGGATTTACCCAAGAGAAATAAAAACATGTCCACGCAATACTCTGCACATGAATGTAGCATCATTATTTAAAATAGCCCCGAACTGGAAATAACCCAAATGTCTGTTAATTGGAAATGGATACACAAATTGTGGTGTATCCATACAATGGAGAATACTATGCAACAATTAAAAGAAAGAAACCGCTGATACATGCTACGACACAGATGAATTTCAACACACCACACACAAGAGCACACATTATATAACTTATATAAAATGTCCACAAAAAGCAGATCTATAGAGACAGAAAGCTGAGGAATGGTTGCCAGGGAATCACACTGGCTCTACCTTCGACATATCCTCTACATTCTGTCATTTCTTGCCTCCTCCATTCCACTTCCCTGGTCCAAGTGCCCATTATCTTCCATGTTAATTTCCATAGTCACCTCCTGAGGGATCTTCTGCTTCTACCTTTACCTCCCATCAGCCACTTTCAGCACAGCTAACACTTAGATCCAATTGTCTTACTATTCTCTTAGAATTCTCCAGTGGTTTCCCATTTCACTCAGGGAAAAACTGAAGTCCTCGGACAGCCCTGTATCTTCTCTCCTCTCCTCCAAATCCCCCATTACTCATGATGCACCACTGGTGCTGGCTTCCTTGCTCTTCCTCAACCATACACACTCAGACCTTTGCTCCAGCCCTTTCCTCCACCTGGAAGGCTCTTCCTGGCCTTTCTGCTTCTTCAGGTCTTTGTTCAAATTCCATCTTCTCAATGAAGCCTTATCTTGGCATCTTTATTTAATATTGTAACCTGCTTCCTCCATCTCAGAACTCTTGATCTACGTAGGCTGCCCTCCTCTTTCTTTGTTCCTTAACACTAACCACCTTCCAACACACTAAATGAGTTACTCACTGTGTGTATTTTAATTTATTATTATTGTTTATTATTTTAACTCCCCTTGTGAGAATGCAAGGTCCACAAGGGCAGACCTCTAACTCTACTTTGTTAACTGATACGTCCCAAACATCTAGAACAGTGCTTGGCACTTGGTAAGGCATCAATAAATATTTGTTGGAATGAATGAATGGCGCAGTTATATTCCATTTCTGTTATGTTTTGTTTTTCTTTACGTTGACATTCACGTGAGATGGTTGAGATCTTTTAAACAGAGGACTAGGACCCTAGAATTATAGCTACAAAATAACTGCATTCACTCAGGGCCACTACTAACTCAAGAAATGCCTTTGTGTAAGTTAGAAAGGATGTCCCTTCCTCCTGGGAGATGCACCAGGGTGACGGCTTGGAAATTGAAGCGTGGCCTGGATTTTGTCCTACTCACACCCTCAGCCAGGTGACGTTGTACAGTAGAGATCTGCCCAATTGTAGATGAGTTTGTACCCACACAGACTTGCAGAATCCAGCACGTGCCACTAGCTCTCTGCTCCCTCTACCCTATACCCCAGGACACACACAGCCTCCTCACCACAGCTGTGCTTAGGTCGTCCTGTAAAAACTTGCCACTCCCTGATGAGTGGCTCCTGTGGGCTCCCCCTCACACTCTCCCAAACCTAACCACTCAGAACTCCCTGGGCACCATGGCAGATCCTTTGCCCCAGATTTAATTCTTTCTCACTGCTCACTATTTTGCTTTCTAAATCCTTGCCTGGGACATTGTCTCTGGACCCCATTTGCTCAAGATCACTGTACTGGTCCACCATTCCTCTCCCAGCCTAAAATTCTCTTCCCCAAACCAGTCTAAAGTCAGTACTAAATCCTTCCTGATCTAGACTGCACTAAATCTCATCCCCTACCCCTTGACCCCAACCATGGTCCGCAAGCTGTGCTCCAGAAACCTCCGAGCTGCCCCTCTGTGCTGTTATGGGGTTGGACGATGGGGAAAGCGAGACTACGACACAAGGTCCCACAGCCCTGCTTTAGCAAATGCACCTCAACTCACAGTATTTATTGTTTTCAAGAACGACCTTTGCCTGGGGGGAAAAAAAAAGTTTTATGTTTAAACCACATTAGAATGTTGATATTCTATGCCTTTAAGATGGAGATTGTCATTTTAACTCAGAAAAAACTTTCAGCCCCAGTCATATTCTACTTAAAAGCATTTTAATAGAGCACCTATAGAACGTCTGGCTTTGAGTGATGGAACTACTTGGTGAGCCCTTCAAGATTAAAGGCTACAACATGCAAACTTTGGTAAGTTACTCTAGTATTATAAACCAGATTAAAGTTAGGGCAAGCCTACCACAGAAAATGACTGATTTTTAAATGCTTGATCTGCAACAGTTCTTTCTGAATGTAATTATATAGCAGAGCCAGAATCTCCTTGTAATCTAAGGATTCACTCCCTAGTTTATCTGTTCTGGAAGTCCCCCCATCTTGGTATGTTTGATGGGGCACACCTATACTTACATGGGACCCAAAATGTAAATGATACAAGTGACTCATGGTGAATAATATTCCTACTTGTCTGTTTACATTTGCCATCAGAACAGTGGGCAGATGCTCCACGAGGGCAGGTTGTTTGCCAGACCCTGAGGAGGCGGTAGGGGTGGGGAGCAGAGAATGGGAGTTGCAGAAGCCTCTAAAAATATCCTCTAACTCAACAATCAAAAATAAACAACCCAACTTAAAAATGGGCAAAGGACTTGAATAGACATTTCTCCAAAGGAGATACACAAATGGACAACAAGCATATGAAAAGATGTTCAACTTCTCTCATCATTAGGGAAATGCAAAGTAAAACCACAATGAGATAATACATCCTGCCCATTAGGATGGCTACTATTAAAAAAAATAATAAGTGTTGGCAAGGATGTGGAGAAATTGGAACCCTTGTGCACTGCTGGTAGGGATGTAAGATGATGCAGCCACTAATGGAAAACTATCCTCAGAAAATTACTAACACAATTATCATATGATCCAGCAATTCTACTTCTGGGTATAAACCTAAAAGAATTGAAATCAGGAACTCGAAGACACCTGTGTTCATAGCAGCATGATTCACCATAGCCAAAAGATGGAAACAACCCACATATCAATGGATGGATGAACGGATCAACAAGGTGTATCCATACAACGGAATATTATCCAGTCACAAAAAGGAAGGAACTTCTGACACATTCTATAACATGAATGAACCTTGAGGACATTATGCTCAGTGAAATAAGCCATTACTAAAGATAAATACTATATAACTCCACTTAGATGAGATACCTAGAGTAGTCAAATTTATAGAAACAGAAAGAATGGCGACTGCCAGGGGTTGGGGGTAGGGAGTCTGGTGACTTAGTATTTAATGGAAATGGAATCTCAGTTTGGAAAGGCAAAAATGTTCTGGTGGTAGATGGTGGTGGGTGGTTGCACCACATCATGAATTACACAGCGCTACTGAGCTGTATACTTAAAATTGGTTAAGATGGCAAATTTTATGTTATATGTATTTTACTACAGTACAAATATTGCAGGGGGGGAGGGGAAATGACCCTATGAACTTAAAAGGGAAGGCAGCTGTGGCCTGGGAGAAAAGATAAGTGAGAATACCTCATTTTGGACCCAAGTTTCAATGAGGAGCAGATCTTTTCAAAATCTGGTCTAGTGTGTGATCAGATGTGAAGAAGCCAAGGCTGGCAGGAATGTCAATTGGTCTGAACTTCCTGGAAGCCAGTGTGGAAATATAGATGAAAGGCCTTTTATATGAGCATGCCCTCTGATTAGCAATTCCACTTCTTGGCATTTTCTCTTAAGAACTAATCTTAGATGTTCACAAGATGTGTCTACAAGGATGAACGTTTGCTTCCGTAGCAAACACTTAGGAACACCTGAAGTATACAACAGTGGGAGATGGTAAAACAGATGAAGGTGTTAATCTGCCGCCACACAACTAATAAAAGCAATATTGTCAAAGAATATGCAGTGGCACGAGAAATGTTCTCAATCTATTGCTAAATGTTTAAAAAAAATTACAGAACGGTTAAGTACACTATGCATATATTTTTACCAAAAAATGTCACACATCTATTTAAAGAGAAGAAGTTACAGAACCAGTGATTTTATCTTCATCTATTTCTTTGTTTCCTCAATTTCCCATACCGTACATGTAGTGTTTATGTGATTAGACATAAAAATGCTACATAAATATTTTTAAGTTAAATGTGAGTGCCCTCAATTTCTAACTGAGGAACACTGGGCTCAGGGTTGATTGAAATGTGCCCCTGTCGGATTCAAAAAGGGGTGCAAAAAAAATGCCATTTATTTATTGTCTTAAGTCAGGTTTTACTGTCAAAAACCAGATTGTAAGAGGGGATTTAAAATGTTTAAGAGAATAAATTTTGCAATCACTTCAAAAGCACCTATTTGCATGCAAGCCATTGGTATGCTAATTTCCAATCATTCCCATCTTATTCATTAAAACCAGTCACCCAAGGTTCTCTCCAATCAATAATTGAGGGTAGGGATGGGGGGAGGGAGAGTGGAAAGAAGATGGGAAGGGCCTCCGGAGCCTGGAATTAGAGCTGCATTTCCTTTAACATCCATTCGGTATTTCAGACTTTCAATTCAGATGCTCATTTCCCTTATTCAATCACCCAAGAATGTCCACGCGGCAACTTCGATCCCCAAAGTTCATCTGAGTGAGCTAGTTCCCTGCTTGGACATTCAGTGGAACTTCTTATTTTGTATCTGTCCCAACATTAGTGGGGATTGGGTCTTGGAGCCACATTCTGGAACCCCTTCCCAGACCTTAACTGAAATGTGTGCCCTGTAATCCCTGCCAGAGAGAGAAAACTTAGCTTCGCACAGTCCAGAAAGAGCCTACCCGTGAAGTTCCCTCGGCCCGCCAAGGGGCTGCGGGGGCCCAGAGATGCTTGAGAGCCATGTGAAATCTTAGTTACATTCGCTTCAGAAGTGAACTCCATGTGATTGTATGCAAGGCTAGCAGTGTGTGAAAGCTTCAGGGCAGGGGAAAGAGAAAGAGATGACCCCTGTTGACTACGTTGGGGAGGCTGACTAGGCGCTTCTCACAGGGCAACTCTGCTCCTCAAGCATCCCCAGGACCTCCCATGGGTCCTGGCTGAGGAGCAGACAGGATCTGCAAGGCTCAATTCTAGCCATCCCCTGCATCAAAGTCTTCAAGGACTCCTGTGAGCTCCAGGATCATGGCTGCGCCCTAGAGTGTGTGCCTCCAGACCTGCAAGCAGGACTTGTGGTGGTGCAGTCAGGCCCTGCTGTCAGCTCCCCACCTCAGCTCCTGTTCTCACTGCCCAGGATACACCTTTCTCCTGTGTCTGCCTGAGAAACGTCAATGCCAGCTCTAAAACCAGCTCCAAAATCACTTCCTTCAAGCTCCTCAGACCAAGAGGTAAATAGGGTATGAACCTACAAACCAAGAAGATCCGAGTTTGATTTCTGGCTGTATCACCCACCAGCTGTGTGTACTCAGGCATGTTACCTTGTAAAGCCTTGTGTCTCTACGGGGTCAACTAGGAGTCCTAAAATCTACTCCATGGTGCTCCTTGGGGAAGTTGATGAGGATGCTGCCTTCAGGCTTCCCCCAAACCGTGAGACCCTGAGAGGCATCGTATTCATGTACATCCCCCTCGCTACTGGGGTAGTGGTGGGCCACAAGTCTGGCACACCTATCGATGGCTTTAGAGTGGTGATTCTCCACATGATGATGCCTTGGGGAGGTTTTTTTTTTTTTTAAATCCTGTTGCTATTTCTTCTTCCCTCCACCCCCCAAGCAGAGACTCTGCTTCTGGGGGAGAAGCACAGAAGAGGACAGGGCCTTGTTGATAGCGCCCTCCTCCACCCAAGGGATTGGGATTGCAAAGTACATCGGGGCTGGTTCAGAGACACAGATATGAACCACCCCACCTTCTAGGGACAGGAGTCCATGGAAAGTGGGAGGAGGAATGAAGGAGCTTTGGACAGGAAGCACCGTAGCTGGGGTGACACATGACCCACCCTGATTAAAGGACCGAAGGGCATATGTGTCAATACAACAAGCAGATGTATACTGGCAGTCGCGGATGGTGGCAACTGTAGGAGTGTATTCCCGTGCAATCAATCAACAGAACAGTGGAGCCAGGACACTCCCCAGGCAATGCCCTACTGACCATTACATTTGCATAAACAGACCACACTGGGCAGGCCAGTCAACTCAGAGCCTTTGAGTCCAGGGACCTGGGGTCCCTGAAAGGTCAGCCTGGCTGGGAGGCAGGAAGGCAGCAGCAGAAGCCTCCAAAAGCACCACCTCCAGGTTCAGCCCTGGCTCAGGTTACTTCAGCCCCCAGATCCCTGCCTCCTTCTGCCGAAATCCTAGCAAGGAATGTTCTCACGCACTTGCACTTGGGCTCTAGGGAAAGTTGTTTGTGTGTGTGTGTGTGGGGGGTGTCAGTTAACTCACCCAGCCACACCCAGGAGGAAAACCACAGAATTTGGCTGACACATTCCTCTTTTGTCAGACTTTGGGACAACGTGCCAGCCACCTACTCCCAAGAAACTGATAAGGATTCTTTAAATGCGGAAGAGGAGGCAGGGCTCAAGGGACACTCCAGGGAGAAGGCAAAGAGATTGTCATGGCCCAACCCCCAGGAACTGGTAGTGTGAGCCACACAAAACCATTTTCCTGCCTCCCTCCCTCCTTTCTTCTCTGCTCAGGCTCCCCATCACCTGCTCACCTGGGTGAGGCCAACTGCCACTGCTCCTGCCACCCCCTCGCCTTCCCACTCCTAGGAGACAGCTGTCACCACAGCTCCACCCTCCCCCCACCCCCTCCTCTCTCAAGGTTGGCAGGAGTGATTTTTCTGGCCTGTGTGTGGGGAGATTTAGTTGGCCCACCCTGGATTTGGAGACTTCTGGCTCCAAGTGGATGATCTCCCATCTAGACTCATTCTGTGAGCCTGGATTCCTCTCCCTTCCACTTCTGGGCCCGTTCCAGACACAAGCATCGCCTTTATCTGCCTCCCAATGACATCACCTCCCCACATTCTGAGAGCTTTTCTTCTATTGTTAGACTGTCACTGAGCTCTGCCCCAACTCTCACAATGCCACAGTTGGGCAGCATCCTTGAGCTCTTGAAAATGTAACAGAGAAATGTCTTGTAGAAAGAAATCAATATATGGGAAAATACGTAGGAAAAGTAGCCTCACAGAATTAGGGAAAGCCCTAGTTGGTTTAATTTTCACTGACCCAGTTTCATTGCTCAAAGCACAGCACATAGAGTAAGGGACAGTGACTTCACGCACACAAAAAGCTCCCTATGGTTCTGCAAATATCTTCTCTCTTCTACCGCCAATCCATGGATATTTAACTACACATGAGTGGGTGACAAAGAGAATTTCTCACCCTAGGAAGTAGCAGTTGAGTCTGCTAGTGACTTAAGACAAGTGATTTTCATAGGTACAATGGGGTAAAAAAATCACTCTACCTCATTTTTATACAAGAATTTAATGGAAGGGGCGAGAAGGGAGTTCTGGGGTGGTACATGGGGCCAATCACGCCTACATGTAACTTCCAGGAATCCACTTCCTCTGATTAAGCCCCTGAGTGAGCAGGAGGGGGATGCAGATCACCTTTCTTAGTGGACCCCAGTTTCCATGACAATGCACATCGGTAAAACTGTGGAAAGAAAGTATGAATGATTGTAAGAGTTTTCTGTTGACTGATAAAGCTGCAAATTTTACTATGAAGGAAGTAAGTGGTGACAGCTTCACCAATATCCCCAGGAGGAGGTCAATGCATTCATCAAGGGCCTGCTAAAACACTGACTCAGGAAAGATTACAGGAACTAATCATATCATCTACAGAAAACCAAGGTGAGGATGGGAGGGCCAGAAAGTCAGACTCTTGAGAGGCTTCCAGAAGAATCACAAGTAGTGAAATACTTGAGCAATTAAATTTTTAATATCATAACCTCTGTGGAACCAAAATTGTTCTGTATCCCCAAATCTTTAGTAAAGTCTGCTATCCAAGCAAAAGAGTTAGTGAGGCTTTTTTTCTACTTGAGAGCAGAGAGTTTGGGAAAATTACCAAAAAGCCTGATTTGCCATCTGGGTCAGGGTTACAGGAGCATGGGGTGGTGAGATTTGGAGCCAGAGGTGACTGGGGGTAGGTGAGCCCTCCAAAATTTGCATAAATCTTGAAGAAGGCATTAGACTTCGCATAATTTGTGGCAGAATAAGGCAATTGCATTTAATTCTTAAGGGTCAGGGTTACCCAACTAACATCTGGGTTACATATGTAATGTGAATTGAATTTGCATTGCATTTATGTTGATGCTTCTGATTTTCATATAGTGATAGAAGAGAAAAACATGGCTATTTAAATGTTCAGATCTGTGGTGTGTACTAGTCTACTAGCACAACATAAGTACTTGTGGTGTGCAAGGTTCCATCCTAGATGCTCCAAAGTGGTGCTTCACCATCTGAGATGAAGGCCCAGCCACTGCCATTCCCAATCCTTGCAGACTGTTGCATGGCCCTATGTTCGTGGCTTGTGTATGATCTGCACATGGGACTTGATACAAGAATTCAACAGCACCCAGTCTGGTCTAGTTCCCATTCAACCAGATGTTTGGGTGTGGATGTCATGGTAATGGCGCACTGCATGAAAATTTCTATATCTTACTCTCAAATTGCTGTGCTTACCGCATCCACTTCCATATGAGTTTGCTGATGGATACTGGCTCTGCACTCCAGTTTGAATAGCACCACTCTAAGACATGGACAGAAATACAAAATTCCTGCTCTCATACAAATAAAACAAAATTCCTGCTTTTTAAAAAAATATTTTGTTTATTGATTTATTTTATATATATAGAGAGAGAGAGAGAGCAGGGGCAGGGTGAGGGACAAGCAGACTCTGTGGCAGAGGCTGACATGGGGCTTGATCCCATGACCCTGAGATCATGACCTGAGTGGAAATCAAGAGTTGGGTGCTCAACTGACGGGGCCACTCAGGCACCCAAATTCCTGCTTTTTTGTAAAAAAAAAAAAAAGCTTACAAACTTTCCTTTAAACTAGTACACCTAGAAGCATGTTCATTACAAGACAAGGCAATCATAAAATTAGCTTACAGTACAAGGATGATTAAATCCAAAATGAATTAATACATAATATAAATTATGAGTTTTTAAAACAGAGAAATTTAAGGAAACAAGATTAGGAAAGAACGGAAGAAAACCAGGCTGTGGGATAAAAGAGAAGAGAGTTTTGTGAAGGGGAAAAACCTTAAGGGGGTCTTGAGGGCTGTTTAAGATCCATATAGTTGTAGAGAAATCCAGAAACATGTGAACAGAGGCACGGAGGTTGGAACTTTTCAAGTGAGTTTAAGGAACAGTAAGCAGATCTGGTGGGCGGGAAAGGGGAGTTGGTGCAGAAATGTAATGGGAAAGCAAGCACGAAGGACAGGTAGGGCCGGAATGTAGAAGACTTAAATGCCAGAAATACAGAGCTTAGGCTTCATCCTGCACATTTATAGACAACAGAACCAGAACCCAGCATTTTATGATGACTCGATTAGTCCATAAATTGTTCAATAAACACTGCAGGTACAAGGGACCGGGCTAGATGCTGAGTGACATGCAGGACATGCTGGAGGCAGGCAGATGAGCTCCTAGGCTGCAGCCCAAGGTTAAGGTATGGCTCTAGAGCCTGAACTAGGGCAGTCATGAATAAGGAAGAAATTGGATTAATCCAAGATGTAATTCCAAGAAAAAAAAAAAGGAGGGGTTGTCTTTAATTACTATTTGCGATTATAAATGAGAAGTACATTCCTCCATGTCCCCTACCCCCACCTGGCAATTCTCCATCATCCTTCAAGACAGCTCAAATGTCACCTCCTCTGCAAAGCTTTCCCTAAGAAGTGTTCTTTACTTTCTCCTCTGTGCTCAGCATACCGCTTACCAAGTTCAAACTTCTCACTAACAAAGTGAATGAATGAAAAATGGAAAGAGGAGTCACAGGTGACTCTGACGTTTTCAAGAAAAGGCAATTTGGCAAATGGTCACATGGGTACCATTTCTGGGCAAGGTTCCTATCAGAACCCACCCCCTAGGAATTATGCTGACAGAACGGCATCTTGGACCCATGTTGCCAAAACAATAAAGCAAATACTAAATAAATGTTAAGTTCATATCAGATAACAAAAGTATACACATATATGTATCTATACATATATCTATCTATATAAAAATCATTTTAATGTACTCTCTATCTATATAAAAATCATTTTAATGTACTCCATTTATTGTGACATTAGTGCATTTCATCAATGGAGAAATACTAGGAAAAAAAAATGTGGCTAGTTCAGTAGCTAAATAGTTTCTCTATCATGGTAAACCCCATCCCCAAACTGCTCCTCTGAAGGTGAATGGTGGGGTATCATCAAATTACCATGTCACTCTCATGGAGTATATTCATTCATGGACACAGTCTGGGTCAGAACATCATAGATACTAAGAGTGAGAAGAGAACTAGAAGCATAAATTGTAACAAAACAGCAGTGAATGGGGTGAATTTTTTTGTAGACCATACTTTTCTATTTATTTAATGAGAAAATAAATATGTACAAGAAATAAACATGATTTATGTAAAGAAATTGTTTTACATATATGAATATATATAACCCTACTTCTCAAAAATGTTTATATACATACATATATGTATGTATAAACATATATATATTTATAGATATAAATGAACTCTCATTAATAAATTTTAAGATAACTCATTGGATTTTTAAGATTAAACACTGAACTATAATAAATTACATTTAGGCATTGAAGACTTATGTTAACATAGTTTCATATTAACACAGAAGGAAATCTTCTTTTCCTATATAAAGTAGCGGTTGTCCCAACCCTGGGGGTAGGGGTGAAGGAGAGATGCACTGCAAGGGAGGAGTAAGGGGTTGTCTCTGAGATTGGAGTGGATTCTAAAGTACAAGGAGAGGGCAGAGCTGGGAGCTGACCTTAGAAGTCAGGAAAGGAGTTCACCTAGGTTCACCCAACCAAAGGGCACAAAGCTGGAATGGATGCTGAGGAACACAGAATGGACCCCTGAAATGAGTAGGGATAAGTCTCGGACAATCTCTGGAGTTCATTGTTAAGCACATGACAAGGCATGTCGTACTGTAGGGTGGCATAGTTTGGGATGGTATGGCATGGTATAGTGTGGTATAGTCTGGTATTGTGTAATGTGATATAGTGTAGTGTGACATGGTAAGGCATGGTACAGTGTAGTGAAGGATGGCATGGCAGGGTGTGGGACAATCTGGTGTGTCATGGTGTGGTGTGGTATAGTTTGGGTGGCAGGGCCTAGTGTGGCACGCTATGGTGTGGCATGGTGTGGTCAGGTGTGGTGTGGCAGGGCATGATGTGGCATGGCTCATGGTATGGCATGGAGTGACAAGTTGAACCAATATGCAGATATAGGATGGACTGCAGAAATGTCCTGTAGGCAGCTAGAGAGAGATGCAGGAAAAACACCCAAGGGAAAAGTAAGACCTGGACACGTGATGTGCATCTTCCTCTAGAGGGGACAAGTAATTCCATAGTTATAGGAGGGCCATCTGCTAAGCACCTATGTGCAAGGATGCAGCCACATGCTTTACATACATTATCTCACCAATCCTCATAACTAGATGCTGTACAATAGCACTTGAGAAAGTGAGGCTCAGAGAGGTAAAGTACTTTCCCCAAAATCACACAGCTAATAAACGATGGAGGCATATGTGAACCCAGGTTTACCTGAGTTCCGTCAGTGTTTTTCCAGGGGGACTCCTATCTAAAAAAGGCTTTTGCAGAAGTTTCCAGAAGATGCTGTACATGTATCCAGGGAAAAATAAGGGAATGATTCCAATGACTGCAAACCACTTGTACCAGTTAGCAATAATATTTGGTGGTAGATGATAGAAAGCCCCAAATGGTGGCTTAAATAAGATGGGGTTTATAAAACCACTGGGTGGCCTATGCCTGGGAGAATACTTCACACTGTGCTCTGGAGAAGCCATTATAGACACCAGCTGCCCTTGTGGTTTGTTTTTCTCCCTTGTGATGAGAAATCAGACAAGGACAGGCCAGGGCTGGTATGACAGTCCCCCAAATCATTAAGAACCCAGGTTCTGTCTAGATTTTCATTCTATCATCCGCATGCTCATGCTTACAAGATGGCTGCTGGGACTCCAGCCATCACATCCATGTTTTAGATAGGAAGAAGGATGAAAAGGAGCAAAAGGAACAGACCGTATGAGGCAGCTCCCTTTACATTGCTTTTCTGAAACCTTGAAAACCCACCTGGTCCCCTCCATTCATACCTAATTGGCCATGCCTGTATTCCATCCTTCATTCTTACCTAAGATAAGAGGACAGGAAGTGTAGTTTTTTTTTTTTTTTTTGACTGGGCATATTACTAATCCCAAACTGAACTGGGATTCTATTAGTAGTGAGCAGGAGAGAAGGGCACAGAAACCAAGAGTACAAGATCTGCCACCTTACTTCAGTGACAGTGACCCAACTCTGCCTGGACACTCTATGGCCAAGTGCTGATCCATTCACAGCATCAGCCCCAGGCACAAAAAAACCCAACCTCTGACCAGAGAATTTCATACGAAATCCCAGAAATATTCGTAGAGAATATGGACTTCATCTGAGACTGGAGACAATAGACTTTAAACCATGCACGTCCTCACGAAGGGAGTGAATAGAGGGAAGGGTTCGAGCTACAGTCCTGTTCTATCACTAGGACCATGACTCGTCTTTGAGGAATTTGGGGCTTTGTGTCCACAGACGTACCCACTTTACCGGATTAGGTTCTGAAAGGAATAAACCTTGATAAGGCGGTATTCTTCAAGGGGACATTGCTTATCTGCTTTGTGTAGCCTGGACTCCAGAATCCTGGCAGAAATTGTCCCTTGGGTACAGGCCAACCAGATATCCATCCTTAACAATACGTGGAAATGTCCTGTTATGGGTTGAATCATATCCCTCAAAATTCAGATGTTGAAATCCTAACCCTCAGTACCTCATATGGGACTGTGTTTGAAGACAGGTCCTTTAAAAGAGGGAATTGAGTTAAAATGAGGTCACGAGGGTGGGCCTTAATCCAACATGACTGGTATCCTTATAAGAGGAAAAGATGAGGTCACAGAGCCATGCAGAGGGAACACCGTGTGAGGACACAGGGAGAGGTCAGCCATCCCCAAGCCAAGGAGAGAGACCACAGAGGGAACCAGCCCTGCCAACACCCTGCTCACGGACTTCCAGCCTCCAGGACTGAGAGGAAATAGATGTCGATTATTTTATCTGCCTGGTGTGGGGTATTCCTTACGGCAGCCCTAGCAAACTAATACAGGTTCTTTCACAAAAGAAATCACTAAGAATGATTGAACCAAACATGAAAGAATGCAAAAACCATGCCATGGACTGAAGAGTTAACTTAAGCATAATGTTCACATATCAAGCTACAATTTACACGCTGTGGAGTTGTTACTAACTTTTAACCCCTCTTGCTGGGAAATTGGACCTGCCTGGGGTAAATGCCTCTGTCTTAGTTTGGCTCGGATACGTTGATCCTCTCCTTCTGCCTCGTCTTTCTTTGATTCTGGATTTTTAATACCAGTTGCAGAGCCTTTCATCTCACTCTCTGCTATTCTTCAAAGCTCCGTTTTTAAGTGCAGTTGCCATCAACTCTATTTCTAGACTCTGGTGAAAGCAAGACCTATACGATGCTGAAATGCACAACGCTCTCCTTTCCTTCCAGGCACTGGCTCCTCGGTGTTCTGGCAGCAGCTGCTTGTGAGCTGGGAAATGGCTTCTCTATTCATGCTCTTTGCATGAATGTCCTGTGATGGGGGAGGGCGAGGGGGTAATTGATACAGACCCTGAGGTTTTGCTGGAAAGAAAGACACTTCCTATTTGGACACTGTTACCAGTCAAACAACTTCCCATCACTCCTCAGGCTTCCTTGACTCAACTGATACTTCTTATTTGACAATATCACACCCCGCCTCCTGTCCACTTCCCAACTTCGGTCTTTAACTATTTTATACCCATGATGTGTAGGCTCCGGGAGGTTCGTCAACTCTTCCTCGCTGGTGATTTTTGAATCAAAGCAGAGGAGAATTCTATGAAAGCAGGCCAGAGGGACATGGCACAGCTCCGGGATCCCCAGGGCCCCACAGCCTTCCTGCTTGAGAGGGCCCCCACCAGCGGCCCAGACATCCCACCCCCACCCCCATTCACTGCAAAGCCCTGACCTCTTGTTTGTCATTTAGGGGGAGACATTGGTTAAATAAAGAGATTAACATTAGCAAAAAGAATACATTAGAAAGAGAGCAAATACACTGTGAAATAATGGAAAGCAGGATGAAATAAACAATTATAGATAAAAGCTAGAAAGTTTTGGGGCGCCTGGGTGGTGCAGTCAGTTAAACGACCCACTCTTGGTTTCGGCTCAGGTCGTGATCTCGGGATCTGGGGTGGAGCCCCGACTGGGGGTTGGTGCCCAGCGTGGAGTCGGCTTGAGATTCTCTCTCTCCCTCTGCCCCCCCACCCCATGCTCTCTCTCTCTCTCTCTCTCTCTCTCTCTCTCAAATAAATAAATAAATCTTTAAAGAAAAGAAAGCTAGAAAGTTTTAAAAGTAAATCCCTAAATGTTATAGGCTGAAGAATCACGTTAAAAGGGTGAAACAGGATTATCTAGTTCTTTCAGATTCAATGTTGCTAAGAGCATCCACTCAAAGAGGGTGAAGTGGCAAATACAAGAGGGAACCCTGGGAGCAATGGGGCCTGGGGCTGGAAGAACAGCGTGGAGAGGGGCGCTGATACGGGGAAAGCTGCAGGCCTCTCTCCCTCAGGGACAAGGCCTGAGGCCCAGGACTACTCGTGATAGGGCAAAAAGTATCCACCAGCCATGCCTCTGCCCTGTAGGCTGAGAAGTCTGAGGAGCCCCTTAACTCCTCCAGATGATTTCCCTGTGGCCCAGCTAGCATGTAAATCCAACACCCAGTTGGCAGGCAGGATAATTCCTCCTCAAACAGACAGGCCACCTGCTAGAACAGGGTGAGCGGCTCAGAGGAGCTAACCAAGGAGAATATAAAATCTGCTAATGAGGCCATTTCTAAACACACAAACTATCTTGGAGAGGGGGGAAAAGGGCTGTAATTCAACGAACAAATCAGACTTCAGGAAGAAGGATATGTAAAAAGGGTGCTGGGCAGGATTCTATTCCCAGCTCATCCCTAACCAGCTGTGGGACTCTGGGCAAGTCAGTTATTTACTACGTGTGACTGTGTCCTCATAAGTAAACGAGGAGAATAAACCACAGGAGCTCTACGGTCACTCTCAGCTCCTATGGCGCTGGGCCAGATCTGCTCATCTTCTTCACACAAGGCTGGCTACCTTTGCCTGCCCCACCGGTGCACAAGGCCGGCGCTGCTTCCTGCCCGTGGGCCAGAGTCCAGCCCAGAGCTGGGAGGCCAGAGCCTGTCCTGTCTGCCCAGGAGGGCAGGCTCACCACCGGCAGCCAGCACCAAGGAGCAAGGCCAGAAACCCAAAGCAGGTCAGGCTCCCAAGAGGATGCCACAGAACCGTCTAGGCCTGGGCTGAGAAGGCAAAGCGGAGTTGAACTTGACTGGGATTCAGGAAGGGGTCTGCAGGGGCCTTCCACGGTGAGGAGGATGAGCCCACAGATGGAAACTACAGGCAAAGCTGAGTTCCAGGACAGGCGGGGACCAGGTAAGGGACAAGAATGCTCCAGGTGGGGGTGCCTGGGTGGCTCAGTTGGTTAAGCGACTGCCTTCGGCTCAGGTCATGATCCTGGAGTCCCAGGATCGAGTCCCGCATCGGGCTCCCTGCTCAGCGGGGAGTCTGCTTCTCCCTCTGACCCTCTTCCTTCTCGTGCTCTCTATCTCTCATTCTCTCTCTCTCAAATAAATAAATAAATAAAATCTTTAAAAAAAAAAAAAAAAAAAAAGAATGCTCCAGGTGGTTCTCTGAAGACAAGAAGGGGCTCTCTGGGGCTCCTGCTGAAAGCTCTAACCACCACCCCCCCATCTTGTGGCAGGGGCTCCAAGCTCTGACCTGGGTGTGGTTGTCATTGAGATGCACTACTCAGGTCCCCCTCTGAAGAAGGACTTGCTACCGAGCTACAGTTGTGCCAGCCCACTTGTCAGCTCCTTCGGGATCTATTCTGAGACTGAACCAGGCAGGGGTATAAAGACCTGGCTGTCTCAGTCCCACACAGGACAATTTTGGGGGGCCTGTGTCATAGTTTGTCTTCTCCCTCTGCCCCTTGCTGCTTCCTCCCCAAACTCCATCCGGAGCCTGCTTCCACAGAACCCACTCTGCAACTCTGAATGGTTCCATGATGACCCATGGTCTCCAGCTTGCCTGCTGTATCTCCTGGGACCTCCCCTAGTGACAGGTCCTATGCTAAGGTGTGCTTCAGCCCATTCATATGGGCCGATAAGAGTGCACATCCCTTCCCAACTCAGTGATGGAAGTGCATAGCTTGAAATTGGCCATGGTGGGAATATTTACACTATAGAAATCAGCAAACACTGCAAATCAGGCCTTTTTTTTTTTTCCTGGAGAGATGGTTGTTAAACATTTATCAGCACACCATTACTTTTGGATAATAATAGCACTAGACTATTCATAGAGACCTACTTTGCTCAATGGCATATCGTGCAGAGAGCAGAAGTCAGGGAAGAGAAAGGAAAATCAGAGAAAATGCAGAGTCAACTTGCACAGGAATTATTTTAAGAGCAGACATTCTGAAGAGGGTTCTTGGGTACCCTGCTCTTATGGGGCATGGAGTTGAGCTGGCAGAAGCAGCATATAGAAACCCCAAACATAGCACTTCCCAACACCTGGAAGAAGTCTGTTCAGGTCCTTGGCA
Source organism: Callorhinus ursinus (assembly GCF_003265705.2). NCBI lineage: Eukaryota > Metazoa > Chordata > Mammalia > Carnivora > Otariidae > Callorhinus > Callorhinus ursinus. The sequence goes on from NW_027397088.1 coordinate 5,395,222, forward strand.
TCATGGGTGCAGCTAGGCAAGATCGTCTCTCTAATTCAGGGATCAAAGACTTTAGCATACACCTCAAAGGCAGTTTGCAGGATCATTTCCTTAGTAGTGTGCAAGGCAGCCACCACCATACTAAAGACCCTTTCTGCTGTCTTGACAAGTCACTATCCACCCTCCATATCCTGCTAGTAAGGTAAACACATTATTTCCTTTCTCCCTTTCTAATCCCTAACAATTTAGAGAATCATTGCACACGTACCTCCACACATCCCCAGTGTGTCTCCAACTTGGCATCTCATTTTTGAAATATTGCTGACCGATAATCCAGGATAAGACCTGTGGATAGTACTGAACACAATTTCTGGAAGGAAAGTAAAGTCTTTTTAGTGAGGAATACACATTTATTTGACAAATACATATCCAGTGCCCAATGCAAGGCATTTTGTTGTCATAGTCTATGAGTGTAATGAGAGTTACCCACCGAAAGGGTCTGACTGGTGGGGTCCATGTACATGGAAGACAATGAAACTCTGGGCACTGGTAAAGGGGTGGAATATATTTGCTGTCCTTTAGGTGCAGAGAGAAATTTTCCATCAAGCTAGTACGTTCACCTTTAAGAAAATTATTCATAAGGAAGTGATTCGCCCATTTTCTGATGGTGTTTAGATATTGCTCATAGTGGAAACATCATAGACACTTGTTAAATGAATAAATAAGCCAATCTTGACTTTCAGATAAACCAGAGATGATTAATTCTGCCTTAGGATATGTAAAATAAGTAAAGACTTAAAAGATAGTCAAAGGGAGACCATATGTATGAGCAGAGAACATGCACATTAACTGAGAGAATGTATATGTTAAGAAAAGCAGGAAGCTCACCAGGGAATCAAATAAAAAATGGAAAGAAGATGTTCCTATCAGCTCAGGTGGACCACTTAAAGGTGACAAGGTAGGAGTGGACTTACCCAGTTTCCCATAACGTTTCCTTGAAAAAAGCAAGGATAAAGAACCTAAACTTCCTTGAAAGTGGGAAGATACAAGTTTTAAATTAAGGTCTCCCACAATTACATATTAAAATCTTTCATAGAAACCTAAACATCAGGGTCCTTATTTTTAGAACCTCAAATATCCAAGAAAGAACTCTTTAATCCTTGAGTGAGTGGTAGAAAATCAAAGGAAAGTCCTAACAGGGGAAAGCTGAATGAAGAAGATGATGTTGTCATTATGAACAAGACGCCAAAAGTTAGCCACATTTTCCTTCAGGGACTCTAACTTCTACAGAAGAGTGTATTCTTCCCTTTTGGGGAGATAGATAAGAAGCAAAGAAAGCTTGTGCTTTAATAATTCTGCCAAGGGGCCCAGTGGAGAGGAGACCTTGGTCTCTCAGTCCTGCAGGTGCTCACATCCAGGTGGACCTTGCCCCACTTGGGTCTTGCCAAATGGAGAAAGCCATTCTACCCAGCAAGACTGCAGCAATTCTGGTGTTTAAAGCCTGCTCCAGAAAAACCTTTGCCCTAGCCGAGTTCTTAAGCTCAGGAGAGAAAGCAAAGGAGAGCCATACATTAAGGGAAAATGTTCTACTGTGCCATTGAGAAGGAGAATGGTGAATTTGAAAATAAAGAGGGGTGCCTGGGTGGCTCAGTTGGTTGAGCAGCCAACTCTTGGTTTCAGCTCAGGTCATGATCTCACAGTCATGGGATCCAGCCCCCCTAGCTCTGCACTCAGTTCAGAGTTGGCCTCAGATTCTCTCTCCTTCTCCCTCCCACTCACTCTCTCTATCTCTCTCAAATAAATAAAATCTTAAAAAACAAAAAAAAGGCGGGGGGAGTAAAAGAGCAAGTAATGTAGGAGCCCAGCCTGGGAAAGAGCATGGTGAATCTCACAGAACAAGAAAACCACCCAGCTCTTTACTGGGTCAGGCCAAGTTCGTCCTGCTTTCCCTCCATTCTCTCCAGCCTCATGGCATGCTAGGCTATAGATGGCTCAAAGTACAAGGTTTATATGTATTTCATTTCCCAGAGAAAAAGCTTAAAAACCAGATGTTTCTGGTGGGCTGAAAATAGGCAAGGAAGGAAAGTAAGAGGAAAGATAGGGGTTGCTGGTTCTCTGGCTTTTTGTAGCCTTCAAACAGGAATGAAATGGTGGATAGAGTTGGGACATATTAAAATACAAAACAAGGGATCTTCAAAACTATCTGCAAAGAGGGCTTTGTAAATGTGATGTTATCGGGGCTTCCATAAGCATAAATAATCATCTTTCTTATCTGGTTTTATGGCTATACCTGGGTCAGCAGAATCCCCAACCCACCTCCACATCCCCAAATCCCCAGCCAAGATCTTCTTTTGTCATTTCAAACTTTCCCCTACCAGAGTGGTGGGAGGAAAGTGGCAGGGTAGGACCAGAAGAAAATGCTATCTTGGCCAGGGATTTAGCCTCAAAAAGAGTCAATGGCATGCACAGAGCTAGAACTAGAAAGATTTGAAAGACTCCAATAACAAAAATAGCCATCAATCAAGGTTCAGCTTAAAAATTGTTAAAAATCCGTATGCTGGGCGCCTGGGTGGCTCAGTTGGTCAAGCGACTGCCTTCGGCTCAGGTCATGATCCCGGAGTCCCGAGATCGAGTACCACATCGGGCTCCCGGCTCAGCGGGGAGCCTGCTTCTCCCTCTGACCCTTTCCCCTCTCGTGCTGTTTCTATCTCTCTCTCTCTCAAATAAATAAATAAAATCTTTAAAAAAAAATAAATAAAAAAATAAAAATCCGTATGCTGAAATGTAATGTAACCATTATGCTTGACATTGAGGCTTATATATTACTGTCACCATGTGCTATGTGTTAGCAAGTAGCAGGGCAGTATGGCCCCATTTTTGCAAAACAAGCATATAAATATAAATAGAATTTAGAATGTTGAACTAATAGTTGCTTAACTTTGATTACCCCCATATTATAATAAGTAATTCATTTATATATATAGTATACTGGAGACCTTATACAGAGAAAGAAAAGTTGTTCCAGTAAATCAAGTACTTTATCTGCACAGAGAAAACCATAGCCTTGAGAGTATTTAACCCAGGAGTTTCCAGAGTCCTCCAGAGTGGAAACCCAACCTTAATGGGCTCTGAGATAGCCCACTGGCAGGAACCAAGGGGGCAGGGTGACAGCCTGGTGGTTGGAGGGAGGGGAGGTGCAGCAGACACAAGCTCTACCTATAAGTATGTTTCCTTCACACCACCACTTTAATGCCAAGCTTCTAAGGTTGAGTCTTAGTCTAAAAATTAAGAATAAAAGGACTAACAGAAGAAAAATACTTAGGTAAAATCATAAATATGAGGTAGGAAGATTTTTCTTCCTACGTGAAAGACTAAACGTGAAAGACTAAAAATTTTTAATGGAATTATTATTTTTAAAAATTGAGTTGGGGGGAGGAAAAGATGGCAGAGGAGTAGGGGACCCTATTCCAACCAGTCCCCGAAATTGAGCTGGATATCTACCAGACCACTCTGAACATCCAAGAAATCACCCTGAGATGTAAGAAGATATATCTGGATCTCCACAAACAGAATACTGCAGGCGGTTGGTTTAGAGGTATGAAGCAGGGACCTGTGATTCCACAGGCACATATCCAAAGATAAAAGGAAGGGGGAGGGAGCCGTGGGGATCCTACATCATCAGTGAGCGATAGCCTCCCACGTTGGGGACAGGGCACAGACTTGCAGACCGGTAGCAGGGGCGGGGGGGGGAGACTTTAGGGCAGCCCTGGGACTGAAACCTGGAGCAGTGGGGCCCCACATGCAAACTGGGGGTGGCTGGCAGTTTTAGAAGCACAAAGGGCAGAGATGTGCCCCCAGGCGCCGATCTGGACACAAGGACGGGGAGCCCTGCTGAGGGGCACACAACCCAGGACACTGCAGTTTATAGCAACATAGACAGAAACAGAGATAGTGTGGCCTGGAGAGCTCAATGAAGAATAGAATGTGATCTCTCTGTTCTGAGGCAGAGGGTTGGAAATGATCTCTTCTGCTCTGACTCTCAGAAGAGACGCAGAAAGCCGCCACGGAAAGCCGCCAGAAAACAAAAGCCCCAAAAAACTGGTTTCCACTAAGCCCATACCCCTCCACAGGGGGCAGGGCAACTCTGCCCAAACAGGGTTGCCTGAATAACAACATAGCAGACCCCTCCCCCAGAAGACAGGCTGGGCAAACAAGAGGTGACAACCCTAAGGTCCCTATAAAACAGGTGCATCTTGCTTGGGTTCTGGTCAATAATTTGGACTCTGTACATTCCCTCAACCACCCTTCAACAGAACTAGGAGGAGGAACCCCCCAGATAGGAAAGACTCAGAGAATGTGACTTCTGCCACAGATTTACAAATGGATACAGATATAACCAAGATGTTGGAAATGGAATTCAGGGCAGGAGTTGTGAAGACAATAGCTAGAATGGAGAAATCGATTAATGGCAGCATAGAGTCTCTAAGGGCAGAAATGAAAGCTGAACTGGCAGAACTCAAAAATGCTATCAATGAGATCCAATCTAATCAAGATAATCTAACAGCTAGGGTGAGGCAGAAGAACGAGTTAGTGATATAGAAGACCAATTGATAGAAAAGAAGAATAAAGAGTAAGCCACAGAGAAACAACTCAAAATCCATGAAAACAGAGTCAGAGAAATAAGTTACACCATGAAACATTCCAATGTCAGAATTATTGGGATTCCTGAGGGGATGGAGAGAGAGAGGACTAGAAGATATATTTGAGCAAATGGTAGCTGAGAACTTCCCTAATCTGGGGAATGAAATGAACATTCATGTCCTAGATGCAGAGAGGACCCCTCCCAAGATCAAGAAAAACAGGCCAGCGCCCCAGCATGTAAAAGTAAAACTCGCAAATCTTAGAACCAAGGAAACCATCTTAAGGGCTGTTACAGGGAAGAGATTCCTTACGTACAGAGGGAGGAGCATCAGAATAACATCAGACCTAACCACAGAGATCTGGCAAGCCAGAAAGGGCTGGCAAGACATATTCAGGGTACTAAACAAGAAGAACATGTAGTCAAGAATACTTTATCCAGCAAGGCTGTCATTTAGAATGGATGGAGAGATATATATGCCCCCAACATGGGAGCAGCCATCTACATAAGCCACTGTTAACCAAAATAAAAAGTCATATTAATAATAATACATTAATTGTAGGAGACCTCAATACTCCACTCTCAGCAATAGACAGATCATCTAAGCAGAAAATCAACAAAGAAATAAGAGCTTTGAATGACACACTGGACCTGATGGACCTCATAGATATATAGAGAACATTCTACCCTAAAACAATAGAATACTCATTCTTCTCGAATGCACACGGAACTTTCTCCAGAATAGACCACATACTGGGTCACAAATCAGGTCTCAACTGATACCAAAAGATTGAGATTATTCCCTGCATATTCTCAGACCATAATGCTTTAAAACTGGAACTCAATTACAAGAAAAAATTTGGAAGAAATTCAAACACTTGGAAGCTAAAGACCACTCTGCTTAACAATGTTTGGGTCAACCAGGAAATCAAAAAAGAACTTAAACAATTCATGGAAACCAATGAGAAAGAAAACACATCAGTCCAAAACCTATGGGCTACTGCAAAGGCAGTAAGGGGGAAATACATAGCCATCCAAGCCTCACTCAAAAAAATAGAAAAATCCCAAATTCACCAACTAACTTTACACCTTATAGAACTACAGAAAAAGCAAAAAACAATGCCTAAGCCACGCATTAGAAGAGAAATAATTAAGATTAGAGCAGAGATCAATGAATTAGAAACCAGAAACACAGTAGATCAGATCAACAAAACTAGAAGCTGGTTCTTTGAAAGAATTAATAAGATCAATAAACCACTGGTCAGATTTATCCAAAAGAAAAGAGAAAGGACTCAAATTAATAAAATTATGAATGAAAGGGGAGAAATCACGACTAACACCAAAGAAATAGAAACAATTATTAGAAATTTTATCAACAACTATATGCCAATAAATTAAGCAACCTGGGAGAAATGGATGCCTTCCTGGAAGCCTATAAATTACCAAAATTGAAACAGGAAGACACTGACAACCTGAATAAGCCAATAACCAGTAACAACATTGAAGCAGTTATTAAAAACCTCCAAAAAACAAGAGTCCATGGCCTGATGGATTCCCTGGGGAATTCTACCAAACATTCAAAGAAGGAAAAAATACCTATTCTCCTGAAGCTGTTTCAAAAAATGGAAACAGAAAGAAAACTTCCAGATTCATCCTATGAGGCCAGCATTACCATAATCCCTAAACCAGGCAAAGACCCCCATCAAAAAGGAGAATTTCAGACCAATATCCCTGATGAATATGGATTCCAAAATTCTCAACAAAATCCTAGCTAAGAGAATCCAATAATACATTAAAAGGATCATCCACCACGACCAAGTGGGATTTATCCCAGGATGCAAGGGTGGTTCAACATTCACAAATCAATCAATGTGATAGAACACATTAATAAGAGGAGAGAGAAGAACCATATGGTCCTCTCAATTGACGCAGAAAAAGCATTTGACAAAATACAGCATCCTTTCCTGATTAAAACTCTTCAGACTATAGGGATAGAGGGAACATTCTTCAATTTCATAAAACCCATCTATGAAAAACCCACAGGGAATATCATCCTCAATGGGGAAAAGATGAGAGCCTTTCCCTTAAGATCAGGAACACATCAAGGATGCCCACTTGCACCACTATTGTTCAACATAGTACTAGAAGTCCTAACAATAGCAATCAGACAACAAAAAGAAATAAAATGTATTCAAATTGGCAAAGAAGAAATCAAACTCTCTCCCTCTTCTCAGATGACATGATACTTGATGTGGAAAATCCAAAAGACTCCACCCCCAAATTACTAGAACTCATATAGCAATTCAGTAATGTGGCAGGGTACAAAATCAATGCACAGAAATCAGTTGCTTTCTTATACACTAACAATACAACTGTGGAAAGAGAAATTAGAGAAATGATTCCATTTACAATAGCAACAAAAACCATAAGATACCTCAGAATAAACCTAACCAAAAAGGTAAAGGATCTATACTCTAAGAGCTACAGAACACTCATGAAAGAAATTGAAGAAGGCACAAAAAGATGGAGAAACATTCCATGCTCATGGATCGAAAGAATAAACATTGTTAAAATGTCTATGCTACCTAGAGCAATCTATACCTTCAATGCCACCCCGATCAAAATTCCAATGACATTTTTCAAAGTGCTGGAAGAAACAATCCTAAAATTTGTATGGAATCAGAAAAGACATCGAATTGCCAAGGAAATGTTGAAAAAGAAAAACAAAGCTAGGGCATCACATTGCTTGATTTCAAGCTATATTACAAAGCAGTGATCACCAAGACAGCATGGTACTGGCACAAAAACAAACATATAGACCAATGGAACAGAATATAGAGTCCAGATATGGACCCTCAACTCTGTGGTCAAACAATCTTCGACAAAGCAGGAAAAAATACGCAATGGAAAAAAGACAGTCTCTTCAATAAACGATGCTGGGAAAATTAGATGACTATATACAGAAGAATAAAACTCGACCATTCTCTAACACCATACACAAAGATAAACTCAAAATGGATGAAAGACCGCAATGTGAGACAGGAATCCATCAAAATCCTAGAGGAGAACATAGACAGTAACCTCTTCGACATCGGCCACAGCAACTTCTTTCAAGATACTTCTCCAAAGGCTAGTGAAACAAAAACAAAAATGAACTTTTGGGACTTCATCAAGATAAAAAGCTCTGTACAGCAAAGGCAACAGTCAACAAAACAAAGAGGCAACCCACAGAATGGGAGAAGATATTTGCAAATGACACTACAGACAAAGGGCTGGTATCCAAGATTTATAAAGAACTTCTCAAACTCAACACCCAAAAAACAAATAATCAAGTCAAAAAATGGGCAGAAGACATGAACAGACACTTCTTCAAAGAAGACATACAAATGGCTAATACACACATGAAAAAATGTTCATCATCATTAGCCATCAGGGAAATTCAAATCAAAACCACAGTGAGATACCACCTGACACCAGTTGGAATGGCAAAAATTGACAAGGCAAGAAACAACAAATGTTGGAGAGGTTGTGGAGAAAGGGGAACCCTCTTACACAGTTGGTAGGAATGCAAGTTGGTACAGCCACTTTGGAAGACAGTGTGGAGGTGCCTCAAAAAATTAAAAATAGAGCTACCCTATGACCCAGCAATTGCACTTCTGGGTATTTGCCCGAAAGACACAGATGTAGTGAAAAAAAGGGCCATATGCACCCCAATGTTCATAGCAGCAATGTCCGCAAGAGCCAAACTGTGGAAAGAGCCAAGATGCCTTTCAATGGATGAATGGATAAAAAAGATGTGGTCCATATATACCCTGGAATATTCCTCAGCCATCAGAAAGGATGAATACCCAACTTTTACATCAACATGGATGGGACTGGAGGAGATTATGCTAAGTGAAAGAAGTCAAGCAGAGAAAGTCAATTATCATATGGTTTCACTTATTTGTGGAACATAAGGAACAGCATGGAGGACATTAGAAGGAAGGGAAAAAGGAAGGGGGGGAAATCGGAGGGAGAGATGAACCGTGAGAGACGATGGACTCTGAGAAACAAGCTGAAGGTTTTAGAGAGGAGGGGTTGGAGGGATGGGTTAGCCTGGTGATGGGTATTAAGGAGGGCACATACTGAATGGAGCACTGGGTGTTATACGAAAACAATGAATCATGGATCCCTAAATCAAAAACTAATGATGTATTTTATGGTGACTAACATAATAAAATTAAATGAAAAAATAAATATAAAATAAAAATTGAGTGTGGGATAATGAGGTAAAATAAAGAGGAAAACTAGATGTCAATGAGATTTAATTGTTAAAAACACAAAATTAAGCACTGAAAGCTAAAAGTCATTGAGACAATATGTTTATAATGTAAAAGCAGACACTATTGAGGATAAAGAACAATAATAAAAATATAAAAGCTATGAAAGTAAAAAAGATTTCTGGAAAATGTCTTTACAGCAAAAGGCTTGAAAATTAGAGATGGTGGAAGGGGGAGAAGGAAAATATAGGAGGAATTATTTAAGCATAAATTGAGATACTAAAACAAGCTGCTACTTGAGCAAGGTTACAAGCTAACTGGAATAAGTTGAAATTCTCAAGGATTCCCTTGGTAATTTCTATTGTGATTTCCTCTTTTATAGTTTACAAATACATGAGTTTATCTCTTGTCATATTTTTTATTGTGTATTTCTAAATGAATTGCATTATAGTCAAAGAATATGATTGTGTTAACAAAGTCAGTATTTATAAATGTTTAAAGTGTGCTCAAAAATAATGTCTGATCTAATTAAACCAATTGTTTAATTGTGCTGCTGAAATCCTTTATATCTTTATTTTCTATCAAGTTAATCTTTCATTTTCCTTATATATTTTCCTTGTAATTCTCTTGGTTTTTGCTTTATATGTTGACATGTGTTGTTAAGAACATACAAACTTATGATTATTACCTCTTGCACAATTGTTCTTTTCTTTTTATGATGGTTCCTTTTTATCCTTTTTATATATTCATTTATAATGAATCTCTGTCCTAAAATTCATCTGCCAGTTTAATTTTTCCAATTAAATTTTCAGCTTAATTTTTTACTATTCTGTGTCATTTCTGAAATATGTTTCTTGTTAATAACACAAAGTTGAATTTAATTTTAAAAATCAAATTTGAAAGTCTATGTCTTTTAAAAGGCCTACACCTTTTTACATTTATTGTAATTACTGATCCGTTTGGACATATTTCTACCATCTTATTCCGTGTTTTTTCCTTTGCTTCCTCTTTTCTCCTTTCCTAACTTCCTTAAATTTTGTTAATGTTTACTTTATTCCTTCTTATTTCTTTTGCTGCTTTGGAAGGATATATTGTGTTCTGTTCTTTTACTTGCATTTTTCAATTTTTAACAATCCTAATTAATCATAAATAAGAATGTTAAATATTCAGTGTCTTTCTTCTTCTTTCAAACACGATAAGAAATGCTTCAACTACCCACTGAAAATATTCTTCCATGTGATTATTGTCTAGAATTTGAGTTGCACTGCTTTTTTAAACATACACACAAAAATTAGATTTTCTTCTTGTTGATTTCCTTTGGTGAAATATATTTAATTAATGATTTATGTTCACCATTGCTTCTTAGATCCTGCCCTTCCCTCTTGCTTCACATTTCCTCTGTTGAAATACATCTTTATTAGGTCTTACAGTGAGAATCTGTAGGTGAACTCATTTAATCTTTGTCTAAAAACATTTACTTTGCCTTCATGCATAAATAATAGTTTCTAGGTATAGAATTCTAGGTTGTCCATTTTCCATTAACCCTTTGAAAATATTACTCCAGTGTCTCCTATCATCCACTGTGGTTAAGTAGATGTCTTATGTCTTTCTAGTTATTTTTTTATAGGTTTAATGTTTATTTTTTCTATTAGCCTTTAATATTTTATCCTTATTCTTGATATTCAGTGTTTCACTACAGTGTGTCTAGGTGTGCAATTACTTTTATTGATTCAGTATACACTTTTAGTCTGAAAACCAATCGCTTTCTTCAATTTTGAAAAATTATCATCAATGTAACTTCAAATTTTGATGTTCACCATTGAGCCAATTCTTGCCTTCTTCTAGAACTCCTATTACATGATTGTTGAAGCCCCTTGATTTCCCTTCTGTGACTCTTAACTTGTTTTTCATATTTTCTGTTTCTTTTTCTCTTAATACTGCATTCTAGTGATATTTCCAGTTAATCAATTTTCTCTTCAACTGAGTGGTATAGAGTTTATTTCATTTATTGTGTTTTTAAATTTCATTTATTATTGTTTTAATCTAGGATTTCTAGTTGGTTCTTTTCCTATTTCTGCCTGCTTTTCATTATTTATTCATCTTTTATATAAGTTTTCTTTCCTTGGTTCTCTTTGAGTATCCAAAGATGTAATGGCTCAACATAATAACAGCTATTTTTTAGTCAGGTAGCAGTCCTGTGTGGGTGAATGGGTTGGTAAGCCAACTTTCCTCCAAAGAGGAAAAGGACCCAGCTCTGCCTTTCTATATGTGCTTCTGAGGGTACAATGGATGTCTCTATCGCAATCAATTTGTATGTGGAAAAAAATTTTTAGGAGAGTGGCTTGTAGGAAGTTTTTGTGGGCCAGATATGCAAATAGCACACCTCATTTCTACTGACACTTCTTTGGATGATATGGTCACAGTTAACTGCAAGGAAGGCTAAGAAATGTAGCCTACCTATCCGCTTAATAAGAACAGGAAGTAGAATCAGGAAGAAATAGAAAATTTGAACAGACAGATTACCAGCAATGAAATTGAATCAGTTAAAAAAAAAAAAACTCCCAAAAAACAAAAGTTCAGGACCAGAGGGCTTCCCAGGTGAAATCTACTAAACATTTAAAGAAGAGTTAATACACATTCTTCTCAAACTATTCAAAAAAAAAAAAAAGAAGAGAAAGAAAAACCCAGATTCATTCTACAAGGCCAGCATTACCCTGATACCAAAAACCAGATAAAGATACTACAAAGAAAGAGAACTACAGGCCCATATCTCTGATGAACATAGATGCAAAAATCCTCCACAAAATATTAGCAAACCAAATCCAACAATGCATTTAAAAAATCATTCACCACAATCAGGTGGGATTTATTCCTAGAAAGCAAGGGTAGTTCAATATTTGCAAATCAATCAACATGATACATCACATCAATAACAAAGGATAAAAACCATATGATCATTTCAATAGACAAAGAAAAGCATTTGACAAAGTACAACATCCATTCCTGATAAAAACTCTCAACAAAGTAGGTTTAGATTAACATGCCTCAACATAATAAAGGCCATAATATGAAAAACCCACAGCTAACATCATACTCAATGGGGAAATACTGAGAGCTTTTCTTCTAAGATCAGGAACAAGACAAGGATGTCCACTCACACCACTTTTATTCTACATAGTACTAGAAGCTCTCACCACAGGAATCTGACACCAAAATAACATAAAAGGCATCCAAGTTGGTAAGAAAGAAGTAAAACTTTCACTATTTATGGTTGACATGATACTATATAGAGAAAACCATAAAGACTCCACCAAAAAACTGCTAGAACTGATAAATGAACTCAGTAAGTTCACAGGGTTCAAAATCAATATACAGAAATCTATTGCATCTCTATGCACAAATAATGAAGTAGCAGAATGAGAAATTAAAAATCAGTCCCATTGACAATTGCACCAGAAATAACATAAACCTAGGAATAAACTTAACCAAGGAGGTGAAAGACCTATACTCTGAAAACTATAAAACACTGATGAAAGAAACTGAAAATGATACAACAAATGGAAAGATATTCCATGCTCATGGATTGGGAAAATGAATATTGTTAAAATGTACATACTACCCAAAGCAATCTACAGATTTAATGCAATCCATATCAAAATACAAACAGCATTTTTCATAGAACTAAAACAAATAATCCTAAACTTTGTATGGAACCACAAAAGCCCTAAATAACTAAGGCAATCTTGAAAAAGAACAAAACTGAAGATAGCACAGTCCCAGACCTCAAGATATACTACAAAGTTGTTGTAATCAAAATAGTATGGTACTGACACAAAAATAGACACAGATCAATGGAACAGAATAGAGAGCCCAGAAATAAACCTGTGATTATATGGTCATTAATCTTTGACAAAGGAGGCAAGACTATGCAATGAGAAAAAGTCTCTTCAACAAATGGTGTTGGGAAAACTGGACAGTTACATGCAAAAGAATGAAACTGGACAACTTTCTTTCCTACACCATACACCAAAATAAACTCAAAATGGATTAAGGACCTAAATGTGAGACCTGAAACCATAAAAATCCTTGAAGAAAGTACAGGCAGTAATTTCTCTGACACTGACCATAACATTTTTCTATCTATGTCTCCTGAGGCAGAGTAAGCAAAAGCAAAAATAAACTATTGGGACTACATCAAAATAAAAAGTTTCTGCATAGAAAAAGAAACAATCAACAAAACTAGAAGACAATCTACTGAATGAAGATATTTGCAAATGACATATCTGATAAAAGGTTCATACCCAAAATATACAAAGAACTTATGCAACTTGGGGCCCCTGGGTAGGTCAGTTGGTTGAGTGTCCTACTCTTGATTTCAGCTCAGGGTCATGAGACTGAGCCCTGTGTCGGGGAGTCTGCTTGATATTCTCTCTCTCCTTCTCCCGCTGCCCCTCCCCCACACTCTCTCTCTCTCTTTCTCTCTAAAATAAATAAATGAATCTTTTTTAAAAAAGAACTTATACAACTTAACACAAAAAAAGTAACCCAATTAAAAAATGGGCAGAAGACATGAACAGACATTTCTCCAAACATATCCAGATAGCCAACAGACGCATGAAAAGATGCTCAACATCACTCATCATCAGGGAAATGTAAATCACCATGAGCTATCACCTCACACCTGTCAGAATGTCTAAAATCAAAAAAAAAAAAAAGAAAGAAAGAAACAAGAGTTGGCAAGGATGTGGAGAAAAAAGAACCTTTATCCACTGTTGATGGGAATGCAAACTGGTGTAGCCACTGAAAGTATGGAGGTTCCTAAAAAAATTAAAAATAGAATTATCATATGATCTCATAATTGCAATACTGGGTATTTACCCAAAGAATATGAAAACACTAATTCAAAAAGATATACGTGCCCTTACATTTATTGCAGCAGTATTTACAATAACCAAATTAGGGAAGCAACCCAAGTGTCCATTGATAGATGAATGTATACACACACACACACACACACACACACACACACACACACACACGAATATTACTCAGCCATAAAAAAGAATAAAATCTTGCCATCTGAAACAACACGGATGGATCTAGAGAGTATAATGCTCAGGGAAATAATTCAGTCAGAGAAAGACAAATACCATATGATTTCACTTACGTGGAATTTAAGAAACAAAACAAATGAACAAAGAAAAAAAAAGAGACAAACCAAAAAATAGATTCTTAACTATAGAGAACAAACTGATGGTTCCCAGAGGGGAGGTTAGTGGGAGGATGGGAGAAATAGGTGATGGGGATTAAAGAGTATACTTAGTATGATCAGCACTGAGTAATGTATGGAATTGTACATTGTACCCCTGAAACTAATATAATACACTATGTTAACTCTACTGGAATTTAAAAAATGGGACGGGGTGCATTTTCACTAGCTAACTAGTCTTCTATTATTATTGTTTTGTCTAGAATGATTAATCTCCTAGGAGCTTCTTTTGTTCGTAATCTTCCTTAGTGTTCATTTTCAATCTGTTTAGAAGCTTTAGTTTGTATGCTCACTGGAAAGGAAGTGTCTTTCTCCTCGCCTCTCTTCTCTCCCTTCACCTACAATCCTTGCCTAGCAGTTTGGTGACACCCTTATGTGCCCGTCTCTCAGGTGTCCCAAACTTGAACCAGATATTATATTGGTGGCTCAAGACTTCCATGTTACAGAGAATGAAATATCTCAGATTAAGTCATTGGGGCAGCAGGTTGTTTGATCCAGATCCTGGTTACAAGATTGGGTCTGCTTCCTCTTACCTCTCTGCTATTTGTATAAGCCAGGGGCTCCAAAGCAGAATAAGCAATCAGTAGTGAGTTCTTCAAACTTCTATCAGTATAGGAGGAATCCCATTCCAGCACCTAGTTTCATGCAATGAGCTTAGCCCAGATCCCCTGCCCCAAGTGATCTGTTTTTAGTGCCCGTAACTTTGCAAAATATAAACTCTCATCCATTTTACCTACTTCAGGACTTAAGCACAGAAGGCCCATGACTTCAGCACATCCCTCTGAGTTGTGTTTCTGTTACACTTCTGGACCATGAAAATTTTGTGTTGTTTTCTAATGACTCTATAATTTGTTAATGTCTTCTTTTTGTATGATATCTATCACTGATATGTGATGTCTTTGAAGAAGATTTATTGTGAGAATAGTAAATTTACAATATCATTTGGACCTTGATAAAAGAAGAAAACAAAAGGGGCAGGAGTAGAAAAGGTGGGTGGAAATTAACTAAAAGTGGACAAGTAGTGTGATTAAGCCCATGGTTTCACTGTAGGTCACTTTTCATATTGATGTCCTGCATTCATGGAGAAGTAAGAGACACAGATAACACAGTGCTTCTACTCATAAGACCAGAGCATGCTCTTCAACTCCCAGATGTCTCAGCTTTTACCTCTAATGACAGGGGATTGTCTGTATACAAACAGCCCCAGGGCCCCAGAAGAGAATAAGTGGTAATTATTCTTGATTCCATAAGCTTCTTGATAAACATACTGATGACCAATGTCCATTGTAAAGTGCCAGTGTAGCATGGTGGGTGAGTGAAAGCATGGAATTTGGGCCAGATAGCGTGGGTTCAAACCCTGTCTGTGCCACTGTGACCTGTGAGATCTTGGGCAGGTTGAGAAACTTCTCTGAGCCTCCCCTCTCTCATCTGCAAAATAAGGGTAATAATAGTATCTTCCTCAAAGTTTTATTTGCATTAAATGAGTAAATATTTGCAGGGTGCCTAGCCCATAGCAAGGGCTATATAAGTACTTGCCAAATTAAAATATATACATAAGATTCAGGACTTTTTCATTACCTGTTTATCTCATCCACTGTCAACCATAACCATAGACTGGTAGAAATCTGTATCTTCCAATTTAGACCTTCTCCAGAACCCCAGCTGTTTATTTACAACTGCCTGTTGACTGTCTCTACTTGGTTGTCCCACCAACACAGCAAATATAGTAAGTCCAAAACTAAATTACCTTGCCCTGCTGATCTGCCTCTCTTCTCATGTTCCCTTCTTGGTCATCAGTATCATCATTCACACTAAAAGAAACCTGGAAGTCCTCCCAGATGGCACTCTTCACTTCACTTCCCCATTCCCCCAGCTTCCTTGCTCCCCTAACACACACCACCCCCTACTTCCAATAAGACCAAACCTTAACCACTGTTCCCCTTCCATACCCAGCCTCTGTTTCCATCCCCTCTACTACTTACTGCTTTGGTCCCAGTCCTCTTCAAGTTTCTTAGGAAAGAAGAGAGGA
The DNA here is from genome assembly GCF_003265705.2 of Callorhinus ursinus. Lineage (NCBI taxonomy): Eukaryota > Metazoa > Chordata > Mammalia > Carnivora > Otariidae > Callorhinus > Callorhinus ursinus. The sequence continues at coordinate 5,411,397 of NW_027397088.1, forward strand.
GAATGGATGCTGACTTCACAATAGTAGTGCCCACTAAAGAGCAGAACAAACACATTCCCGTTACTGATAACAACTCATCCCAGCAACCATGTCACACTGAAGGCAGGTCTCTCACATCATCTTCCAATGATAGGAAGCACAGTTCTTTGGTGCTGGAGCCAAGGGACAATGTTGTCTGACTGCTGAGAAAAGACCAATAATATAAACAGCCACCATGAACAAGAAACTATGTGAACAAGGATTTTGGAGTAGAGCCCAGTCAGGGCAGAATAAATATATTCTGAAATCACAGCCTATCTCTGATCCCTCCCTTTCCCTTTCCTGGTATAATTATTTGAATTAAAGAGTATGTGAATTTAAAATGTTAAAGATGTAGACAAAGTTCACTATCAAAATGTTGGATAAATTATCACTCCCACCAAAGTGGTGATAGATGCAAATTTCTCCAACCCTGGGCCCCCCGGGGCCAATGTTGGCTATTATTGGACTTAAGTTTTTGCCAATCTGATGGGTAAAATCTACATGCTATGTTGTATTGATTTGCATTTCTTCAATTATGAATAAAGTTGAATGTCTTTTCATATGGTTAAAAGTCATTTTCATTTTTTCTTTGCATGCCTACTTACACCCTCTGTCCATTTTCGGTTATTGAATGGATGATTCTTTTTTTTCACTGATTTGTAAGAGCTCTCTCTATATTAAGACAATTAACTCTTTGTGATATGAATTCCAAATACTTTTCCCATTTTGTCTTTTCCCCCCATTTTTGTGGTAGATTTTTCAACACAGTATTTTTTTTGTTTCTATGTTATAAAATATATTAATCTTTTTCTTTATGATGCATTGATTTTGTGTTTTGCTTGCTTAGAGCTTTGATGACTTGAAGGATTAAAGTCTGTATAAAGAGTGTTACTGGAAACAGCTACCTCTCCTCTTCCTCAGCCCATCCAAGCAGTCTGGCTTCTCTCCGCATGAGCCGAGCACCTCCTTCAGCAGGGCTGACACTAAGCTGAGGACTTTCATGATCATCCCTTTGTCATAAATTTAGAGTTCATCATATACCAGGTACTTTTTGGGCTCTGAAGATCGTAAGATTTAGAGGTGAAGAAGATCTAGCCCCTGCCCTCCAGGAGCTTAGTTTAGTCATGTGAAATAATACATAATATAAAGTACATGATAAAAGTCTGCACGGGTAGAGTAGGGCCAAAATAAAACATAACAAAACCAGCTCAGGAAATTTTATAAAGGTGGTGCCATTTGATTTGAGTCTTGAAAGTGGAACAGGGTTCCACCAGGTAAAGGAAGTAAAATAAGAAGGGGAATTGCAGACAGATGGACTGTCTGACTGCAGCAGGTGACTACAGTAATGGGAAATTGATTACATATGGGGGATTAATCAAATAAACTAATATAATGAGAATTATGGGGGGCATGTTTCTTACTGATGGAGTAAGACATTACAAATGTGGAAAGGGAGAAACTAGTTTGAACCCTGTGGTCTTATTTTGGAATTGAAGACATTAGTGTGAACTGGAAATATACATAGAAATAGAGATAGAGAGCTATATAGGGATACATACCTATAAAAAGGGATACATATCTAGATACAGAAATATACATCTCAAGGTTGAAGTAAATACAGTTGAAAATGTAAGTATATATACCAGGTACGTTCCCTTGTCCTGTCTGCTAAGAGATTCTAGAAGTCATGACACCTAGTAGCAATAAGAACACTTAGTATCTAAACTTTGGCTTCTAAATATCATCCTGCACTGAATGGAGTCAGGGTTTCTTGGAGAAATGACTGATTTGATGACTCAAGCCAGGAAAGGACAAGATGAGCCTGGAATATCTTTTTCTATCAGAAGGAAAAGAAGTGCCCCCAAAATTAGAGAATATTTCAAAAGGACACAGAAGCCAGCTTAACAAGGCAACCGCTGACCAAATCAGGGATAATCTGATCATCAAAATAAATAATGATAGTTACAGATCACACACGATTAGATAAAATAGAATCTCATGAATCCATACTGACATTATATACATAAATATGTTGAAATTTTGATGTGGAAGTATATATTCACGTTGTCTCAAAGTACATCCCTACAAAATGCTTATTAATTCCAATAGAAAATGGAGTAACTCTGCAGTAGAAAAGCCTGGCAGGTAATGACTTTAATCAAGTGATCAAAATAAGCTTTTCCAATGATTAAACAAACTGAAATCATGTGCCAGATGATAGGATGCAAAGAGACAAATACAGTATCATTTTCGTGCTATTTCTGCCAAAGATGCAAAGCCTGAATCCAGTCATGAGGAAACATCAGATAAACTCAAGCTGAGGGACATTCTACAAAATCACTGGGCTATCCTCTTCTAAAATGTCTAAGTCACAAAAGTCAAGGATTCTATAAAGGACATCATTGGGATGAGTAGCAAAACTTGAATGGAGTCTGTGGGTGAGAATTCTTTGTTCATAAGAAATATGCACTAAATTATTCTGGTGGATGGAACTTCAGGTTGACCAATTACTCTCAAATAGTTCAGAGGAAAAAAAGGCTTCATACTGTTTTGCAGCTTTTCTGTAAATTTAAGACTGTTTCAAAAACAAAAAATAAATAAAAGAAAAAATGTGAAAAATGTTGTCTTAAGATACAAGGAGATCATTGCAGGTGACTTCTAGAAAAGTTGTTCTTCCTCCTGAATAGATTCTTTCACTTCTGGATAATGTTGGGCATTGAGGTGAAATCCAGAATGGTGTCACTACAAGTCTGAAAGGAAAGCAGAGCCAAGAGGAGCCAGGCACATGGGTCCAGAGCCACTAGATTAAATCAGCCCAGTACCGAGCCTTCCTCTGAACCATTCCAGTTACAGGCATCATTAAAATTCCTTACCATTCAAGCTAGTTATTTTGGGTTTTCAATGATTCGCACCAAAAGCTTCCTAACTTAGTCATTGAAAAAGGATTCCAGTGTCCTCCAACAATGAATCCCACTCCCATCCTAACAAATACTTTCCATTTATAAGATACTTAAGTGGAAATCTTGCTCATGGGTAAATAAAGTGGATCCTGTTTACTAACAGGAAATGTGTGCATTGAGTATCTTCTAGAGCCTGTGACTTTCAGATTCCAAGTAAAAAGTGGACTAAAGAGTAAAGGAATATGCTTAGTTTATCACAGTGCGGCACCTCAGTAGGACAAGAATGAATACTGAGTAGTCATGTAAGTAAGTTGAAAACAGTTCAAGACAATTTTTACAAATCTGCAAGAACTTTCTCCAGTCTTTCCTTTTACCTACCTAATCACCTTATTTAATTCTGTTGAAATTTCTATAAATTTTATTCTTCCAGTAATTTCTTATTTTTTCCTCAGAAACCTTGAATAACCCCCCTTGCACACCTAAAAGATAAAGTCATGACACTTGAGATCCTTCCTGAGCAGATCCTCTCACATCTGTCCTTTCTTTCACAATATACTTTATTCTTCAGCCATGCTGTTCACATGGAGCTATGCTATATACTTGATGTTTGTGTCCCCTGCCCCCAAAATTCACATGTTGAAATCCTAGTCCCCAGTGTGATGGTATGAGGAGGTGGGGGCCTTTGAGAGATGATTAGGTTATAAAGGTGGAGCCCTCATGAATGGGATTAGTGCACTTATAGAGAACCTTTGCCTCATTCTGACATGTGAGGGCGCAGCAAGACAGCTGTCTATGAACCAGGAAGCAAGCTTTCACCAGACACTGAATGTGCTGTCACCTTGATCTTGGACTTCCCAGTCTCTGTAACTATGAGAAACAAATTTTGGTCCTTTATAAGCCACCCAATCTATGATATTTTTGTTATTGCCTGAACAGACTAAGGCAGACTACATTCCACCACTGAAGAAGAAATTTACAAGTATGGAAAGGGGAAAAAACTAGACCAAACCCTGCGGTGTTGTTTGGAATTGAAGACATTGATGTGAACTCTTAGATTTCAATATGTATAGATGGATATAGAAATAACTACAGACATAAGTGCAAGTATGTATCAGGATCTATTCCCTGTATACTGAGAGGACCTAGAAGCAATAGTACTCTAGTAATCAATGAGAGCACCTGCCCCCAGGAATCATCATGATCTTTTACTTCTTTCTGGTCATATATGCCCAACCCTACCATTTCCTGCATTAAAACACCTTTGTTATGCTCAGCCTATCAAAATTCCACTGAAATGAAATTATAAAATATAAAGCACCAAATATATGCCATCAATTATTATTTATCCCTGCCCCTCCATCAAAGGCTGGCTTAAATGTCATCTCTTTTGTGAAACTTTCTCTGGAATATGCAGGCAGAATTTACATTTACTACCTCTGCACATGGAAGTTTTCCTATACCTTCATGTAACATCAGTTTACCCTTCTTTGTAACTGTGATAGTTGTTTACAGGCTCATCTCCCCACTATATTGTGAATTTATGTGAGTGGGAACTGACTCTGTTTTTCTTTATCCCCCGAACCCCTAGCACAGGGCCTGGCAAATATTAGGTGATCAGTGAAGGCATTTTGAATGACTGAAGTTAATTGGCCTGCCTACAGAGCTAATGTACCTGGAGCTGGCCTAATTAGCACTGGGCTCTACCTAAGGAAACCATTCACAGGGACAAAGCCACCAGAGCCCTTTGTTCCAGCCCTATTTCTGTAGAAGACTATTTCACTTTGCTGAATAGGAGGCAGTCTTCAGAGAGGTGACTCACCTACTTAACAGGTCTTTCTCAGAAACGTTTGATTGGATTCTTTGCTTTTGCTGCAAAATAAGCCATACTCTATTTTACAGCTGGAGATGGTAAAAGCACAAAGTGAATGTTCACCTTTTTTATGACAGCTTCCTTGGAGTCTGGCTGGGCTGGGCAGGATCCCCAGCGTGGTGATGAAATAACCAAATTCTTGCTCCATAGGAAGGCTGTGGGGTTCCAAATATGTTGTACTAAGGAAAGCTCCTAACCAGCTCCTGGGGTTTTCTTCACTCACTAGGCAGACGAGGACTAGCTTCAGAGAAGTGCTTTGCAGTCCGAGAATCTTGGATGGTAGGAGGAAATGGTGAATCTTCCCACAGATTCTGACCTTGACAAAGGTCTCTATTAGTTTTCTATTGTTGCCAGAGCAAATCACATGAATTTGGTAGCTCACATTTATTATCTCACAATTCTGTAACTCAGAAGTCTAGGTACAGTGTAGTTTGGCTGGGTCCTCTTTTTAGAGTCTCACAGGGGTGAAATCAAGCTATCAGCAGAACTCCCATCGCTTAGGGAAGGCTCTGGAGAAGAATCTGCTTCCAAGCACAATCAGATTGTTGGCAAACTCAGTTCCTTAGGGTTTCAAAAATGAGGTCCCTGTTCCCTTGCTGGCTGTCAACAGGGGGCCACCCTTTGCTCCTCGAGGCCTTGCTTGAGTCTTTGTACATGGCTCCTACACCTCAAAACCAACAAAGACACACTGAATCCCTCTCACAACTGGAATCTGCCTGACTTCCCCCTTCTACTGTATGTCTCTGACTCCATCCAGAGAGAGATATCTTCTTTTTAAGGGCCCAGATGATTAGATTGGGCCCAACTGGGTAATCATCCTATCTTAAGGTCAGTAAGTTGAAGTACATCATCAAAGCTCCTTTTGCCATGTAAGTTATGCCCAGGTTCCAAGTATTAGAATGTGGACATCTTTGAGGCACCATATTGGATCTAATGTTTGACAGAGCCCTACATTTACATCACAGGAGTAGGAGCCCACCTGGCATAAATACAACTGGGCTTTCTCTTGCTAGAGCACAGCCGGTCTTTGATTTGCAATATGTGGGGAAAAAAAACCTTAAATCTCCAAATATTAAAAAAAAAATCTAGGCCTTTGCGCATTTGTATGAGACACATTACTGTTCATCTTTAGGCTTATGGAATTGTACCTACAGCCCATCCTTGACATTTAGGAGCTGCTGAGAAGCACAGGTAGATCCAGGAAAGTCCAAGAGGTGCTGAGGACCATGGGAAACCCGTTATTAGAACACACGGCAACACTAGGGGTCAGTTATTACAAGACTTGAGCTTAGAGTTAGGTCTAAAACAGGCTGAGGAGGGGATGCAAGGCAAAATTCCCATTTGGTGATAGCTCAGATGAAGCCTAGGCTCTAGGGTCATATCTAACAAGTGCTATAAGCAGATGATAGACACAATTTCTAATGTAGGCAACCAACTTTCATTAGCATCAGAAATGGGGAGATATAGCTGTGGGTATCTGATACAATCAAGGGAAATTGAGGTCCAAAGAAAGGAAATGCATTCTTGGGAAGAACATGGGTAGTAGGCAAGCACTATATAATGAATACATGTAGGAAGTGGGTTTCTAGGATCAAAGCAGGTCCAACAACAGAATCAGTGGGCTAAGAACAGATAAGCTCTGTAGTGCCTGTGCTTTGAGACTAAAACTGATCCAAAGGCAAGGTCAGGGGAAAGGTCAAAACTAGGGAGAAAAAAAGGGAGCCAGTTGCACTGTGGCAGGCCCTGTTCCAGGCACTGGAGATATAACTACACATGTCACATTTCTTTTGTCAAGGATCAAATGGTCTAGGAGGCAATAATTCAATTACATGAGAAGAGCCAAGAGAAGTAAGCAGCAAGGCTGTGGTGGCATATAGGAGGAACAAGAAAGGATTCTAGAAGTACTGGTTCCATGTTGAGACCCAATGGTCAAAGAGGAGTTAGGTAGTCTCCAGATGCCTCCAAAGCTAGGACAAGACTCAGAACGTGGAGAGATTATGGCCTTTTAAGTTTAGCAAGTAATTTAGTAAAACCTGGGTATATGGCATATGAGGTCTACTTTTCTGTCACTAAAACCTCACTGACCAATGTTTCATTTTCATTCCTAGCATTTGAAGAATATTTTAAGGATGTGTTACTTCAATGAAAAGGTCTGAAATTGTCTTCTCTATTTTGGCTAGAAATTTCGCTCTGCCCCCTCTCTCCACCATGGAACAATGTCAGAATTCAAGACTTAACCTATTAACCTGACATTTTCTTTCAGCACTGAAAGAGTTAGAGCCAAGACTGGTTCTTCAGACCCTTTTTCTATTTGCTGGGTTCACTTACTTCTTAGCTTCCTGGTGGCTCCAGGTGCAGTCATGACTGGTACTGTTCTTGGGCTCATGTCACCTGCTTAGAAATGATTCTCAGACTATCTGGCACAGCCTTCTGTTTCTCAGAAATGACTTCTGGCCAGAGAGACACATACTTTATTCTCTCTACTGAACATACTTCAGCAGTCTATATCCCACCACCACCAATTTGTCCAGCTATGGTCCCTGCTCAACTGGAACTGTCAGGACAACCATTCAACCAACATGGTCCAAAGCATAAAGTTATGCATTGCATTGCACCAAGTCAGGGATGCTAATTGGCTGAAACTTTGTTGAACCAGAATGCTAAGATAAGCTAGAATACTTGGGGTTTAACTATCTGCTTCAGAGTAATGTTAATTTTTGAAGAAAAATGTTGTTCTAATGTTGTACCCACTGTTCCATATGTGTTTTCTAATGTTGAGTGAAAAAAATCCTATTTGGCAAGTAATCAGCATTCCTTCCTTTATCTAAATAATGTTCAAAGATCCCCTAATAAAGGTAGCAAAGATTTCTTTGAAGTTTCAATGTACTTAAAATTATATATGGCTTGAGCTCATCCAAGCTTTGCGACCAAAATAAGCAAGAGTGACGAACAGAGTTAGTTAGGGATACTAACTCTGAGGAGTTAGCATCTGCTAGTTTATCTATCCTCCTATCTTGGTGCAATCATGGGAATGGAAGTACAGGCAAGCTATAGAACAGCCATAACTTAGGCTCTGTACTACTTAGTGTTCTTCAGGGAAACGGAACCAACTGGACGTGGTTGGTATATATATTTATTTATACACATATTTATTATATGCTTGTATTTATATAAATGTATATATATAATGTATATTTATACATATATACATGTATTTATGTATAGATAGATTTATTTTGAGGAATTGGCTTACATGATCATGGAGACTGGCAAGTCCAAAATTTGCAGAGTAGGCTGGCAGTCTGGAGACCCAGAGAAAATCCCATGCTGCATTTCCAGTTTGAAGGTGTGGAAACCCAGGGAAGAGCCAACGTTGCAAAGGCCATCTGTTGACTGAAGTCCCTCTTGCTTGGGAGAGGTCAGTCTTTTGTTCTATTCAGGCCTTCATCTGATTGAATAAGACTCACTCACATTATGGAGATCAGTCTGCTTTACTCAAAGTCCACCAATTGTTATGTTAATTTCATCCAAAAATACCCTCACAAAAACATCCAGAATAATCTTTGACCACGTATTTGGGCACAATGCTCCGGCCAAGATAACACATCAAATTAACAATTACAGCTTCTAATTAGGATGTTTTCCTTTTCCTTTATTGACAAAGGCCTCAGGACCAGCTGGTTTTCCTCTCCTCTTTATGGCTGTCCCACCTCATGATCCCCTCTGGTTCTTCTGCCCCCAAGCCTCGTCGAAGAAGGGCCAGCCTCCCCAACTATATTAAAAACAGGCATATAGGCCTATTTTGTTTGCAAGGTTTTTCTACTGATCATGACCAGGAACAAACAAGATACAATAAAAAATACAAATGTGGAGATTCCAGGCTGTGTTCTTCCCATCCTCGACCTAGTTCTTGATCCCCTTTCTGAGGTGGTAACTGAAAATGCCAGTCTTCTCTTGTCTACGTATATCCTTGAAGGTAGATCTTAACTAACCATTGGTCTTTGAACACCTGAAGTTCCAACAAGGTAAAACATAACCCAATGCAAGAGCCTTTAATCTTAAAAAAAGGATTGTTTGCATGTCTAAGGAAATTTTCAACTCCCTGCTCTTCAAGCTCTGTTCTTCAATCAAGAATACTCCTGTGGGGTATATTCTCCCTGGAGTCTTATCCCTAGAGAGGAGTTTATAAAATCCTTAGAACACTGGGTGTAACCATTTCAAAAAGCCTAAGTAGTCAAGGTTTCTAACTGGGGAGAAAATAAGAAGCTACTCCCCCTCTCTTCTCTTCTGCCTCTCACTGCATACCAGTAAAGTCAGGAATTTCCACCTTTTCCAAAGAGGAGAATGCTGTGGCAACTGTGTGAGGCCCTGAGCACAGCCCTCTGTTCCAGCCTGGTCACTGGCCCAGACCCAGTGCCCAGGGATCCCCATTATCCTGGTCCACTCCCCTTTCCAAAGCCAAGCCAGATGGGCAAAACAGTGGGAAGCTGTGACTTTTTCTCTCTCCTCCTCTTAACTGTTTGGAATCTTTTACAGTTATTCAGGAGAGGGAAAAAATAGGTAGTCTTAAGAATGGCAGAAACCATCAGAAGTGACCATAGTGTTGTTTGTGAAGCCCTTCCTTGTTTCATTCACTTTTTGACTGTGCGTTCTTTTCTATCTCATCTCCACCGATAACAGATGAGTCTATGGTCTCAACATTTGATGCCTCCATGATCCCAGCTACCTCCTCACTGACCTCCATCTCACTGCTCTCTCTCTACAAATCCTCTGCCCTTCAACCCATCTTCCATATGGTGCTCAAGCTACTCTTTCCTAAAACATCCCCTTCAGAGAGATATATCCCCATTCAAAACTTACAGTGGGTCCCCAGTTCCTACCCCAGACCTTCCACAACCTGATCATTTCCAATATGTCCACCCACTCTCTCATTGATTCATTGACTCATCCATTCAATATATATATTGAGCACCTACTATGTGTCAGGCCCTAGTGATATGAGTCTCTGCTCTGTGTGGGCTTACAGCCTCGTTGGGAAAATGGAAACCCCAATAAGTCATTTCAATGAAGTGTGATGAGGATGACAAGGAGGAAAGACAAGGCACCAAAATCCTCTCCCACATTTGTGTGGGCAAACCCTCTGTTCCCACTTGGCTGATCTCCTCTTTGACCACCGAAAAGGCAACACATTCCTTCCTCTGAGAATTGGCTCAACCATTTCCCTCCTCTATGCTGCCCTCCCACCCCAAACCCTATGTGTCTTTAAAGGCCCAGATCATATCCTGCCTGCTCTGTTGAGTTTTTTCTGACCTATGAAGCTCACAAGGAACTTTCATTTCTGTGTAGCCACAAACATAATGAATCCAAAGCATGGTTCTAAGCATCATCTCTGATGCCTTATAACCTGTATTCTGCATTCCAATTTGTCATAAGGGGATAGTCATCCCCAGCCCTCGTAGCCAGGATAGCTCATGTTGGGGGGCAGCAAGAAATACATCCCTACCCACCCCTTTTCCAATCCTCAATGAATGCTCTAGGCACTACACACATGCTGCATTGTTTCTATAACCACTCTGCAAATCTTTGTTACCTCTGTTTTACAGAGGGGAAAAAACTAAGGCTATAAAAGGTAAAGTAACTTGCCCATATTCACCCAGGTAGTCTGGTTGGCTGCAGATTATGGCCACAGGTCTGTCTCCTGCAGCACTCACCTGCTTTCCCTGCCACTGCTGCCTCCCTGGTCAGCACCCCTGAGGGTCAGGAGCTGCTTCCTCTCAAGGGGTAAAGCATGGTGGGAATCCCAGAGCCCCAGACTTGCTGACTTTCTAATTAGAGTCAATTATCCCTCCAGCTTCTGGATTGCAAAATACAGGCAAAGTTCCCGTGCCTGAGCACGTGAAGGCTCAGGACCCTTACTCAGGCTCCCCCAGCCCAGCCTCCCAAGCCTGTGATCTGACTTGTGTTGTTACTCATCTTCATTCAAAGGCAGGCAGGGCGGCGTGATGGCAGGTTGGCTCACAGATGCAGGGAGCCCAGAAGGATGAAAAGGAGTAGCAGCCGTGGGCGTGTGCCGGGTGGGGGAGGCAGATGATGACACTGCGCTAGAGTCAGAGATTCAGATTCCAACCCTGCCTCTGCTGCAATATTAAGAGCTACTGCATGCTTATATGTGGGGCACTGAGCTAAACACTTCACATGCCTGTCTCATATAATACTCTAGTCACTAAAGGCTAACGTGGAAGTAACCGAGGTAGCTCTTCCAGTGACATCTTATTTCATTGGGTGCAGGGTACAAGCTTTCTCCGCTTCTCTGCAGAGCCCTTGGGACAGGCTGTCAGGATTCCCTGGGCCCCAAGTAAAGCATGAAAAAAAGGCGTGCCACCGAAGGTGAAGACCTGTCCAGATGAGGAGGGATTCCAAGCCAGGACAAAGAAGTTCTTTCTCCACTTCCTAAAAATATACACATACCACGACTGCTGGCCCTCCCTTCATTCTCTACTAACTCTTACAGCTTCTTAGCTGTTTCCACGGTGTCTCTATTATTCTACTGGGCCATGGAGAATGTGCTGATTTCACCCCATATCTACACATACACATGGATGAACACACATGCACACACACACAGTCTTACTCTGAAAAGTGCAGAGTGGGAGTGCTGGAGGAGTCTCCAGAGATTCTCTAATGCGGCAATAAGAAAAATATCCTTCTATATCAATAAGTGTTTCTCCACACTAATCCACTCATATAAAAATAAACCTGGGAGTTTGGACTGGCCTGTCATTTCTAAGGTTGTGTCTCTCCCTACCCTTCTGATCCCTGGCTCCCCAAGATTCCCGAAGGCAGGACAGTGACATGCTTCTTGGTAATGCTTCACAATTTACTTTTCACATTGATCAATCTAACAGAATGCTAGCCCACCCCAGGAGGCCAACTTGCAAGTTGAAGGTAGGGTGGAAGGAGGCCACTCCAGCAACCACTTTGCCTCCCATTATCTTTGGATTCAAGATAGGTTTTTTCCCCCAGCTTTATTCACAAATAAAATTGTATATATTTAAAGTGCACAACATCATGATTGATACACATATACACTTTGAAATGATGACCATAATTTAGTTAATGAATGCATCCATCATCTCACATAGTTACCATTTTGTGTGTGTGTGTGTGTGTGTGTGTGTGTGTGTGTGTGTGGTGAAAACAATTAATATCTACTCTCTTAGTAACTTTCAAGTATACAGTAGTGTTGTTAACTATAGTTACCATACTGTACATTATATCCCCAGAACACATTTATCTTATAACTAATAGTTTCTGCCCTTTGACCAACCTCTCCCTATTTCCACCCCTCAGCCCCAGGCAACCCCCATTCTACTTTCTGTTTCTAGGAGTTCAATTTTTTTTTTAAAGATTCCACATATAGGTGAGATCATACAGTATTTGTCTTTCTGTGTCTGGCTTATTTCACTTACTTAATGCCCTCAAGGTTCATCTGTATTGTGTCGTGAAAGGCAGGAGTTCCTTTTTTATGGCTGAAAAATATTCCAGTCTATGTGTGTGTGTGTGTGTATAGATGTGTGTGTGTGTGACATTTTCTTCACCTTTTCATTGTTGGTGGACACTTGGGTTTGTTTCCATATCTTGGTTATTGTGAATAATGCCGCAATAAACAGGAAAATGCAGATATCTCTTGGAGATACTGATTTCATTTCCTTCAGGTATGTATTCAGAAGTGGAATTGCTGGATCATACGGCAGTTCTATTTTTAGTCTTTTGAGAAATCTCCATTCTGTTTGCCATAGTGGCTGCACCCACCAACCTATATTCCCCCCAGCAGTGCACAAGTGTTCCTTTTTCTCCACATCCTTGCCAACACTTGTTATCTTTTGTCTTTTTGAAAACTTTAGTCTTTTGAAATAATGGGTGTGAGGTGGTATCTCATTATGGTTTTGATTTGCATTTCCCTAATGATTAGTGATGTTGAGCGCCTTTTCATGTCTCTGTTGGCTATTTGTATGTCTTCTTTGGAAAAATGTTTACTGAAGTCCTTTGTCCATTTTTTAATTGGTTCTCTGCTTTTATGGCAATTGAGTGATAGGAGTTCCTTATATATTTTAGAGATATCAGATCTATGATTTGCAAATGTTTTCTCCCATCCCATAGGTTGCCTTTTCATTCTGTTGATAGTTGTCCTTGCTCTGAAGATTTTAGTTTCATGTAGTCCCTCTTCTTTATTTTTGCTCCTCTTTCTTGTGTTTTCAGTGTCATATCCAAAAAAAATCACTGCCAAGACCAATGCCAAGGAGTTTTTTTTCTGTTTTCCTCTAGGAGTTTTATAGTTTCAGGTCTTACATTTAAGTCCTCATTGAATTTTGAGTCAATTTTGTGAGCAATATAAGATAGGGGCCCAGCTTTGTTCTTCTACATGAAGACACCCAGTTTTTCCAACACCACTTATTGATTACCCTTTCCCCATTGTGTATTCTTGGTACCTTCTTCAAAGATCTGTTGACAGTATATGTATGGGCTTATTTCTGTGCTCTCTATTTTGTTATTGGTTGATGTGCCTATTTTTTATTTCCCCTACCATATTGTTTTGATTTCCATAGCATTGTAATGTGCTTGAAATCAGGAAGGGTGACATCTCCAGCTCTGTTCTTTCTAAAGATTGCTCAGGTCATTCAGGGCATTTTGTGGGTCCCTATGAAGTTAGGTTTACTTTTTCTATTCCTGTAAAAATACCATCAGAATTTTGATAGGGATTGCATTAAATCTGTAGATTGCTTTGGGTAGTATGGACATTTTAACAATATTAATTCCCTCATTTTGGAACATGGAATATCTTTCCATTTATTTGTGTCTTCTCCAATTTGTTTTATCAAAGTCTTACAATTTCAGTACAGGCCTTTTACTTCCTTGGTTAAACATATTCCTACATATTATAAATGAATTGTTTTCTTAGTTTCTTTTTCGGATATTTTGTTATAGTACATATAAAGGCAACTGACTTTTGTATGTTGATTCTATATGTTGCAACTTTACTAAATTCATTGATTAGTTCTAACAGTTTTGGGTTTTATGTTTTGTTTTGTTTTGTTTTTTGGTGCAGTCTTTAGGGTTTTCTATATATAATATTATATCCTGTGCAAACAGAGGCTTTTACTTCCTCCTTCCTGTTGTGGATGCCTTTTAGTTTTCTTCTTGCCTGATTGCTCTGGCTAGGACTTCCAGTACTATGTTGAATAAAAGTGGCAAGAGTGGGCATCTTTGTCTTATTTCTGATCTTAGAATAAAAGGCTTTCAGCTTTTCATAACTGTGTTACCTGTGGGCTTTTTATATGTGGTCTTTACTATTTTGAAGTACATTCCTTTTACACCTAATTTGTTGAATGTTTTCACAATGAAAGTGTTGAATTTCATCAGATGTTTTTTTGCATCTATTGAGATGATCATATGATTTTTATCCTTCCTTCTATTAATGTGATTTAAAATTGATTTGTGTATGTCAAAGCATCCTTGCATTCCAGCAATAAATTCCACTTAATTATGGAGTATGATCCTTTTAATGTGCTGCTGAATTCAGTGTGCTGATATTTTGTTGTGGATTTTTGCATCTATATGCATCATGGATAATAGTCTGTAATTTTCTTTTCTTGTAATGTTCTTCTCTGGCTTTGATTCACTTGGTAGTTTGTATGTTTCTAAGAATTTTTCCACTTCTTCTAGGTTGTCCAATTAGTTGGCATATAATAATTCATAGTGGTCTCTTATTATCCTTTGTACTTCTGTGATATCAACTGTAATATCTTCTCTTTCATTTCTGATTTTATTTGAATCTTCTCTTTTTTCCTTAGTTAGACTACCTAAAGTTTTGTCAGTTTTGTTTATCTTTTCCAAGAAACAGCTTTTAATTTCATTGATCTTGTTTACTTTTTAGCATCTATTTTATTTATTTCTGCTCTGATCTTTGTAATTTCTTACTTCTATTAACAGTGAACATAGTTTGTTCTTTCCTTAGGTACTTGAACCACAAAGTTTGGTTATTTGAGATATTTGTTTTTTCTCAATGTAGGCATTTATCTCTATAAACCCTCTTAGAACTGCTTTTGCTGCCTCCCTTAAGTTTTGGTATGCTGTTTTTCCATGTTTGTTTGTTTCAATATGTGTTTTAATTTCCCTTTTGATTTCATCTTTGACCCATTTGTTGTTCAGGATTATATTAATTCCCCATATTTGTGAATTTTCTAGCTTTCTTACTGTTACTGATTTTTTTTTGTCCCATACCATTGTGACCAGAAAAGATACTTTATATGATTTCAATCTTCTTAAACTTGTGAAGACTTGTTTTGTGACCTAACATATGATTTATCCTGGAGAGTGTTTTGTGTGCACTTGAGAAGAATGTGTATCATGTTGCCATTCAATGAATATTCTGTTGGATCCATTTGGTCTAAAGTATACCTCAAGTCCAATGTTACCTCATTGATTTTCTTTCTGGATGATCTATCCTCTGTTGAAAGTAGGATTTTGAAGTCCTCTGTTATTATTTCATTACTGTCTATTTCTCTCTAGATTTGTTAATATTTGCTTAGTTATATTTAGGTGCTTCAATCTTAAGTGCATATATATATTTACTGCTATTACATCCTCTTGATTAATTGACACCTTTATCATTATATAATGACCATTTTTGTCTCTTGTTACAGTTTATTTTACTCAAAATCTATTTTGTCTGATATAAGTATAGTTACTCCTGCCCTTTTTGTTTTCCATTTGCATGAAATATCTTTTTATATTCCCTCAGTTTCAGCTTATGTGTGTCCTATTATAGGCAGCATATAGTCGGGTCTTGTTTTTTATCCATTCAGCCTCTCTGCTAATTGATTGGAGAATTTGATCTATATTTACATTTATACTAATTATTAATAGGTAAGGACTTATCATTGTGGTCTTATAAATTGTTTTCTGGCTGTTTTGTAGTTCTTTTGTTTCTTTTCCCCTCTTATGTCTAACTTTGTGACTTGATAATTTCCCATAGTGGTATGCTCAGATTGCTTTCTTCTTATCTTTCATGCATCTACCATAGGTTTTTACTTTGTCATTACCACAATACCTATGTAAAAAAATCTCATGGTTATAACAGTCTATTTTAAGCTGATAACAACTTAACTATCATCACATACAAAAATTCTACCCTTTTACAAACGCTTCCATATTTTATGTTTTCAATGTCCCAATTTACATCTTTAATACTGTATATCCATTAACAAATTATTATATCTATAACTTTTTGATATTTTTGTCTTTTAACCTTTATGCCAGAGTTAAGTGATTTACATACCACTGTTATGGTATGTAATACCATACTAGAATTTGAATTTGACTACTTAGTTTTACCAGTGGGTTTTATACTTTCATATGTTTTCATGTTACAATTTAGTGCCCTCTTATTTCTCCTTGAAGGACTTCCTTTAGCATTTTTTGCAAGGCAGTTCTAAAGGTGATGAACTCTCTTAGCTTTTGTTTTGTTTGGGAATCTTTATCTCTTTCTCATTTTTGAAGGATTGCTTTACCAGTTAAAGTATTCTTGGTTGGCAAGATTTTTTTTCCTTTAGCACTTTGAATATATCACCTCACTCTCTTCTGACCTGTAAGGTTTCATCTGAGAAATCCACTGATAGCCTTGTGGGGATGCTTTTGTATGTGATGAGTTTCTTTTACTCTTGTTACTTTCAAAACTTTCTTTTTGATTTTCAAGTTTTATTATCATATATCTCAGTGAAACCCTCTTTGGGTTGAATCTCTTTGCAGACCTATGAGCTTCATGTACCTGGATGTCCATCTCTCTACCCTTGGAAAGTTTCCAGCCATTATTCCTTTAAATAAGCTCTCTTCCTTTCTCTCTCTCTCTTTTTCTGTCTCTTTCTCTCTCTCTTTATCTCCCCCCCTTCTCTGTCCACCTTCTGAGATGCTCATAATACATATATTGTTTCACCTACTGGTATCCTATAATTCATGTAGGCATTCTTCACTTTTTCATTCTGTTTTTCTTTTGTTTTCTGACTGGATAATTTCAAAAGATCTGTCTTTGAGTTCACAGATTCTTTCCTCTGCTTCATCAAGTCTGATATTGATGCTCTCTTCTGCATTTTTCATTCATTCAATGTATCCTTAACTTCTAAATTTTCCGTTTGGTTCTTTTTTTATGATTTTTATCTCTTTTTTGAACCTCACATTTTATTCATGTATTGCTTTCCTGGTTTCATTAACTTGTCTATCTGTTCTCTTGTAGCTCATTGAACTTCCTTAAACAATTAATTTGAATTCTTTGTTGGACAATTCATTGATCTCCCTTTCTTTGGGCTGGTTTACTAGAAAATTGTTGTGTTCTTTGGCTGGAACACACATTTTCTTTGATTTTTTTTGTGTTCCCTGAAGTCTTGCAGTGGTCTTTGCATTGAACAAGGTGTCACCTCCCCCAGTCTTTACTGACTGGCTTGGGAAAGAAATAACCTTCACCAGTCTGTCTGGTTAGAGAATCGAGGCTTTCATGGAACTTTTCTATGCTTGTAACCACTTCACAATTTTTGTTGAAATGCACAGAATGTTGGAGGTCCCCATGGGCCAGTTAGGTGAACCACAGGTAAGGCATCCCCAGTGGCTTGTGGGTGGATTTCCTGATGGAGTCTGTGAAGTATTTAGTAGGATGTATGGCAAAACCGTTAGTAGCATTCTTTTAATTGGTGCTGAGCCCCAGTTGTTGTGCTCCCAGCCTCACCCAACCCCTCAGTTATGCAAATCACCTCATCTGAGTGGGGTTAAAAAGAATGGGGCCTCTTAGGAAGTGTCCTACACAGCTGGGGAAGTTGGTGCCTACTCATAC
This sequence comes from Callorhinus ursinus, assembly GCF_003265705.2. Lineage (NCBI taxonomy): Eukaryota > Metazoa > Chordata > Mammalia > Carnivora > Otariidae > Callorhinus > Callorhinus ursinus. Next base: position 5,429,068 of record NW_027397088.1, read on the forward strand.
ACTGTTGCCTTCCCCCATGGGAGAAATGCAGCCAAAGGAGTCGTTTTTGGCACTAATCAGTGCCAGCTTGGGAGAAGGGTAATGCAGGAAAGTGAAACTGTTTTTCTTACCTTCTTCAATGCATCCAGTCTTTGACTTTTTTTAATCCAATAGTATGCTGGAACTTCCTTGCTGGACTCCTAGACTCCCACAAAAGTAGTTTCACCTATGGGTGATTGTCAAACCAATGTTCTATGAGGGGATGAGAGTAGAAAACTCCTATTCTGCCATCTTGCTGGCATTACTCTCCTCACAATTTGTTTTAGATTTCATGATTCTCAAGTACCTTATAAGCCTTCTTCTCAGAGATGGCTTCTGCATATCTTTAGGGGAGATTGGATCAAAACATCATTAATTCTAGGGGAATCTTAAATTCTCCTTTACTCTTTAGGATGTAAAAACCTTCTAATGACTTTATAGATTTGGGGACTTCTCTTCCTGTCAGTTCAAGGTACCTTTGATAATTAACATTTTCAACTAATTTTCTTGAAAGTTCCCTCCCTCTTGTCTTTCTTATATTTATTTTTTTAAGATTTTATTTGTTTATTTGAGAAAGAGAGAGAGAGAGCACAAGCTGGGGGTGGGGGAGGCAGAGGGAGAGGGAGAAGCAGACAGTCCCTGAGCAGGGAGCCCAACATGGGGCTCCATCCCAGGACCCTGAAATCATGACGTGAGCCAAGGGCAGCTGCTTAACTGACTGAGGCACCAAAGTGCCCCTCTTTCTTACATATATACTTTTGTTCCTGCTTCTTTTGTTTTTCTCTCAGGATAATGTAGCAGTTAAAACCAAGGGCTTTGGGACTGAGTTGCTTGGACTCCAACCCCTGCTAACTAGCTTTGCTTGCACTGAGAATCCATTTCCTTTTTGTTAGATGGGAAGATGTTAATATCTACTCAGATGGATTAAAGATTAAGTGGGATAATGCTCACAAAATGTTTAGCAGAGTGACTTACACATACTAAGAGCTTTGTATTTGTTATTTATTGTTCTTTTTCATGCAGAATTATAGGCATTCATTGTTCATGAAGGTTACCACCCTCTTCCCCCACCCCTCTACTCCCCACCCCCACCCATCTGTTACAGGTTTTAGCTATAACCTGCAACAAAGACAAATAGCGTAGCAGAAGTCTATTCAATAAATAAGTTACCTTCTTGGAACCACTTAAACCTAGAAATGATGGGTTTCCTTACAGAACCCAGGGCTGACCCAAACCTGATTAGAGCATAAATAGCTCTGACTATGGGAATCTCAGGGCTAAGTGAACACAGCTAAAAATCAAATAATTTCTTCATCTACAAAATGAATAATTTATATTATCCTTTGATTCTGGCTCATGATGTCTTCTTTTTCCTTCTTCCTAAACATGTGCCTTTGCTAAACTTTGTCTTCTCTTGCTCCACACTCTTCCCTCTGGGGCCAGTCTACATCCAGGGCTCACTGCCAGGTCTTTGTCTCCTGAAACTGTTGCTTCAGCCCCAACCTCTTTCCAGACTTTCAGTTCCAAATTTCCACCTGTGGGATGCTTCCACCTCGATGTCCTACCAGCAGCATCTCAGACCTAGCAAGTAGAAAATAGCTCATTATCTGCCCACACACATCAGCTTCTTTTTCCATTTGTGGCATCCTCATATCCCTTGTCACTGGGTCTTAAGAACCTCAGCCATCTCTGTTTCCACCTGCACCCCTCAATACCTATTTTTCTCTTTCTTTGAACATCAGTTGCCCCTTGCTTTCTGTGCTCTACCAGCCTTGTCTGTCTGGCCCTTCTCACTCCAGCCTAGATCTCCTGTCCCAACCCCCTAACTCATTCCCTGGGCCACAGCCAATCATTTGTCCAATCCAGCCTATATACTGCCACCAGACTGACCTTTGACCCAAGCACACTTCTGTATCAAATCATTCACCTTCCTCATTGCCTACGAAGCAAAGCACACTGTTTCTGGTTCTAGCATAAACCTCCTCAATTCCACTTCAACTTAACTCTCTCCTTCTGATTTTCCACAGACTCGGCCAAACAAACATCACCTCAATCTCCAAACATGTTTTGTCCTTGTTGCCTTGTGCATTTGCAACCTTGCCTCTCAAATCCAACTTCATCCCCCATCTCTATTTATTCTTCAAGGTCTAGCTCAGCTTCTTTCCCTTTCATGAAGTCTTCCTCCACCTCCCAGTCAGAAATACTTGCTTAGAAAATTTCATTCCTTTGAGTCTCCAGAGCTCTTTGAACTCCTTTGGATGCTTTCAAGAATTTAATTCAACAAACACATATTGAACACAAATGAAATGAAAGAAAGGTGTTCTTAGGAGCTGGGGGAAGGGAGTGGAGGAGCAGTTCCTCTTCTCTCAGTATCTCAGTCATCAGACCTATGAGTCAACAGCTCCAAGATATAACAAAGCTATTATAGAGTTGTGAAGAATGTGTTATTAGAGTAAGGAATTACTCAGCATCCCTTTCTCTCTCACAGTCCCAGTGCTGGGTCCCTCCATTTTATAATGAGGTTATAAAACTCCATTGCAAGAAGCCCAGGTTTCTGTGGGAGCATGCCAGGTTCTATGGTTTGTTTTGGAAGAAGAGGTAAGCTTTGGATATTTCTGTCTTTGTTGATATTTTGTGAGATTTTATGAGATTGTCTCCCTTTATTATGTTTTATAATTGTGATAATATCATTTCTGAATACAATTCCTTTCTCTGCCTTTATCCAAATTATACCTACAAATACTCAGAAAATGCTCATTTTCTCCCAAATACAAAGACTGTGCTAAAGAAGGAACTCAGTGGAATTATCACCAATCAGGGGGAAATGCATTAGATTTGTCATATTGTGGCTTAGGTAATAAACAATGTAAAATGAATAATAAAATGTTATTATAACTCTTCAGAACCTCTATTCCTAACCTGAATATATCAATATTTCATTTTTATCATCTTTTCTCAAATGCTCCTCTCATGTCCTCACCCCAACTTTACCTGACTGTGTTGCCAGATCAACCACTGCTCCCTGCTCCTGCATAAGACATGCCACAATGCCCGTGAAACTGGGCGACAAGGAAGCTACTCACTGGCACACCCACATATACTTTTTCTTTTTTTATTTTTAGTGTGATTTATTGCATTGAGATTTATGTACTTTTATATGAATAAAACATACACATAGAGCTTAATGAATAATAAGAAAGTGAACTCCTGTGTAACCCTCCTTGAGGTCTCTCTGTCAGTACCCAGGAGGCCCCCTTGGGCCCCTCCCCAGTGCATACACACCTAACCCCCACCCTCAGTATCAACAGTCTGTCTTGGCTGCTAAAACAAAACACTGTAGACTGAGTGGCTCAACCAACAGACATTTATTTTTCACAGCTCTAGAACCTGGAAGTCTGAGATTAGGTCACCAGCACGTTTGGGTTCTCATGAGAGCCCCTATCCTGGCTTGCAGATGACCATCTCCTTACTGTGTCTTCAAATAGCAGAGAGAGGAAGAGGAAGCAAACTCTCTGGTGTCTCTTCTTACAAACCCATCATGCAGGCTCTGCCCTCACCACCTCACCAAACTAGTCATTTCCCAAAGGCCCCACCTCCTAATACTATGACACTGGAAGTTAGAGCTTCAATGTGAATTTGGGATCAGGGTAAGAAATACAAACACTCCACCCATGACACCCCCAGAGGTAGCCAACTATGTATCCATCCCTAAATTGACATACCAGAGTTCCATTTTACCTGCTTTTCCACCTGAAAAAAAAAAATGTGATCAAATTGTATGTTTTGTCTTGCTTCTTTTGCTCAATATTATGTTTTGGAAATTTACTCCTCTTGTTTTGTGTCTGTAAATTTGCTCATTTTCATTGTTAATATAGGATTTCATTATCTGACCATATTAGAATTTATGTATCTATTTTATAGGTGGTGAGTATTTGGATTGTTTCCTAATGCAGCTGAGGTTAACAATGCTGCCATGAACGTTCTTGTACATGATACCCTGCTGCACATTTGCCTAAGTTTCTCTGGGTACCTAAGAGTGGAATTGCTGGACCATCTCAATCTCACTGCATAATGCAAGCTGCTTTCCAAAGAGGTATTAGCAATATGCAACTTTCACCAGAGTTCCTGCTGCTCCAAATTTTTGCTGACAACAGAACTTTATTTTTTGCCTATCTTACATGTAATAATATCTTAGTGTGCTTTTCATTTGCATTTCCCTGATTATTAATAAAGTTGAGCCTCTTTTCATATTTATCAGCCATTATGATTTCCTCTTTGGTTTTATGCTGTCCAGCTGTTAAGCCTGTTTTACCATTGGGTTAGTTCTTTTTCTTATTGATTTGGTTAAGTTCTTTATATATTTGACATCCCAGTCCTTTGCCAGCTTATGTCTCATACATATCTTCTCCCACTTTATGTTTTTTTTTACTATGATAAAATACACATAACATAAAATTAACTATTTTTAAGTGTACAAGTTAGTGGCATCAAGTACATTCACATTGCTGTGTAACCATCACCACCATCCATCCACAGAATTTTTTATAATCCCAAACTGAAACTCTGTACTCATTAAACAATACGTCCCATTTCCTCCTCTCTCAGCTCCTGGTAAACACCCTTCTGCTGTCTGTCTCTATGAATTTGCCTATTCTAAGTACCTCATATAAGTATAATTATACAGTATTTGTCCTTTTGTTTCCGGCTTATTTCACTGAGTATAATGTCCTCAAGGTTGTAGAATGTCAGAATTCCTCTCCTTTTTCAGGCTGAATAATATCCCCATTGTATGTATATACATCACGTTTTGTTTCCATTCATCCTTCAGTGGACACTTGGGTTGTTTCCACCTTTTGGCTACTGTGACTAAGGCTGCCATTAATATTGGAATGCAGTTGCCTGTCTCTGCTTTAAATTATTTTGGGTAAATACCCAGAAGTGGAATTTCTAGGTCATATGGTAATTCTCTGTTTAATTTTTTGAGTCATGCCATACTAGCCAGTATTTGCTTTTAATATGAAGGTTCTATAATTTCAGAAAAGGAGCCCCATCCCCTAGGCTCCAGTCATATATGCCATACTTTTTCTTGAGTTCCTTAGAAACCAGTCTTGTATCATAGAACAACCTGATGCCAAGCTAGAAGGTGCCCTTAGAGTTCATATAGACCAATTTCCTCATTTTATACAAATGAATAGGCAGCCAGAGCAGTGATGCAACTTGCCCATAGCCACACAGTCTACTGGGAAGAGAATCAGGGCAGAGCCTACACCACAGCCTGTACTGTACCCGCTGGATCACAGAAGGTGCACCTGTGAAAGGTACTCAAATCTTTCTCTTTTTTAAATTATTTTAATTAATTTTTTTTAATTTTATTGTGTTGTGTTAGTCACCATACAATACATCATTAGTTTTTGATGTGGTGATCCCCGATCCATTGTTTTTGCATAACACCCAGTGCTCCATGCAGTACGTGCCCTCCTTAATACCCATCACCGGGCTAACGAATCCCCCCTCCCCCCTTCCCCTCTAAAACCCTGTTTGTTTCTCAGAGCCCACAGTCTCTCATGGTTCATCTCCCCCTCCTATTCCCCCCTCCTTCATTTTTCCCTTCCTTCTCCTAATGTCCTCCATGCTATACCTTATGTTCCACAAATAAGTGAAACCATATGATAATTGACTTTCTCTGCTTGACTTATTTCACTTAGCATAATCCTTCTAATCACAAGGGACACAGGGCCCACAAAGAAGGAACTGCTTTGAACTGAACTTGCCCTCACCCAGCCTGGTTACAGAATTTCAGCCCTATCCCCCAGGGCAAGTCAACTTTCCCAAGGCCTGGGTGCTGGATCTGGCAGATGCTCCACTGGCCCCATAAGCCACCACACCTAGGGCCCACCCTATGTTGTCCATTGCCAGTCAACCAGTTCACCTCAAAAAAGGCCAGGCCCAGTACATGGCTTGTTTCTTTATTTTCCTTTAGGGTGTGTCCTGCCCTGCCTGTTGGTCTGTATTATTCTTTCTCAGTGGTCTGTTCTCCTACTGAGTATGAAATATGCACATAGGAGCTTATACAGGGTTTGCAGTTTCTCTATAACCTGTCTCAGTGGTGGGCTGAGCTAGCACCTAACAAAATGTGAAGTAAGTGAAGTCATCTTGAATTTTCCATTTAATTTTCTCTCCTTCCCCACTTAGGCTGTCTCCAGATCCCTAAAACTCTGAGGTCGTACCCAGGATATTGGGAGCTTCTCACTGCAGCACCTGACCTCAACAGGACCTCCACAGGCAGCACCTTTTTCTCCAAACTCACCCTTTGAAACTGCCTTGCTCCTTGTCTCCCTCACTGTCAGGGAGCTACCATATTGGAAAGTGGACCAATACATTTGTTTTTTTAACAACAGTAATAATGAAACTATCTTCCACGCTGTCAAATGGGCTTTGTTGTACAAAAATCAATTTCTTCTTCATTACCTCCAATGATCCCAACCATAGTCCTATAGGAAGTATGTGAGGAAAAGACAAAAATCTTCATTTCATTGATGAGAGCACTGATCCTCAAGAAGATAAGTGATTTGCCCAAGAGCACACAGCTAAGAGTCCAGACCTCAGGATGCTTTCATTATTTATTATGGAGCTCTGGAGTGAGTAATGTCCAACAATAATTAAATGGATAAATTCTCATAAGGTTGATCTAATAAGGTTGAAATCAGGTTAAATAATAAACATTTCAACACGGGGTTCTTGGAGGTATAATGGTTTGGCAAGGGAGTGCCTTTTAAGCTGAGAACATTGGGGACTTGGGAAGACCTGTGGGACCCAATAGGAGGTTCCTTTTATATGGCCTTTCAAGTCCCACCATGATGGTAGCTGCCTAAGACTCAGGAAGTCAGAACCGTACCACAGGCTCTCCTATTCCAGACCGCAAAATCCCTCATGCATATCGAATTCCCCTCTCTCCATAATAGAGACCACCTCCTGTACAGCTGGCTGACCCCCACCAAGCCCTTGCTACAGAAGCCATGAGGGAAAGGACAAAAGATTAGCAGGTTAATATTCTTCTTCTTATAATCCAAGAGAAGGCTATCAATCAATTTATACCCATTTTAATGTTGCCATGAGAAATTAAAGAACTGTTCTATGTGTTATATTCATTACAGCCCTTTTACAGTTTATAATTATCTCAACTGAATCTCCCAGTAGCCCTGAGAGAGAGAGCACACCACTATCTCCATTTATCACAGATAAGAAAACAGAGCCTCAGAAGATTAGGTGACATGCCTAGTTCCAGGATGATTCAGAGGCAGAGCCAGGCTGGAATTTGGTCTTTGACACTCCTGTGCTTTCATAAGGCCAAAGTACTCTGGGGAGTAACATGTCTGGGGGAAACCTTCACACAGTGATGTCTGTCAGGACTCTAGGCAGCAACGTGACCATGCTCATTCATGCCGCTCAGAGCTTTATCCTGGTTTGTCTGGGACTTTCCGGTTTTCTCAGGGAATATAGTTGAATATATTCAACTATTTGATACATTTCAACACACACAAAAAGGAATGCATGTTTCCTAGAAATTAGTCAGATATTCTTATGCATATATAGCTTCCAAAATATACCCAGATAATCTAGACAAATCTTTCCTTGGTAATGTGGTCTATTAAAAATCAGTACAAACCGACAATCATTGAAGATTATTGTACAAGATACCTTATTGTGCCTATGTATATTTCATTCTTACATTTTGCCCTAATTGGGTATTCCATTTACAAATAAAATGTGTTATAATATTTGTGTTTGGCTTATTTATTCTTTATTTGTAAAAATGGAAAGATTTTGCTGGTTGGTCATCTCTCAGTTAAACCCTTCTATGGACACTGGGTTGTTCAGGTCATGGAAGCCATGACAGGGGCAGAGGTTCTTAACTCTTTAGGGCCATGGATGCCTTTGGGTGTCTGGTGAAGCCCACAGTCTCTTTCTCAGAGTAGTGTTTTTAAATGTACAAATGAAAACATGGTGATGAGTATAAATGATATCCCAAGACATCTGCAGTAGCGGCAGTGTCAGATAAAAATATCTGACTTCTACTGACCAACTACTACTGAGAGTACTGTGGTTGGTTGCCTACACTCATAAATGAAAGAAATGAGAAATTTAATACAAAGATAGAACTTCTCTTCTCAGCCAAGGGCACAAACCCCTTGCTATCATATTAAGAATTCCTGACCTAAGGGTTTTACCATGTACCTGGTTAGTGAATCCTAATTACAGTTCAAGTTCCTGGGACAGCATTTTCTAAAATGCGTTCATTGGAGATACTGGTTTTAGAAAATATTAATAACTATCTGTTGTGGGTTGAATTGTGTCCCCCCAAAAGATACGTGGAAACTTTTATCCCTGGTACCCGGGAATAGGACCTTATTTGGAAATAGGGTTTTTGCAGAGGTAATCAAGTTAAGAAGAGGTTGTATTCAATTAAGGATGGTCCTAATCCAATAGGACCGGTGTCTATGCAGCTGTCATAAGAGAGGAGAAGAGACGCAGAGACACACAGGAAGAATGCATGTGATGTCTGTTCAAGCCAGACACAGGAATGACTGATGCGTCTCCAAGCCATAGAACACCAAGGGCTGCTGATAACACCAGAAGCTAAGGAAAGGACATGGAACAGACTTTCTCCCTAAAACCTTCAGAGAGCACGTGGCCCCGCCAACATCTTGATTTTTAATGTCCAGCCTCTAAAACTGTGAAAAACTAAATTTCTGTTGCTCTAAGCCACCCAATTTGTGGACTTTGTTGTGGCAGCCCTAGGAGACGAATACGCTATCTTTAGAAAAAAAATTATTTGAGGTTATAAAGTTTGGAAACCCATGAGCATTAAGTTTCCCTTGATAGAGAACATACCCTAGGATATCAAAGATTCTGGAGAAGATGTACAGGTAACTTAGGGTGCCCCCCAAAGTATATTTAGCTGAAACACACTTTGTCTGTGGCACAGCTAAAGAATGTTATTTAGTGGAATACTAGATATCCCAGGAGTACAAAAAACAACAGTCAAATTGACAAAGGGACTAAAAACCGTATAGGAAAGTGTGAGGAAATCATGCACTAGCAGCCCAGAAGCATAGAAGGATAGAACAGACAGATGCCTTAAAGATCAGTTCATCTCTGCCGCTCATTGCTGCACATTAGGAACGTGAGGCTTAACTAAAAAATGTGTTTGCCAAAATGCAGATAACACAGCCCTAACATTTGCATAATTGGAAGAAAAACTGATCATTACACACTGAATTCTTTCAGTTGGGGTCACAAGAATTTCCTTCCGAATAAACCCATCTTACCACTCTACAAACCCATCCCGCCTAAAAGCTGGTTCTACCTTCCAAACAATTTAACCAAATTTCTACTCATGGAGACAGGTGTTTTAAATTATTCATGGGGCAATGTGACAACCCCTCGACAGCCTCCACCCCCCACCCCAGCAGATAAGCAGCAACTTCCACTGCCACTCCACCTGCCCCCGCCCCCCACCCCAGCAGGAGCAGATAGCCCCTATGTCTGCATGAGCAGTGAGCATGGTTGATGGTACAGCAGGTTCGTGAGGGCATCTCTAGGAAGATCTTGGGCTCTGGGTGTGACTGAGTGGGCACAGTGTTTCAGGTCAGGTTGCTGAGACACAGAGCCTAGGATTGAGATGATTGTCCCAAGTGAGATTTATCCAGGGAACATTCTTAGGAGGAAGGGAGGGTGGCAGGATAGGGAGGGGATGGGTCTGCCCTGGGACACTCACTTCCTCCACAGGATCCTTACATTTCAATCTCTGTTCACAAATTTCCCCAACTCCAATTTGTAAGCCACCAAGCCATGCTGCATTTGAGCCAGTCCATACAGGCTCAGGAGAGATTGTCAAACATCCAAGAGTTTTCCAAGCTGGTTGTTAAACTATTGGTGGTTTGACATTAGTCACAGAGGGAGTATCTTTACACCATGGAAATCGGCAGACTTTGCAAATCAGTGTTGTTTTGTATTTTTGCCAGAGTACTGGCTTCCCGGTACACCCCTACCCCCGGACTCTATGGAAGTCCTTGCTTCCCTCCGACACGCTCTGCAACATTCATGCTGAGACTGTGGACCACCACCCCATCTGTCTTTCTAACTTCAGCTTGCTGGGTCTGTAAACCTGCTGAGGGAATCAGAGTTCTTCTGCCTGATTTAGGCCTTTTGTGAGCTCGTTTCACATGAAGTGTGAAGGGAAAATGAAGGTCTTATTGCCAGAAACAGGGGCTCTGAGAAACTCTGGGTGCAGCGCCTTAAAAACACAGCTCTTCCAAAGCGGCAACCGCAGGAGTTTTTCAGCTTCATCATTTCATGCCTGATATCCAGTGGCTCACAAAAGCACCTTAGAACCAGAAAAGAAAGTGCAGGCTGCACCATCCTCATTTCTCTGCAGCCTGCGGGAAGCAGGAGGCTCTATTTCCCTGCAGTGTGACCACAGCCCGTCTGCCAGCCTGCCCCCACTTGGAGCTCGGCCATGCCTGGTGGGAGTGTCCTGATTTCGCTCCAGATGGTGGGAAGCCTGGCCAGTGGTGCAAGTTTCCAGCTTCCGCCGCCGTAAGAATGAATGACTCTAATGTGTGCCTCTTTAGCCACTTGACTCACTGCCCCCTTCCTTCAGTGTTGACATTCGGCCAAGATACCCTCCTGATTTTCTAATCATCCCCCTGCAACAGCCTTGTAAATCAGCTGTCTTCCACTCACCAGAACACATGAATTTACGCCAGATGAATGGAAAAGAATACTGATTTAAGTCCCTTTTCAGGCAAAATGTGCAGCAACAAGGAGCCGGTTAGACCTGTTGCAAATTCTTGCAGGCTGCCCATTTGTGAGTCATATTTACATGACCCTGAATTGCCGGGTTTGAGTTAATTGCACAGTTTGGCCTACTGCCTCTACAATTGGCTCCATTTGGTTATGAGGCCACTAAATTAATGATCTGAGGCCACCAGCCCATTCAGATCAAGGGGCAGAAAAATTGAAAGGAAAGCAACCAGCCGAATTAACCAACAAAAAGACCAATTTGATGCTGCCTGGGAAATGTAACCTCTATAAATTTGGGGAGATGGATTAGTTTGAAACATGAAATCATTGATATTTGACTATTTTAATCTTTTTAAAAAAATGGTAGTTTTTAATACTTCAACCTAATAGTTGTGTCCCCTTGATTTTTAAGTTATGGCTAATATAACATCTCAGGGTTGCTTAGGCTGAGAGTGGGGCCGAGCACTGCCAGTCAGTAGGAGAAAGAAATAGATAATCTCTTCTATCTCGTGCCCTGGTTCGAACATGTTCTTCTCAAGTACAGTTTAGTGAAAAGAGCTGTGGTTTAGGACTCTCGAGACCTATATTTTAGCCCCAGTTGACTTCCTCTGTGGCCTTAGACAAGCCATTTCTCCTTTAAGCCTCCCTCTTTTCAACTAAAGCAATATCATAAACATTCTCATGATGCCAAAATGAGCTGAATATGGGAACACGGCTTTTTTTAAAGTGAAAATTCCTACATAGATAATTTATAAAGCCTACACACAGTGTGGTTAGCAACCCCTATTGCTATGTGAGTGTGTGTACTCCCTAGGAGAGAATAAATTTTGAATGCAATGGTAACTGATTACCCTTTTGTTCCAGTGTCATTTCTGATAGCAAACAATGCCAAAACAGTAACAAATTGCCATTGTATTTTCCATTAGTCATCAGAGTGTAAAAGATTTGATAAATAGCAAGAATACGCATTGGCTCTCCGGGGTGGGAAATTTGTGTTACTGACAGGAGCAAATTACATTTCTGTGAGAAAGATGGTGTCACGGTTCTTACAGATTATTTGCATGGCTGCTGAGACATAAGAAAACACCAAGAAGCTTTCAGAGGCCACGTCTGTGAGATGAATCGTCTGGTGTCCCCAGCCAGTGGCCCCCTTGTTCCAGCATTTGTGTGACATGGCTGGGCATCTGCTCAGGCATGAGCCTCTCTGTCCAAGAATAGCTTCAAATAGCTTCCTTGGTATTCCCCAACTGGCCGGGGGGCACGATGCTTTGGGGATGGGAGCGCAAGGGTGTCATGGGTGTTCCTTGGGCATCCTCTGCTCTGTCCTCTTTGCTTCCATGCAGCTGCCTCCTATTTTTCTGCTCTAGTGGCAGCCCGAGCAGATGTCTCCCTCCAGAGCCACTGCCAACCCCACTCCATGGCAGCTGTCCCAACAGCCCCCGGGAGAGCAGCATGACCACGGGCACCCACCCGTGAGCACGGCACATCTGCAGAGCGTGCCCTGCCCCTGGCTTCGCGCCTGTGGGCTCAGCTCCCTGCTGGATAAGAGGTTCCCGGCAGGGACCACTCCGCCACGACCCCTCTCCCTTCATTAGGGAGGCTACGGTCCATTTGATTTTTCACCTATGCGATGTTCCACTCTGCTATAAGCAATATGTCTTTTCTTGAATACACACTGCTTTTTAAAATTTCCAGGCTTAAGGAATATTATTTAAGTCCTTTTGATGACCTTTCCAATATTAGAATGGGTTAGCCCTCAGATGTTAAGAGGAAATATTATTTTAAAGATGAAATAAAAGAACACCGAATCTTTGAGGACATTATGCTAAGTGAGGTAGGCCAGTTACAGTACAAATCCACCTATAGGAGGTACCTAAGATTGTCAAATTCATGAAGACAGGAAGCAGAATGGGAGTTGACAAGGGCTGGCGGGGAGGGAGAAGTGGGGAGTTTCTGTTTTACACATAGAAAGAATTCTGGAAATCAGTTACACAACAATGTGAATACACGTAACACTACCGTACAGTTAGAGGTAGCTGTTACGGTAAATTTCATGTTATGTACATTTTCCACAATTAAAATTTAAATAAAAATTTTTAATTTTTTAAAATATTCTTTATTTTATTTATTTGAGGGAGAAAACAAGTGGGAAGAGAAAGAAGCCAGGACCCTGGGATCATGACCTCAGCCAAAGGCAGACGTTTAACTGACTGAGCCACCCAGGTGCCCCTAAATAAAACTTTTTTGAAGTATACCAAATCTAGGAGTAGTGATGTCCCCACAGTTACAAATATTGGAGGGACTGAAAGTAAGGAGGTGTAAAAAAGAATCCTTCAAACAGAAATGTCCAAGATTGTCTAAAATAAGTTGTCCCATTTTTACCAGTTGGAAATTTTCCCTAGGAATCCTGGTATTCCTAATTGAATTTATAAAATTATTACAAAAGCACAAAGCCAAAAAGAAGGTAGATGCTCTGATCAGAGCGTTCGTTTCCCTCCCTGAAATTTATATTGAAATCCTAACCCTCAAAGGTGATGGTGTTCAAGGTGGGGCCTGTGGAAGGTGATTGCATCCCAAGGGTGGAGCCCTCATGAATGGGATTAGTGCTCTTATAAAAGAGATCCCACAGAGCTGCCTCACCCCTTCTGCCAGGTGGGGACACAGCAAGAAGTGGGCGAGCCAGGAGAGAACCCTCACGTGACCAGACTTCCAGCCTCCAGACCTGTGAGAAATAAATTTCTGTTGCCTATAAGCCACCGAGCCTGTGATATTCTGTTAGAGCGGCCCCCAACAGACTGAGACAGCTGATGTACATAATACCTAACAACACTTCGGTGGGGAAAAAAAAAAATCCAGCCCCTTCTCACTGTGGCTTTCCTCACCTACAGAGGCTTAGATTTAGAGATGGGACCTGCCCCAGAAGTTCAAGGCACAGAGTCATTCAATCTGTAACAGGATACGCCTCTTCATTCACAGGACAGATGAAAGGGTAGCCTAGTTTTCCATCTCGCCCTGCCTCCTTCAGGATCAAAATTATAATTATAGTTCTCCTCAATGCTGGATCGAACTCTTTCATCTCAGTTTTGACCAAAATGGAAACCAGCATCATGAGGATTCCTCAGGACTGGTGGGGAAAGGAATTTCCCCTGCTCTTGCCAGAGTCCCAGGGGGAGGGGAGCATCCTCCCAGGGGTGAGTAATCGCAGTTCCATGGCACAGAACAAACAGCATCGCTTTTTTCTTTTTTTTAAGATTTTATTTATTTTTTTTGACAGAGAGAGACACAGCGAGAGAGGGAACACAAGCAGGGGGAGTGGGAGAGAGAGAAGCAGGCTTCCCGCTGAGCAGGGAGCCCGATGTGGGACTCGATCCCAGGACCCTGGGATCATGACCGGAGCCGAAGGCAGATGCCTAACGACTGAGCCACCCAGGCACCACACTCGCTTTTTTTTTTTTTTAACGTGGAAGGAAATCAGCTGAAGAAAATTGAGATGGAAGCCAGTCCACAACACAGCAGCCCAAGGTGATGTCGTTTCTTGGCATTTTGAGGGCTCTCCAAAAACTGAATTCCTCCAGAAGTTAATAGGAAGACTCTGGACCGCACTTCAAGAAATCAAAAGCAGCAAAAGATGTCTTGGACTAAAACCAGACAGGTGCCAGACTGCCCTCGCTTTTGCCGGAAACAACTCCCGAACTGGCCCGCTCGCCACTCCCACCTGCCCCCTCTAGGCTCACAGGGGGGCTGTGCCCAGCAGCAGGAATACCAGAGGCTGCTTTTGTTGCTTGCATCCTGCTGGGTCTGGGCATTTCTCTGCCCTGTTCCGGCAGATGGCCACCTCAGTCACGCTCCTTGGACTTCCAGCCAACCTCTGGTCCCAGACCACCTTTGGGCCCTGACTTCCAGCCAGGCCTGGCCTGGGGATGGCTGCCTCCGACTTGCCAGTCAGACTCGGGTGTTTCTCTGGACTCCGTCCTATCCACACCTGCTCTGAAACCCTGGCCTTGCAGTGATAGACTTGGTCCCAATTCTATGAGCTAACTCTTGAAAAGGTGACCACAGTTCAGTTTCTTGTTGCAGAGAGACAGGAAAAAGAAAAAAAAAAAAAAAAAAAAAACAAGAGCAGAGAAAGAAAAGAGGAAGTGATAAAAGAGAGAAAGCAAGACTCTACGATGTTTCACATGAGAACTTTCTGGGTGCAAGTATAGAAGCAATGGTCAACAGAGTTTTGAAGAATGAGCACCAACAACTAACCACACCAACTACTCCCTGGGCCAGTAAACAACCCCTCTGTGTTCTCAAAGAAACGAGGTGAGTGTTCTCCTCAGCCTACCACTTACCCCAAAATTGTTGGTTTCTTGTGGGGCTCTACACCCCTTGAGAACAACGTTCTCCTGCTGTATCCCTAGCACGTGCCGAAGGAGACTTGGAGGAGCCACCCATGCTATACCTGTTGAATGAGTGAGGCATCCAGGGCAGGGGGTTGGAGGGGTGAGCTGCAGAAGCAGTGGGTGAGCCCGGGCTGGCCCTGTCAGTCATCCATGTGCCTGTAGCAGGCAGGCTTGGGTTTTCCCTGGAAGGACCGTGAGCCCGGGACCTACTAGTGCCAAGGTGTTTCTGTCAGGGCCAAACAGCCTGAGTCCTGTTTTCCCTGATGATGAGTTTAAGGGACTAGCAGATCTGCATGGCTGCCGTTTTCCAGTAAATGGGCCAAGTACTCGCTTCCCCTCCTCCTCTTCAATCTCACCCCCCTACCCCCCGCCCCGCTCCCAGGGAGCCGTCAGTCAGGTTGTGTATATACTGTGCCAAATAAGGTGGGTCGTTTATGAGGTGGGCTTATTCTCCAAGCACAGAAGCAGATTCCTGGGCATGTAATTGTGATGAGTGTAATAAATGAGCTGCTCTTCCTGCCGAACTGTCCAGTGAAATGAGATCATCACCTGCCAGACCGGGCCATTCACACCCAAAATGGATGGTCTTCATGCAGTCCCAAACAAAGAACCATGTGACTCAATGCTCTCCACAGAAGACACTACCAGAGTACAGGTTGGGATGTGAGAAGCTTTGAGTCAAAGTACCATTGCAGTTTTTCCTCTTCTTTCAACTCCTAACACTAGTTTTGTAAGTTTTCTGTTTATCCAGATTAGCATTTTTGAAGCAGCGTGTCTTGTCACCCACGTTAGCAATCGCTTATGCAGGCCTGAGTGCTTGCTCTCCGGAAGTACAACGATGGGAAGCAGGACACATGTGGCTTAGATTCTGCCATGGGGATAAAATGCTCCTCCTCCCTTTCAGAAGGAGCTACCTGAATGAGAGGGGAATGAGGAGGGCTAGAGAAGGAGCTCTGAGCTCCTGGTAACAATATTGTGGAATCATCGCTCTAGAGAACACATAGGGAACACAAACCTTTCATAGATTGCATCCCATGCCATGAATACTTGGATTAACCTGTTTGTGAACTTTAAAAACATTTTCAATGACCTGGAGACCATGCCGTGATGCT
This sequence comes from Callorhinus ursinus, assembly GCF_003265705.2. Classification (NCBI taxonomy): domain Eukaryota; kingdom Metazoa; phylum Chordata; class Mammalia; order Carnivora; family Otariidae; genus Callorhinus; species Callorhinus ursinus. The sequence goes on from NW_027397088.1 coordinate 5,445,392, forward strand.
GTGCATAAAGTAGTCAGCATTGCCATAAATGTGGCCTCGTCATCTGAGTTCAAATCCTCCTGGTATATTCTGCAGACTCATCACTTAAGTTAGGCAACCAGCTAGAAAACACTGTTGCAACACAAAAAATCCATTCCAAACCTCCACAAAGTGTTGTTCATGGGGAAGATCCAGCTGTGAGTCAAAAAAAGATGAGCTCAAAGGATTTGGGGGTTGACATTGCCTTTGTCTTCCCAGAATGTAGCTGACTGCCTGGCAGATAACATTGTAGCAAGAGCTCTGCCTGTAGCTGGTCCAAAGAACTGTTGTTTCTGCTTTGAAATCTTGGCATGACCTGCAAGTTTCCCTCACTCTCTTCCCCCATCACTCAAACCGCAGCCAAACCGGCTTTCTCATTTTTCACGTGGCTGCTCCTAAAATTCCGATGTTCAAATCCAAGCAGGGTAAAGTACCTGCTGGACAGGCATCAGCCTCAGCCTTCTCATTGTTCTCCCAGCTCTGGCCCATCTGTGGGGCCTCCTCCCATGAAGAGGTCCCTTTTTGTCTTTGACCCAGACCAAAATCCTCACCAAGGAAGAGGAAGGTCACTGTCATGGGCAGGCTCTGCTTTTGTCATGGGAAAATGGCCCCTGAGCTGACCTCAGCTAGGCTGGACAGCCCATGAACCTCCAGCTGGGGCACTGAATCACCTAATAACTCCCTCACCTAATGGCCTCCTCACCTGCCTGCCTCTCAACCCTGTCCTCTTTTGCCTAAGCAACTCCTGAGAGCCCCTTTCTCAAAAGACCAAATTCTGTTCCTTACCATGGGACTCGGAAAACCAGAGCCAGATAGCCTGGTGTTCAAATTCTGACTCTGCCCTGGTGTGACTTTGGGCAACTTAGTACACTTCTCTGACCCCTCTCTGATCCCCAGAGAGATACCATGGCAACACTAATAGACATCTCCTGAAGGCACCTACCACAGTGCCTTGTCCACCAGGGCCATGCTGATCACCTGCCCATTTCCACCTAGTGCCCAAGCTTCTGGGCTCTAGTTAATGCACTTCTGATGCTACAGCCGGTAGAGGCTTCTTGCTTCATTCAACTTTAATTTGCCTCACCATCCCATGTGTGGCTTCTCAGCTCTCACCATGTAATAAATTCCTTGTATTAAATTCTCTCTGTTGAAAACATTTTGGATGACTTCTATTTTCTAGCTAGACCATGAGTGATGGAGTGGCCACCTCCCATCTCCCCAGTCTATGAATCCAGTTCATTAGGCACTCCCAACTCCTGAGAACACTGCACCTGAGCATGATCCCCACCGTATCCTCTATCTGCTATTCCTGACCCTAAAGCCCCTTATGCATATCAAATTCCCTCTCCCCATAGTAGAGATCACCCCCTGCATGGCTGGCTAACTCCCTACCAAGCCCCATTCTGCCTTTCCTGGCTAGGGAAGCGTTAAACATTTTCCCACCAGGGAAAACACCCCATTCTGGCCGGACAAATGAATCCAGCCACCGTAGTGATGTAGGCAAACAGGAGCTGCCATTATGCTAAAATATCAAAAGTAAATGACTTCACGTGCCCTCTGCCTCCAGGGACTCACTGAGTTGTGTATCATGGCAGCTAAGAATTCTGGCTGGAAAGGGATCAAGATAGAGAACTGAACGCCAAGACCCAAGCTGATACTTCTTCCTTGGAGCTTTGACATCATCTGTCCTAGAGAACCTTGGATTTTATACAGTAAGTTATACAGTAAATTTATACAGTAAATTCTTGCACCCCCAAGCCTTCAGTCCACCTGACAATACAGTCTTCTCTGAGACAAGGACAAGCTGATGGCAGTGTTCTCAGCAAAGTCCCCGTGCATTGCACAATAAGGACATATTGCTCCCTAATCAGTTCAGAAACCTGCTTGGAGGAGTCTGATATGTCTCCATGCCCACACATCCCTTGTCAAGGAGCCTGGTAACAACCTGATAGCTGTTTGAAACTGTATTTAATACATCCTCCATACTATTCACAAGGATCTGGAATGATTCCCTAACTGGTCTGGGCACATTATTTTTCCATGCACCTCCCCTTTAGAAATAATCCCTTTTCATCAAAGAAAGAAACAGTTTCTTAAACTCAGCTCTAACCATGACAAACACTGGTTCAGTGGCAGCCTGTGATGCAAGCCTAAAGAAAGCTTCCCCGACATCTTTAGCATTAACAAGTTTCCAATTCTCTGCCCCAGCTGTCTTCACAGAGGCTCCTCACTGGTCAGACACCAACAGATGGTGAGCAGATTGAAACCTGCCCTGGCCACTGGGGACCGGAAATCTGGGGGCTTGCTTTCCTGACTCCTGCCTTTACTGAGATGGAGGGCAAGCCAAAAATATCTTGGCACGGTTAACAAGAGAGCATCGTAAGTGGCGCTCAGTGGAGAACACTCAGGAATTCACTACATTCAAGTGCTTGTTTTCAAGAGAATCTACTACAGGTCACAACAGATGCCTGGTAATGTTTAACCCTAAGGCCTATCATGAGGCTGGGTTTCTGGGCTGTGGTTGTTGATTCCATGGCTTCGGGGAGTGGCATTGTAGAGACACCAAACGCCACTGACATTTTGATAATTAAACTCTAATTCTGTGATCTCTCCTATGATATCTTAGAATTTTCTCAAAATGGAGTCCTTAATGATTAACTTTGGGATAAAGACAGTCTTCAGAGAAGAAGTTCTGTGTCCAGAAAACATTAAATCCTGCCAAAATCTGTATTAGTTTGCTAGGGCCGCCATAGCAAAGTACCACAAACTGGGTGACTTACAGAAGAGAAATTTTATTGTCTTACAGCTCTGGAGGCTAGAATTCCAAGATCAAGGTGTCATAAGGATTGGTTTCTCCTGAGGGCTGCAAGGGAGAAACTGTTCCATGCCTGTCTTGATGGTTTGCTGACAATCTTGGCATCCCTTGGTTTGTAGATGTTCTCCCTGTGTGTGTGTCTGTGTCCACATTTCCCCTTTTCAGAAGGACACCAGTCATATTGGATTAGGGCCCATCCTACTGCAGTATGAACTCATCTTGCTAATTATAACTTCAATGACCCTATTTCCAAATAAGGCCACATTCTGAGCTACTGGAAGTTAGGACTTCTACATATGAATCTGGAGGGGACACAAATAGCAGCCCCCGCTCTGGCTCCTTTAAATGAATGTCATCTTCACATGCAAAATATGATCACTTCATCCCAACATCCCCCAAGTCTTAAGCCATTCCAGCATCAACTCTACGTCCAAAATCTCAACTAAATATCATCTAAATTAGATATAGGTGAGACTTGGTGTATGATTCATCCTGGAGCAAAATTCCTCTCCATCTGTGAACCTATGAAACCAGACAAGTCATCTGCTTCCAAAATACAATGGTGAGACAAGCATAGGATAGACATTCCCACTCCAAGAGGGAGAAATTGGAAGGGATAAAAGGATCATGTATCCCAAGAAAGTCTAAAACCTAGCAGGGTAAATTCCATCAGGTTGTAAGGCTTGAGAATAATCCCCTTTGGCTCAGTGCTCTGGGGTGATCCCAGAATTGCCAAGGCCATTTCCCTCAATGAATGAATGCCTTAGCTGTGTCTAAAAGGGCCCCTTACCAGGCCTCCCAAATATGGATCCATAGTCCATTGACTTTACACTCAACACAATTCTCATGCTTCCAACAACCCATAGCCTGGGTTTGCAACTCGAACACTTGGCAGAAGCAGCACTCAGGGTTTAGAGGCAACCAGTAAACCACTGCCTATTGCCACACTCTGTTAAAGCTATCAGGGAAATCAAGATTTCCCAAGCATTGACAAATCTATCATTGGCCAAGCTGCAGGATCTCAATGTATAACCAATGCTTTCAACACTCTTTCAGAGAATTCTTGCTTTCACCTCCAGAATCAGAGTGGGAAACACTGTCCTTCTGAAGAAGCAGATTGCTATTTTAAGTGGTGTGAAGTAGATCTGTGCTCTGCTTCTTAAATTCAAAGATTTCAGAGACTCTTTAGGATGAAATGGATGCATTTGCTCTCATCACAACAAATGAAAAGGAAGCATCCTTCTCTACACTATGAGTTAGCCCAGTAACCATGATCCAAAAGCAGCTGAATGTACTAACCATATATTGTCAGAAAGAAGTAAATACCCATCACTTGAGCAGGACAGTCTAGCACAGGGCTTCTCAAAACATTTTCCACAAAGCACCTGCAGAAGAATCACCCCAGTTGTATGTGAAAAATGCATATTCCTGGGCCATCCCCTAGATCTACTGCAGCAGAATCTCTGTAGTTAGAGCCCATTTTAAACTAGCCCCTAGTGATTGACAATTCTTATGGGCGATTAAGTTTGAGAACTACTGATCTTTTAAGAGCCCAGCTTCAGGGGGCACCTGGGCAGCTCAGTTGGTTAAGCATCTGCCTTTCACTCAGGTCATGATTTCAGGGTCCTGGGATCAAACCCCATAGGAGTCTGCTTCTCCCTCTCCCTCTGCCTCTCCTCCCCACTCGTATGTGTGCGCTCTCTCTCTCTCTCTCTCTCTCAAATAAATAAAATCTTAAAAAAAAAATCCTTTATTTAAAAAAAAAGTCCAGCTTCTGGTATCCAACCAACTAAGGTCTCAGAATCGGCTCTGCCCATAATTAATTATTTGCCCTTAAGAAGACTATTGAACTTTCTGAGCTTCAGCATTTTTTTTTCAGCTGAAGAAAAGGAATAATAATATTCTGCACAGAGTGCTTGAGACAATTAAATGAGATAATGTATATGAAAGATAAAAAATAGATGTTAAGAGCATTTGGGATTCATCAGATGTGGTTTTATATTCACAGGGCTGTTTTCAACAAAGGAGATGAGACATATAAAGCACTTTAGGGCTGGAAAGATATAGTTTGTTGAACTTATCTCAAAGGACTATTCTGAGACATAGATGAGACAGGGCACGCAAAGCCCCTAGCACAATGCTAAACACAATCTTAGGAGTCAGTAAATGTTGGCCCTTTTTACCCTGCCCCCTGCCCACCAGCACGGTAACAGCTGGGGAAACCAGCAAGTGTGCAGCTCAGGCAGATCCAGCATACAGTGTGTGGTGAAAGGTAGAGGCAGAAAGGTAAAGGCAGGACCATGGGACGAGAGCCAGACCTACAAGAGGGCCTTGAGTCCCAGGCAAGGAAATCTGTAGTTCATTGTGAGCATATTAAGTATCCACCAAAGTTTTCTGAGCATAAGAATGATGAAGTTAATCTAGGAGAAGAGACAGAAAGACTAGGTTAGGAGACTATTGTATAGGTCAAACAAAAATTATACAACTTTGAACTAAGCAGGAGTCAGTCCAGACACAGCTAGCACACAAGACACCACGTATCAACTAGAAAATGGTGCCCCCTTCCCTCCATGTTGGGCACAGGGCCTGGAGTGTAGAGCAAAAATAAGAGGTCGGTCCCATCTGCCCCCCTGGCCAGGGCCTGAGTGTGGTGATCAACACACATGACCATCTGCAATAGCTTTGATGTCAGTAGGAACAGAAGGAAGAAAGATGAAACATTTTCAGGCTAATATATAAGCTATTAACTTATATATTACCCTGAGAATGTTTCTGCCCTTTTCTCTCATGGTGTTATCAAATTGTCTTAAACTCTTCTTTGGTTGCAGCACCTTGGCATGCAAACCCCGGACAGTCTGTTAGAAGATGTCTGGTTGAGAACTTTTTATTGTAGAAAATGCCACAGATTACAGTAGCATAATAATATTTTAAATGGCTGGACATTGTCCTTTAGGTAAGTATTATGAACTAACTCCTTCCCAAGACACTTGACACCACAAGGACATTCCTTTAGCCTAAGATGAAGTCAGCTAGTCAACAAATACAGTATTTCCCTCATTATAAGGAACCATCATTGAAATTATGCACAAGGAAATATACTGTAAGTGAAGTCCTTACAATAGTCCACATGCTAGGAGTCCTTGAGGCTGGGTGGGGACAGCCTCTGCCTTCAAGGCTTATAGTCTAGTAGGCAGACAGACAGTGAATGCATACAATGACTATGAAAGTACAAGAGATGAGTAGACATGCTGAGAGGTGGTGAGTCATTGAGGAGTTGGGACAGGGACTCCATGGACCTCAAAGCCAAAGATATTTACTAGCTGGCCCTTTATGGAAGTGTGTCCACCGCTAATTTAGAGGATCAGTTTTCTTGAAGAAAGTTGCTAGCTGATTTGCCGTCTCTCTTCTACCTCCTTTCTGGGTAGATAGGGCCAGAAGAAACGTCACCAGAGGAAGAACACTTTGGAGAGTTGACTCTTTAAAAGGAACCTGTGAAAGCAAAATGTGGTCTATACATTCAACAGAATATAATTCAGCTTTGAGAAGGAAAGAAATCTTGCCACATGCTATGACATGGATGAACTTTGAGGTCATTAAGCTGAGTGAAATAAGCCAGTCACAAAAAAGAAAAAAACAAATGTTGCCTGATTCCACTTACAGGAGGTACCTGAAGTAGCCACATTCATAGAGACAGAAAGTAAAATGGTGGTTACCAGGGGCTAGAGGGAGGGGAAATTGGAAGTTGTTATTTAATAGAAATAATTTCAGTTTTGCAAGAGGAAAAAACCCCAGGAGATCTACTGCACAGAAATGCAAAGATATCTAACACTGTTAAACTATACACCTAAAAGTGGTTAAGGTGGTAAATTTTATGTTATATGTTTTTCATCACATTTAAAAATTTTTTAATTAAAAAAATGAATTTATGGAATCTGGAGCTATGATACAAACACATTTAGGGTTGTTTAGGGATTCATATGAAGCATCAAGCTAAGTTTGACAATTTCTAATTCTGGATAATTTATCTGATAAATCTGGATAATTTATCATGAAAATTGGATTGAGAGATAATTAAATCTCTCTGTATTCTTGCACAACTCTTAAGAGTTATGTTAATGGTAATAATCATTATTAGCAAACAATCCCTTGGTTTTACAAGCACACTTGAGTTATCATTGACCAGCCTGGCCAATGTACACTAAAATCTCACCAAAGGACACTGTTTAAGGTCAACACTGCTCACCCCTCCCTCCTTCTTAAAGCTCTCACCTACCTGGACTCCGTGGCACTGCTTCTTCCTGGGTTTCCACGTTTCCACCCACTGTTTTAGCTGAGCTTTTGTTTCCTTTGATTGCTCATCTTTCTCAAACCCAGCCATTAAATGTATGAACTCCTCAAGGCTCTATCCCAGACCACTCCTCTTCTCATTCTCTAACTCTCCCTCTAGATAATCTCACCCACACTCATGGCTGCCATGATTTCTACACTCAAATATATATCTCCTTTCCAGACTTTCCCTCTGAGTTCTAGGTTCCCATCTGCAAATGCCTGCTTAATATCTCCCCTTGGATATTGTATGATTAAGGTACAGAGAGACCCCAAAATAAATATCTTAAAAGAGGGAGAAGTGTAAAAACAAAAAAAAAAAAGAGGGAGAAGTGCAGTTCCCTCTCAAACCACGATCCAGAGATAAATAGACCTGGACTGATAGAGAGGTTCTGCTGTCCTCCATATGAAGTTCCCAGCTCTGGATCCAAGATGGTTATTCCAATCCCATCATCACATCTATATCCTGGCCAGCAGGATGAAGCAGAGGCTGAGAGAAGCATGAGTGGTTTCTTCTTAAGGACATCACCCGAAAGTTGTACACATCACTTCCACTCACATTCTGTTGGCCAGAAGTTAGTTCCATGGACACACGTAGATGCAAGAAAGGTTGGGAAATATTGTCTCTAAGTGGGCAGCCCTATGCCCAGTTAAATTCAGGAGGACTTATTAAAAGAATCAGAGGAGAATGGCTCTTGGTAGGATGTTATCAGTCTCTGCTGTAGATACCTCAGAAGTGTTTCGTGTTTGATAAATCCAAAACCAAAGTCATGATCACCATGCAGAACTTCTGTTCATGTTTGATCTGGATGAATGACCACCACCATCCATCCTGTTCCTCCAAAACCTCAGCCCCTGTATGCACTCCCGTCTTCCTCACCTCTAGATGCAATTCATCACTAAGCCCTTCCATTTCATACTTGTAAAGACTTGTTCTCTCCATCTCTCCTGTCATCCCAGCACAATATCCACTCTCTCTCACCTGGACCACTGCAGAGGTACCTAAATGGACACCTGACCTTCCCCCTGGTACCCTCTCCCCCACTGTTGATACTACAGCCACGATGATCTTTCCCCAGTGCCAGTAAGGTATTTCAGTCTCCCCATTAAAACTACCCATTGATATTTAGTGCTCTTAACACAACCTACAAAACACTGCATGTTGGGTCTCACTTTACTATGCAGCCCCATCCATCTCCATGCCTCTCCTCTCTCTGCGCCGAGTCACATCCAACTTCTTTCCACTCTGCCTGTAGCTTGTTTCTTCCAGTATGGTCACTCTGGCTAGAATCCTTCCCTCCCTGCCCCATCCCTACCTGTGATGGTTAACACCTAGCTTCCTTCAGTCCACAGTGCAGCGATCACCTACTAAAGGAAGGTGTCACCTTCCCAACTGGGTCAGTTTCCTCTTTGAGGTTCTCACAAAGCCACATGAAGCCACATGACCATTCACTATGGCAGGTTCATACTTTGGTTGTGGTTTTCTGATGCCTGTCTTTCCCATAAGACTTTTTAGCCACATGAAGATAAACACTGCCTTTCTTCCTTTCTTTCTTCCTTCCTTTCTTTTTCTTTCTTTCTTTCTTTCTTTCTTTCTTTCTTTCTTTCTTTCTTTTTTCTTTCTTTCTTCTTTCTTTCTTTTTCTCTCTTTCTTTCTTTCCATTATATCTCCACACACACACAGCACAGTACCTTACAAATACTAAATTCTCAAGATGAATGAATGCAATAATTTAGAACAACTGAAAGAAAGTGAGTCTGAATTACTTAATCTGAATTATAACATTTTATGAAGAAATTCAATATTATTGCTAATAAGTAATTTGATGAAAGGGGTCTTATGGAGCTTCTTCTATGTACTCAGCTTTATTACAACACTGAAGACTAGGAGGGGAACAGAAAGAACATAAGACATGGTCTGCCAGCATTCAGTAACAGTTCATCAAGCACGTGCTATGTGGAACACATAGAACATAGAACACAAAGAAGAAAACAAAACATCGTAAAATTATAATTTCCAAAAGATAGCATATGACTCAGAGTCAGATAAATGTTAACATAGATTCCAGTGAAGCCCAGATGAAGACAGATCAGCACAGCAGAAGAACTGGAGAAGCCTGTGAACCAGGTCATACCTGAACTAGACAATGAAGGGTAAGGAGACAAAAGTTGGGTGTAAAGGAGCGGAAGGGCCCTCAGCAGGAAGGACAGCCAGGCACACTTGCGTGGGGGAGAATGGCCTTCCAAGGGTGGGAAGGGATGCCCTGTCTACTAGGGCACAGTGGGAGCTAGGTTAAGGACAAGGTTATAATATTACTTGAAGATAGTGGGAAACTTCTAATATTTGTTCTTTATCCAGAAGATAGTGGGAAACTGTTAATAGCTTAAGAGGAAGTGGCATAAGAGAAAGAGTTTTAGAAAGACTGGTTGGGAATAGTGTGCAAAATGGACTGGAGGTGGTCACCTGGGTTTTCTCAGCTATGAACAGTTACCCCAGCATGGAGAGATTGTGCCAGGCTGGCTTCAATCATAGGGTAATGTATCCAGGGGGCAGGAAAACTAAAGAAGCCACACTAGGGACCCACACTGCTGGCTGAGGAGGGAAGGGGGTATTGTCTTCCTCACAGGCTTGAGGTGGAGGAAGGGATCATTTCTGCTGCAACTGTCCAGATTCCAAGTGCTGAACTTATGACAGCTGAGCCTGGGCACCAGGACCTGAGGCTTTCTGGGCATGCAGTCAATGAACAGGGAAAGACTTGCCCTCTTTCTCACAGTCAAAGGATAATGTTTCATAATCGTGGGCTAATTCAATGCACAAAACACTCCAAACTCAAGCACTTTCTTCCAGTCTTGAGATGCATCTGCATCCCAGTGGGATTTTTATGTATGGATAATTCTTGATAAAGAAACTGCCAGGTTCTCTAATGAGTTGGATATTTTTTGTGAAGAAATTACCCCCATTAATGAAGTTTCAGGAGCCCTCCAATTCCCCAATTCAAATACACAGGAGGATTAACTGGGGTTCAGAGTTGCAGAAGCACAAGAAACATCCAGTATAAATAATTGAGATTTTATTCTATTATTAATGAATAGAATTTTTTCCCAGTCATATAGGAGTGACATTGATCTAGCATCCATGCCACATGGCGATGTCTTCTTGGTTTATTATTTCTAAAAAAAAAAAAAGTCCCCCATATACCATATCTAAACATCCGTACTACGGAATATAGCATTTGATTTGATTTTTACAGACTTGCTTGTATATTTTCATTTTTAAGTGAAGGTATATCTGACTCATCAGAAATTAATGTGAAGTCAAAAAGCAAGAACTTCTTTTCTGATAACTGTTAACAAGTTATAAATTCCCCATGGGGATTTACTTTTAAAGGGCACCAGGCCCTAGGGGCTATTTCAGAGAGGTCCATTCAAGGACTACAATAGTGTTTCTTAAATAGAGATAGTAAGAAAGGTGACAAAATAATTTTCTAATAACAAAATAGACGATACACCAACAGCTCTGCTAAGATATTGTTAGGCAAACTGAATTTTTGAAAAGAAAATAACCCCACAGGAAATTTGGGAAAGGATATGAACAGGAAATTTACAAAAAGGTAAAATCCCAAGTACCCTGAAAAAGGAAAAGAAAAGGATGGTCAATACCTCTCGTAGGGAGAAAAATGTAAATTAAAATGGGATACTATCTTTCATTGAACGTGTGACAAAAAGAGTGATAATATACAGTGCTGTGGATGATGCAGGAAACATATATTCTTATATACTCCTGGAGGGCATGTCTTTCCTTTATTTGAGCATTTGTTAGAGTCTTTGACAATATCTATTAAACTTTAAAATGCCCATACTCCCTTGAACCAGCATTGCAAACTTTGAAAATCTACCTTTTCAGAAATAAAAGCCCTAGTATATTTTTTAAAAGACATAAAAACAGGGGCACCTGGGTGGCTCAGTCATTAAGCATCTGCCTTCGGCTCAGGTCATGATCCCGGGGTCCTGGGATCAAGCCCCACATCGGGCTCCCTGTTCTGCGGGAAGCCTGCTTCTCCCTCTCCCACTCCCCCTGCTTGTGTTCCCTCTCTGGCTGTCTCTCTCTCTGTCAAATAAATAAAAATAAAATCTTTTTAAAAAAAGACATAAAAACATGTGTATAGAAGCCATTTTTGTCAAAAAGAAGAAGTGTTTTAATGTCCATCAAAGAAAACTGAGCCATACTATGAAATATTACACAGTTATTTAAAAGAATGGGCTAGATCTCTATGTGCTGACATGGAGCAATGTCCATGATACACTGGTAAGCACAAAGAGCACAATACATGTATAATAATAACACACTTTTGTTATCACACACACATACTCACACTTATTGAGTCTTAATTGACTTACAATAAAATATACTCTAAGTGTACCTTTTGATGGATTTTAATGTATATATCTCTTCACCACCACCCCAATGTTCAAAACTCAATCACGCAAAAATGTTCTTTTGTGCCCCTTTTCAGCCCCAGGCAGCCACCGCACCGCCTTCTGTCCCTATAGATTAATTTTGTCTGTTTTAGGATCTAATATAAATGGGATCATACAGTGTGTGCTCTTTCATGTCTGGTCTCTTTTGCTCAACACAATATTTTAAGTCATCTGTATTATTGCCTGTATCAGTCATTCATTCTTTTCTATTTCTGGGTATGATTCTATAGTAGGAACATTCCACAAGCACCTCTTGATAGATGTTTGAGTTGTTTCCAGTTTATTATATAAGCTATTATGAACATTTGTATGCAAGTCTTTGTGCAAAAATGTCTTCATTTTTCTTGGGTAACTATTTATGAGAGAAATTCCTGAGTCACATGGTGTCTATTTAACATTGTAAAGAGATGCCAAACAATTCTTCCACCACCAATAATGAGTTTTCCAGTTGCTCCATATTCTTGTCACACTTGGTATTATCAGTCTTTTTTCACTTTATCCATTTAATTGGATGTATAATGGTATACCATTATGGCTTTAATTTGCATTTCCATGAAAACAAAGGATGAGCATCTATTCATGTGTTTATTGACCATTTGTATATCTTTTTATATCTTTTGTGAACTGTCTTTCCAAGTCTTTTGCCTGTTTTTTAGTTAGATTGTCTTCTTATTGTTGAATTATAAGAGTTATTTATATGTCTGGACACATGTTCTTACATGCATATATTGTAAAATATTTTCTTTAAGTCAGTACTTTAAGTTTTCATTTTCTTAATGGTGTTTTTGATAAAACAAAATTGTTTAACTTTGATGATAAAACCCAACTTTTTTAATAGTTTCTTTTATGACTAGTGCTTTTTCTGCATTCTATTCAAATGATCTTTGCCTACCCCAAGTTTGCAAGAATTTTTTCCTATGTTTTCTTTTAGAAGTTCTAAGTTTTACATTCAGGTCTAGGATCTATTTCTTTTTAATTAGTGTGTATGATGCAAGATAAGAGTAGAGGTTCATTTTTCTTACAAGATATTCCGTTGCTCCAGCCTCATTTCTTAGAAAAACTATCTTTTCTCCATTGTATTATATGTACTGAATGACCTATTTTTTAAAAAACCACACAGGAAAATATAGAAAGATATATATACATCAAATTATTTTTTTAATTTAATTTAATTTTATTATGCTAGTCACCCTAAAATACATCATTAGTTTTTGATGTAGTGATCCACGATTCATTGTTTTTGGATAACACCCAGTGCTCCATGCAGTACATGCCCTCCTTAATACCCATCACCAGGCTAACTTATCCCCTCACCCTCCTCCCCTTTAAAACCCTCAGTTTGTTTCTCAGAGCCCATAGTCTCTCATGGTTCATCTCTCCCTCCGATTTCCCCCCCTTCATTTTCCCCTCCTTCTCCTAATGTCTCCTAATGTCCTCCATGCTGTTCCTTATGTTCCACAAAGAAGTGAAACCATATGATAATTGACTTTCTCTGCTTGACTTATTTCACTTAGCATCATCTCCTCCAGTCCCATCCATGTTGATGTAAAAGTTGGGTATTCATCCTTTCTGATGGCTGAGTAATATTCCATTGTATATATGGACCATATCTTCTTTATCCATTCATCAGTTGAAGGGCATCTCGGCTCTTTTAATGTGGCAGGATACAAAATCAATGAACAGAAATCAGTTGCTTTCTTATACACTAACAATGCCACTGTAGAAAGAGAAATTAAAGAAACGATTCCATTTATAATAGCACCAAAAACCATAAGATACCTCAGAATAAACCTAACCAAAGAGATAAAGGATCTATACTCTAGGAGCTACAGAACACTCATGAAAGAAATTGAAGAAGACACAAAAAGATAGAAAAACATTCCATGCTCATGGATTGGAAGAATAAACATTGCTAAAATGTCTATGCTACCCAGAGCAATCTATACCTTCAGTGCCATCCCAATCAAAATTCCAATGGCATTTTTCAAAGTGCTGGAGCAAACAATCCTAAAATTTGTATGGAACCAGAAAAGATCCCGAATCACCAAGGAAATGTTGAAAAAGAAGAACAAAGCTGGGTGCCTGGGTGGCTCAGTTGGTTAAGCAACTGCCTTCAGCTCAGGTCATGATCCTGGAGTCCCTGGATCGAGTTCTGCATCGGCTCCCTGCTCGGTAGGGAGTCTGCTTCTCCCTCTGACCCTAACCCCTCTCATGTGCTCTCTCTCATTCACTCTCTCTCAAATAAAATAAATAAAATCTTAAAAAAAAAAAAAAAAGAAGAAGAGTGAAATTTGGCCAGAGGCACCTGGGTGGCTCAGTTGTTAAGCGTCTGCCTTCAGCTCAGGTCATGGTCCCAGGGTCCTGGGATCAAGCCCCGCATCGGGCTCCCTGCTCCACGGGAAGCCTGCTTCTCCCTCCCCCACTCCCCCTGCTTGTGTTCCCTCTCTTGCTGTGTCTCTCTCTGTCAAAGAAATAAACAAAATCTTAAAAAAAAAAAAAAAGGAATGAAACTCAACCATTCTCTAACACCACACACAAAGATGAACTCAAAATGGATGAAAGACCTCAATGTGGAATCCATCAAAATCCTAGAGGAGAGCATAAGCAGTAATCTCTTTAACATCGGCCACAGCAATTTCTTTCAAGATACATCTCCAAAGGCTAGTGAAACAAAAGCAAAAATGAACTTTTGGGACTTCATCAAGATAAAAATATTCTGCACAGCAAAGGAAACAGTCAAACAAAACAAAGAGGCAACCCACGGAATGGGAGAAGATATTTGCAAATGACACTACAGATAAAGGGCTGGTATCCAAGATCTATAAAGAACTTCTCAAACTCAACACCCAAAAAACAAATAATCAAGTCAAAAAATGGACAGAAGACATGAACAGACACTTCTCCAAAGAAGACATACCACATTGAGATACCACCTTACATCAGTTGGAATAGCAAAAATTGGCAAGGCAAGAAACAACAAATGTTGGAGAGGTTGTGGAGAAAGGGGAACCCTCTTACACAGTTGGTGGGAATGCAAGTTGGTACAGCCACTTTGGAAAACAGTGTGGAGCTTCCTCAGAAAATTAAAAATAGAGCTACCCTATGACCCAGCAATTGCACTCCTGGGTATTTACCCCAAAGACACAGATATAGTGAAAAGAAGAGCCATATGCACCCCAATGTTCATAGCAGCAATGTCCACAATAGCCAAACTGTGGAGAGAAGTTCTTTATAAATCTTGGATACCAGCCCTTTATCTGTAGTGTCATTTGCAAATATCTTCTCCCATTCTGTGGGTTGCTCTTTGTTTTGTTTGACTGTTTCCTTTGCTGTGCAGAAGCTTTTATCTTGATGAAGTCCCAAAAGTTATTTTTGCTTTTCTTTCACTACTCTTTGGCAATGTATCTTAAAAGAAGTTGCTGTGGCCGATGTCGAAGAGGTTACTGCCTATGTTGTCCTCTAGGATTTTGATGGATTCCTGTCTCACATTGAGGTCTTTCATCAAATTGTTAACATTGATCGCCTTTAAGAAAACGGGATTGAAGGGGAGTTGAGGGGTAATTAATATATTTTCTTTCTTTCTTTCTTTCTTTCTTTCTTTTTATTATTATTATTATTATTATTTTGGTAAAAAAAGAAAGGTAATGTATTATCATCTGAAATAAAAATACTACAGAATTGCAGTGGTACTGCAGAAATGAGGCAATGGGGCCTGGACTAGAGAATGAGGTGATAGAGACAGGAGATGTTCTGAAAGTGGGAATGGTGGATATGGTGGCTTATTGAATATGGAGGAGGAAGGGGGGAGGAGGAAAATGAAACTGAATCTAAGTTTTGAGCATGGAAAAATCATCATGCCAAGAAGGAAACCATTAAGAAACTGGGCTAATGAGCTGATTTTATAGAATGAAATGATGCATTTAGCTAAATTTGAGGAGACTGCAGGATATCTGAGTAGGAATGTCCAACTGGCAATTAAAGATAAATTAATGACTTTGTCTAGAATAACCAAATATATCCAAACAAAAGTCTTTGGGATATATTTGTAATTTTCACATTTTTGAGCACCCTCCATGCACAGGCACTGTGTCTCTGGGCCAGGCACAGGGGGCATAGAAACGGATATGGCACGACCTGCCCTTGAGAGCCTACTGAGTTGAGGAGAGAGATTGGTACATGTCTTAGTTTGCTCAAGTTGCAGTCACAAAATACCACTCATGGAGTAGCTTAAAAAGCAAACATTTCTCACAGTTCCAGAGGATAGGAAGTCCAAGATCAATATGCCAACAAATGCAGTTCTTGGTGAGGGCATGCTTCCTATCTTGCAGATGGCCCCCTTCTCACTGTGTCCTCACAAGGTGTGGGGGGAGGAGGTAGAAAAAAAGAGGGTGGGGGGAGAGAGAGCAGCTCTGGTGTCTCTTCCTCTTCTTATGAGAGCACTAATGGCAAGATCTTATGTAACCCTAATTGCCACTCCTAATACCATCACATTGGAGGTTAGGGTTTCAACACATGGTGGGTGGGGAAATGACAAAAACATTCAGTCCATAACAATACACAATTCGCTGTAATACTTGTTAATAAATGGATATGAGTGGTTCGGAGACCTCAGATAAATTGTATTTAAATGGTACTTCTCAAGTATTTAAGCATGCTTGGAAATAGTTCCCTTAATTATTTTCAGCCCTCTTCCCAAGTCTTATTTACACCGTTAATTTATTTCACAAACTCTTTTTAGCAAATAATGCAAACAGATCCAGTGGAACTTAGCAAGAATAAGTGGAGTCTAAATTAAAGTAAGCTTCGTGCATTGATTTTCATTTCTGCTTTTTCAGATAAGGCAACAGAGAAGCCATCAGGTATGAGAAAGTGTATCTGTGAATACAGAACAACTGGAGAACTAACTATTCCTCATTTTCTTGAAAAAAGATAATGGAAATGTCCTCATTTGTGGGGAAATGGACCCTCAGAAGAAAATAATCCATGAGGAAATCATTAACATTCATGGAGGGCTTACTACATGCTAGACACTGTGTTAAGATAGCCTTCGTGTATTATCTCATTTAATCATCACGAAACTGCTGAGGGCTTTATTACATTGCCCACTTTACATATGAGGGCACCAAAGCTCAGAGAGGTTAAGGAACCTGCCCCCATAATAAATGAAAGAGTGGGGACTAGAACTCAAGTCTCTTTTACTTTAAAGCTCATGCTCTTTTTTTTTTTTAAAGATTTTATTTATTTGAGAGAGTGAGAGAGAGAGAGCATGCACGCACACGCACGAGTGAGAGGGGAGGGGCAAAGGGAGAGGGAGAAGCAGACTTCCTGCTGAACAGGGAGCCTGACACAGGGCTCCATCTCAGGACCCCGGGACCATGGCCTGAGCTGAAGGCAGATGCTTAACCAACTGAGCCACCCAAGGTGCCCCAAAACTCATGTTCTTAATCAAATAAATAAGAATAAGCATATAAATTGCCATCACTTACTGAGTGCATACTACATGCCAAGAGCCATGCTAAGAATCTCTTAATATACAAATCATTATCTTTTTCCAAGTATTCTGACATTAACTCACCTGAACTTCTTGATGAGATCTGAGGAAGACAGCATAAAAGAGTGAGTACATAAGAATAAGAAAAATGTGTGGAATGAGGTAATTTTTGTTTCAGTTGTTATTTTAATAATGCATTTTTCCATTGAGCAATGTTTTGTCATGGGAAAGAGTAGGAGTTTGTTTACTACCCATCCCACATACTATTAGATACTAAATGAACAGTCAAGGGCAAAAAGCCCCTGACTTTTCTGAGCCTCAGCTTCTTCATTTATAAAATGGGACAACAACAAAAATAAAAAAAAAAACCCACTTTGACCACGTTCCTCTTCGAGGTATTATAAGAATCAAGTGAGATGATGTCTGCCAAAGCATGTATATATGTGTGTAGATATATATATATTTTTTTAAACTATATGTTTAGGTCTAAGGCCAAAAATGGCTTCCTCACACTGTGATATTTACATGAGTTTGATCACTCAGATGCTATAAACACCATGTAAAAGAGTAGGCATTAATCATTAAAACAGCTTGGTGTTGGCATATGAATACACAGATGGAGAAATAGAGGAGCTAGAAATAGATCAGCCACAAATGGGAATTTGGTGTATGATAAAGTGAATTCCAGGCACTGGGAGAATGAGAGATCAATGAAAATATCAGACCAATTGGGCAGCCACATGGACAAACCACAATTTCAGTGCCTACTTTATCACTTAAGCTGACATAATTTCCAGATGTTTTACAATTTTAAATATAAAAGTAATCAAACTTCAAATTCTTAAAAGACAGCAAGGAGAATCGACTTATTTTTGGAAATGAGGATCTTTCCAAATAAGACACAGAGATACAGAGCCATAAAAAAAAAAAAAAAGATTTCTGGTTTTGACTATATAAAAATTTAAAATTCCTTCAAGGGCAAAAAAAATTTTTAATCAAACAAAGTCAAAAGACAAATGACAAATTGGGAGAGAATACGGCAACATATATATATGACAGATAAGGGGCTAAATCCCTTAGGATTAATTAGTTAACAAATATTTAATGAGCAACTACTATGCACCTAGGCACTATTCTAAGCTTTGGGGGATTCAAAATAATTAAAACTCCCAGCCTTGTGGAGCTCATATTCTGTTGGGAGGGATGCAAAGTGATCTTGGATACTAGTGGAAAAATTTTAAAAGAACAAAGAACATAAATAATTCACATAGCTGGTAACACCAATGGGGTTTAAACATGAAAATACATGTACTCTCCCTCATAACAAATAAAATGCAAGTTAAATTTCAATAGGATACCATTGTCATCCATCACACTTTCCAACATCAAAAGTATGATAATATACCATTTGGCAAAGGTATAAAGAAACAAGCATTCTCTTGCATTTGAGGTGGGAGTGTAGCTTGGTTCAACTTCTTTGAAAAGCAATTTGTCAATATCTATCACAATTACAGATGCATGCACTCTGCCCCAGCAATTCTGCCCGAAAAATTGGGCTACAGGCATATTTGTATATGTGTGCAACAGTATGTATATATGAATGTTCACTGTAGCATTGTTTCTAATAGTGAAGGACTTATAACCCATACAGATACCCATCCGTAGGTGAGTGGTAAACAAATATGGAAGATATTTAAAATGGTACAAATTATTAAAAACAATATAGTTGCTGAAAAGAATGAGGCCAATGTATATGTATGAAGGACTCTTCAAAATATATTGTGAACAAAAGTAAGGTTTTGAACAGTTACATGCAATACTGAGCCACTAAATGTTTAATAATATAAGCAAAATTGTAAGAATATATATATGTACATAAAACAAAAATTTTACAAATATGGAGCGCCTGGGTGGCTCAGTCAGTTGAGCAACTGACTCTTGGTTTCAGCTCAGGTCATGATCTCAGGGTCATGAGATTGTGCCCCGTGTTCGGCTCCTTGCTGGGCATGGAGCCTGCTGAGATTCTCTCACTCCCTGACCCTCTGCCCCTCCCTGCCTCCCACTCACATGCTCTCTCTCTCTCAAAAAAAATTTACTAATATAAAAGATGTATTGTGCACAATTTACAAATAATAAAATATGCAATATTCTTCTTTGTAAATTCCATCCTCTAACATTAATGTGACCTGATATTTCTTACAAAATCCATTGTCAGTTTGACGATTCTATCACCAACAGTCGTGTCTCAAAATTGGACCATGAGTAAAGCTTGATTACTGTTTGATCAGCAAAAAAGTCACTCATATCACTGACGAAGGAGTGTGGTTCAAACATTAAGATTGGTTGATATTTCATTTTTATCCATGAGCAAAATGGAAGTGAAACAACAAATATATATGTTGGAACTTCACTTGTGTATCAATGACATGAGCAACTTTGCTGAATCGGATCATAATTTTGGAGAACTGGAAGAATATTTCCTCAACGTTGTGCGCTCTTCACAACGTAATGGAGTCAGACACAACACTTTTACATTAACCTGCATTATTACATTTCCCCACCACTTTCTTAATTCTAGAACAAGAGTCAGAAAGTGACAGCCCTCAAGCCAAATCTAGCCCATTGTCTTTTTGTATATATAGTTTACAACGCAGCCACATCATTCATTTACCTCTCACCTGTGGCTGCTTCTGCATGATGACAGCAGAGCTGAGTAGTTGCAACAGAGATCATCTGGCCCACGAAGCCTAAGATATTTATTATCTGAGCCTTTACAGAAAGAGTTTGTGAGCTCCTGGTCTAGACCATCAAGAAAACAACAAATCAAGCTCTGATTCGTAGTGTTTGCTGATTTCCAAAGGTGCAAGTATTTCGATGACAAATTCCAAGCCACCAACATGTCCTCACTGAATGCACAGTTGGAAAGAGATGCAAATACCACATCATTATATTACATAGTATTTCCACACTACATATACGGTAGTCATAAATAACCTCAAGAATATAGAAACAATAAAATGTAGTAAAATAATTAAGACACCATGACTTTTGAGTATTTGTTTCTAATGTAATTTATTTAATTATAAGTCATATAATATAATTTTTAAGAATGGCCATGTTTAACAACCAGCTCCCAAAATTTCTAAAAATTTAGTAGTTGGCTCCTATGTGCCCATAGGGTCAGGTCCAACACACCACTGGATATGGTATGCTGTCAAATGTGTGGAAAACGTGCAAGCAAGGACATGGTTGCATATCCATATCAGCTTCTAAATGCACAGAGCATCTCTGGAAGATGCATAAGAAGCTGAGAACAGTCATTGCCTCTAGGGTAGCAACGAGGGGTCTAGGAGTTGGGTGGGGTTGAGATTTATGTTTCATTCTATATTATTTTGTAAAGGGTTTGAATTTTTTATCATATGCCTGTGTTACCCTTCAAAACTTGCTGTTTTTTTAATAAAGTAGGTTACTAAATCATTTTTCCTCAGTTTCCCTTTTGCCCTGGAGAGTCTCTGCCCCAGTAGAATTCTCTGACACGACCCCACCTCTCACGGGGTCTGGAGGACTAACCTCCTGAGGCCAAAGTTCATCAAGGCAAGGAGCCCTGGAGGCTCAAGGACAGTCCTGGTGAACCAACGTTCCTCCTAGATGAAAACACAAGCCTGAAAGCAACCTCAGGAGATTTGGCCCCATTGCATTGCCATGATTGCTCTTCTTCCTCCTTCTCTGTTTGTTAATCTTTCCTGGAAAAGTTAAGTAAGCTTTTCCCTTTAACCAATTTCTCTGGCATTTTGAAGGGCAAGCCACAGCACCCTGCCTGCCAACTACTTCCAATGTGCCAAGTCTTCCTGACTATATTTACCTCTGTGCTCCAATGCCCCAGGCTGCATCTGTGCTCACAGATCAGCTAGTGAAGTGACTGCCAGCCCAGGTCCACACACGGTCCGCCAGACTGCTGACCCTAAGCATCTGCTCTGTGTAGACCAGCCTGGCTATGATACGGACTGCTTCCACAGGGATCACCTAAAAGACTAGCCAAGAAGAGAAAATGAGACCTCATCCAACAAGACCTCCAAAGGTCACAGAGCACCCCATGTGTGTAGTTGCTGTTTTGTTTACTCCAACCAGTTACATCAGATTTCTGGCTGTCTACCTTGGGCTGTTTCCTGGTGCTTGTCCTTGGTTCTTTTCTGTTCTTCAGGTTTTTGAACCTCTTTCTGCCCTCACCTGATCCTAATGTATGACCTGCCTCACATTTCCCAGCATGGTCCTGACCTGGACACTGGCCCTGTGATGATAGCTCGTCTCCCATACATCCAGTCTGCCTGGACCATTCCTATCCAGATGTCCAGCTTGGCTTTCATCAGTCCCCTGGTCTGTCCTCCAAACTCCAGCCCTAGCTCCTTTCTTCCCCTTGAATCCATAACCAGATATGCTCACACCCTCATCACAGACTCCAGACTATTGACTCACATCCAAGTTCCAGCAGCTAAGGACACACCCAGGTGTTTGTTTTCTAGGTAAGATTTCCTCAGTGATGATGGGCAGCAACAGGTATGTCGATGGTCTTCCTTCAGGTTTCTGACAGTTTGTTTTCCCAGCCCCAGCTTCTAGGCTAGATGACAGTAGGGGGTGTCTTAGGTAAGGTTCCCCTGAAGCAGACCCTGAGATACAAATTAGTATGAATTTGTATCTTGAATGTGTATGAATATGTGATTTATTGGGATTTGTTCCCAAGAGATATTGATAGGAATACAGGGAAAGGAGGACAGGGAAATGAAATAAGCCAAGTAAGAATGCGAGATTTCGTGTTCCAGCTGTCTATTACTGCATGACAAATCACCCCAACTTGGTGGTGTAAATCAACTGCCATTTTTGTAATGCCTGCAGATTCTATGAGTCAGGAATTTGGACAGGGCAAAAGGGACAGCTTGCTTCTGTTCCATGATGTCTGCGGCCTCAGCTGGGATCACTCAAAGTCTGGATGACTCAGCAAGTATAGGCTGGAACCATCTGGAAGCTTCTTCACTCACATGTATGGCTCTCGAGCTGGAATAACTCAAAGCTGGGCCTGTCAACCAGGGGGCCTATGTATATGTTGGGTTTAAAAAGCAAGAAATCCAAGAGGCAATGTCTTAGAGAAGAAGCATTCTAAGAGACCAAGGAAGAAGGTATAAGACTTTTTTCTGAGCTAGTTCAGAAGTCAGTGACAAAATCTATTGATTCAACTGCATTCTATTGGTTATAAACAGTCACTTGGATGAGCCCAGATGCAAGAGGAGGAGAATTAGGCTTCAAACCTTGGTTATAGGAGAGCATATGGGGTGGGATGTACTGCTGTGGTCATCTTTGAAAATACCACCTGCCCGTGGAGGAAGCCTTTGACTCAATCCCAGTTGAGGAGGTCCACAGAGAGTATTAGGCCATACCTTGGAACTGTCCCAGTCAGAAGCAAAGGAACTGGGCTGTTTATACCCGCACATTCATTTGTCATTGGCCACAGGCTACCCTTGGGAGAACATAAATATCTAGACACTTCTATCTCTCTGTGAGTGCAGAAAATCAGTGTGGGGGCAGCCCTGTGATGTGTGTGGCAGAGACACAGGCACTGGCCCTTGGAATTGAAAACAATGTGGGAACAGATGTATATAAAACTGGAAAGGGTTCCCAGGTGATATGAACTGTCTTTGTCCTTTTCGGCTGCTATAACAAAGTACCATAGATAGGGTGGTTTATAAATAACAAATTTATTTTTCAAAGTTCTGGAGGCTAAAAGTCTAAGATCAGGGTGCCAGCATGATGAATTTCTGGTGAAAATCCTTTTCCAGGTGGTAGATTGTCATTTTCTGGTTTTATCTTCACATGGCAAAGAGTAGAGATGAAAAACAATCTTTCTAGTGACTTGTAAAGGCACTAATCCCACTTTGAGAACTCCGCCCTCATGACCTCATGTATTCTTAATCACCTCCCAAAGGCCCCACCTTCAAATGCCATCACATCGGAAGGTAGTTTCAACATAGGAATCTGGGGCAGGGCAGTGGGGGGTTGTGGGGGGCAGACACAAACATCTAGGACACAACATGGGCAAAGAGCACTGACATAGTCTGCTACAGAAGGAATAGAAAACGCTAACAGAGTATCTCACATCATCACCCAGCACTCATTTATTCACTCATTCATTTGGTTGAGCAGGTTCTAGGACACAAAGCTGGGTTAAGATAGACCTGAACCACCTAGTAGTTCACAATCTGGCAGAGCCATAAAAACGTAAAGCTATCCATGGGTCACCTGGGTGGCTCAGTCGTTAAGCATCTGCCTCCTGCTCAGGTCCTGATCCCAGGGTCCTGAGCTCCCTGCTCAGCGGGGAGCCTGCTTCAACCTCTCTTCTCTCTGCCCCTCCCCCTCCCCCGCTCATGCTCGCTCACTTTCTCTCTCAAATAAATAAATAAAATCTTTAAAAATCAAAAACAAAAACAAAACCCATAAAGCTGTCATTGCCATCAACTACAACATGGGCTGAGATCTCTGTATGTACCCGTCGCCTAGGCAGCAGTGTGAAGTGATGGTTGTGCCCTGGTGCTTTAGAGTCGAACAATTCCTGGCCCCACTCTGGCTATAGTGTAACCTCTTTTGTAAAATAGGGATGAGTATTTACTCTATAGAGTGGTGGTGAAGATGAAATGAAGTTATGCGTGAGAACTATTAACACAGTGCTTTTGGCACACGGGCAAGTGTTATAGGTGTTAACAATTGTCATCGTTATTTTAGTGAAGGCGCAAGAAGGGGAATTATCCACCTAACAGGGTGGAGGGAGGGACAGACCAGGGGACAAAAGATCTGACACCTGAGCTGGGGTGTGATGGCAAGGGCAAAACTTTGCTTCTCAGAGCTATTTATGATATGTGTTCTTCATGCTTAATCTGGGACACGGGGCATGGCTGGAGAGAAGCCACCCAGCCTGACAGGTGGCTGCTACTCTACATCAATGGTCTGAAAATTCAAACTAGATGCTCAGTGCAGTCTGGCAACCCTCTTGTCTTTCTCTAGTCAGCCCTACTACCTGCTCTAAATATCCCTCGTTCGTTTCTTAGCTGCTGTGTAATTTAACTCTTGGATTTCTTTTTCTATTTCTCTGACCACAGTTGTTATTTTTTTAATAAGATATCTCCCATAACTAATAGACATATAATGTATATGTATATATAGCACAGATCTATGCAGTTTTTTAAAAGATAATAAAATGAACACACATCTGCTTGCTACCCAAATTAAAAATAAAGAAAATGTTACCAATATCTTTGAGGTATCTATGTTCTAATTGTATCTCCTTCCTTCTGCCCAAGAGGTTACCACTATCCTGAAATTTATGTTTATCATTCCCCTGCTTTTCTTCTAGTGTATATTGTATATTATTTATCTATTGCTGTGTAACAAATTACCCCAAAACTTAGCAGCTTAAAGCAATAAACATTTATTACTTCACAGGTTCTGTGTCCAGAAATTTGGGAGAACCTTCACCGGGTGGTTCTGAATCCGTGAAGTGGTACTCAGGACTTCTACCAGGGCTGGTGTCATCTGAAGGCTTGACTGGGGCTGCAGATACATTTTCAAGATGGTGTGCTCACATGGCAAGAGACATCAGGTCCCCTTTTTTTTATTCCCAAAGATTTTATTTATTTATTTGCCAGAGAGATAGAGAGCACAAGTAGGCAGAGAGGCAGGCAGAGGGAGAGGGAGCAGCAGGCTCCTGGCTGAGCAGGGAGCCTGATGCAGGACTCGATCCCAGAACCCTGGGATCATGACCTGAGCCAAAGGCAGCTGCTTAACCGACTGAGCCACCCAGGTGCCCCCATCAGGTCCTCTTTATTGGGTTATCTGAATGTCCTCAGAACATGACACTTGGCTGAGGGGAAGGAGGATACCTCACTGTCTTTTATGACTTAATATCAAAAGTCACACACTATCACTTCCGCTTTATTCTATTCATTAGAAGTGAGTCATTAAGTTCAATCCATATTCAAAGGAAGGGGAATTAAGCTCCATCTTTTGAAAGGAGTGTCAGAATGTAAGAACTGTGTGTATCCCTAAAATATATATATCCTTTTTTAAACCTCTACCTAAATGGAATCACAGTCTAAGTGTTCCTCTGTGACTGGCAATTTGATTCAATTTGAGTCAATCTTATATTTTTGAGATCCATTCATATTGATACATTGTTTGCAAGGGCTGCCATAACAAAGGACCACAGACCGGGTGGGTTAAACAACAGAAATTTATTTTCTCACAGTGGTAGAAGCTAGAAGTTCAAGATCAAGGAATTTTACAAGGACAGAAGTCAGTCCATAACAGAGTTGTAGTTTGTTAATTTTTACTGCTCTATAGTATCCTGTTGTGTGAATAGACAAAAACATATTTGCTATTCTACTATTGGCAGATATTTTTCTTATTTCCAGTTTTCTATCGTCATAAGCAATACTGCCACATGCCTCCTAGCACCCTTAAACATGTAAAATATATGCATTTTCATATTTACTAAGTTAATGCCTATTTTTTCCAAAATGTTTGCACTCATTTGCTCCCGCACCAGCAGCATACCAGAGTTCTCATTGCTCCACATTCTGCCAATATTTGATATTGTCAGTCCTTCTAAATTTGCTAATCTCATAGGTGAGAAATGGTATCTTTTGTGGCTCAAATTAGCATTTCCCAGATTTTCAACAAGGTTGAGGATCTCTTCATTTCTTTTTTTTTTTAATTTTGTTTATTTATTTAAGAGGGGAGGGTAGAGAAGGAAGGAGAGGGACCAGCAGACTACATGCTGAGCGCAGAGACCAAATCAGGGCTCCATCCCACAACCCTGAGATCATGACCTGAGCGGAAACCAAGAGTCAGATGCTTAACCAACTGAGCCACCCAGGCACCCCGATCTCTTCATTCTTAATGAACACTTTTTCATTTCTTTTTGCCCATTTTTCAATTGGGTTGTTCATTTTTTCCTTATTGATTTGTCAAAGTTCTTTACATAATGGTATTGCAAATATTTCCTTGTGGCTTGTTTTTTTACTTTCTCTTCCCACATTTCACAAGTCTTGGTTCTTATTCTTTTGCCCATCTCTTGATTGTGTTTCTCTTAGGTCCAGTTCTCTCCTCATTCTACATACCATCCTTAATTGATCAGACCCATGAATAAACTTTTCACCTACATATGCTCCTGAATCCTAAATCTATACCTTCAAAACAGCTCTGCTGAACACCTTAAAGTTCACTGAACTCTCCATGATTTTTCTACCTTGTGAACTTTTGCACATGCTAACCACTCTTAGTGAAATATCATTGCCCACTTCTTGCCTCCACTCCCCCATACACTTTATATCACTAATTCTTACCAACCTGCAAGTCTCAATTCTCAGGTCTCAGCTAAGGGACTTCACACTGTGCTCGCACAGTGCTGCCTAATTGCCCCACCATCGTACTCAGCACATTGGATTGTGATTATCTTTTTCTTGGCTGTCTCCCAGACCAGATTGTAAATCCTCATAACATTGAGCCTAGTACCATGTCTGTACATACTTGACATGCAATAAATATTTGGTGGATTAATTAATTTCTGTGGGTTAAAAATTATGCTCACCAGACACATAAGTATGCAAATCATTTGTATTTTAAAACATGACCATAAGTTGTACATATTAATCATCCAAATAAAGTTGAAATAACCTCTGAGCCCTAGTCCTCCCAAATAAATATATTCTAAACATGCAAAACAATAGTTAAGATTGATCAACAGCCTCTGTTCAGCCAAGACCGCAACCCTCTGAAGGGAAAATCCAGACAGAATTTTCTGGGATCCCCTCAGGATTATTTCATCATGGACCTCTGTCCCCCCGCAACCTTGACCATACACACTGCATTTCCTTCAGAGAGAAATGGGAACCGGGAGAATTGTCTAACCTGGTCACACCTGGGAAGGTGGGAGCTCTTGACACACCCAAGGAGAAACTAAACAAATTAAAGGATGACGACACTACTTGGCAATGATTCAGTGGTATGGTTTCCCTGAAGTCATTTGTTTGGCATTGCTACATGTATGGTCAAAGTCAGAAATGTCAGCTTTGTACGGAATGAACAGCTGCAGGGCATTAAAGGGTTGTCAATGGGACATTCTAATGAATGAGCTGAACTCTTTTTTTATTTCATTTTCTGGTCCAAATGTTGTAAACTGAATTGTTGTAAGTTGCTATTTTGTTTTCCTTTCCTGGAAGGTAAATCTTTCCAAGCAACCTTCTCTTAACTGAGTATCAATCAGTAACTTCTTAGTTTCTCCAGTGCAGGTTTCTCAACCTCAGCATCATTGACATTGTAGTGCACATCATTCTTTGTTGTGGAGAGACTGTCCTGTGCACAGTAGGATGTTTAGCAACTTCCTAGAACCACTAGATGCTAGGAGCACCCTCCCCCCAAGTTGTGCAAACCAAAAATATCTCTAGACATTGTCTCTGGGATCCAGAGTCTAGAGATATTTTGATTTGCCACATTTCACAAGTCTTGGTTCTTATTCTTTTGCCCATCTCTTGATTGTATTTCTCTTAGGTCCAGTTCTCTCCTCATTCTACATACCATCCTTAATTGATCAGACCCATGAATAAACTTTTCACCTACATATGCTCCTGAATCCTAAATCTATACCTTCAAAACAGCTCTGCTGAACACCTTAAAGTTCACTGAACCCTCCATGATTTTTCTACCTTAGCCACTGGCTAAGGTTGCCTTGGCTTTAATCTCCTTCTCGAATAGGGGGGCAATAAATAAATGAATACTTTTTAGGTCCTTTTCAGATGTCCTAGGGAAAAATAATAAATAGGTGGCATAAGCTTGTTATACTGAATGTTTGAAAATGATTTTCTTCTCATAAATTCAGCCTTGGTTCACACTTAGCATTTTGTAACCTTACTCAAAAGTAGGGAGTGATTCCCATTAACTGAAAGTTCACATTGCTAAGCCACATATTTGAGGACACTTATAACCTGTGTTTGGAATCTTGGGGAGAATTATGCTAAGCAGAGAAAGAGGTTGGACATTCTAAATGAGAGGAATGGCATTGGCAAAGATGTGCTGGGGAAAAGGGGAAAGGAAGGTTCACAGCACTGTGGCTGGAGCAGAGAGTGTCTATACAGGAATATCCAGAGATACAGCTCTGCTGTACACCAGGTCACACCATTCTGGGGAAGCCTTCCCTGATCCCGCCCACCTATGTGATTATGCCTGCCTCTGAATTCCTGCATTGTGTGTGTTTCCACCTCCTTTATCACAGCTAATTTACACTGCTTTGTATTGCCAATCATTTTCATTTTTGTATTGTACTCATAATGTATGGTCCCAGTTCAATGGTGAATTTCTAAAGGACAGTGACAGTATCCAGTGTGAAAATATACACAGAGTAGGTGCCTAAAAAGTGTAAATTGAACTACTGATTCCTCAGAAAACAGGGAGGGGATGCCCAAATTACACAGTTGGGTTATGGTCACCTCTGGAATGAAAAAGACTGGTTAAACTTAGCTGTAAGTCACTTACACTGATCAAGAGCAGAGGAAATAATAAAGAACTCTAACAGCATTACTCAAAATTTAATTTGAAAACCATTCCATCAGTTCGGATTATTTGAACACAGTCTGGTGGTATTGAAGTACTTTTCACACTAAGTGAGGGAAAAAAATTCTTTTTCCTATGTAGCAGACAGGACCAAAGAAATGCCTACAGCTGGTCACACGTGTATTACCGTCCCCATTTAGACCCAGCTCCGGACTGAAGTTAATGTCATTTCATCCAGGCCCCAATCAGTCAGCCTCCCACACATAACAGCACGTAAGTCTGGACCTGTTATTTTGTAATCTTGCAATGACCTTTGGAATCACCTCTTTTTATTTGAGGAAGGCCCCTGTAAAGCAAGGAAAGCTGATTGTAAATGTTGTGTTCGGGGACCTAGGACAAGTTCATCTTCATACATGTCCCTATCCTAACATTAACAAACCTGAAATAATTGCTTCACGTTGACATTCTGTCAGCGAAGAGTGCATTTAAATCGACAGGAGTGGAATAGGGTGGGAGGTCCCTGAGATGCGACAAACTCCACCCTACATTAACAACCTCTGGGTCTGCCTTTATGCCAGTGCCTTCCTTTGAACACATTATGGCCCTCTCCAATCTCATTATCTTGGGTTGAACTCCTTGACCCAGAACAGTCCCTCCTCACAATTATGGTGCCTCAAGACACTTGAGAGTGAGCCAGTCTCCCTTTAGAGTACATTAGTGCTTTTTTAAAGTAAATAAATATAATTGTTTACTTTGTCAAACAATTAATTAAAAATGATGAAGGCAAGGGAAAGAGTGATAGAAAGAAAAAATATAGTTTTAAGGAAAACTTGTTGAAAACTTTAGGTGGACAATTACTCATTCTTCCATTAATTTTTTATGTCAAAAACAGATTTGAGGCATTTTAAATAAATGACATGTGAACTATAAAAATATTAAATTAAAGAACAAGCAATGAGGCATGAAAGGGGAACAAAAATTCTATCAGAAAACCTAGGTAAAAGGAAATATCCTAGTCCAGTCAGGTTGCTATAATAAAATACCATAATAGACAAGGGGGCTAATAAACAACAGAAGTTTATTTAGCACAGTTTTGCAGGCTGGGAAGTCCAAGATCATGGCGCCTGCAGATTCAGTGTCAACTAAACCAGTGTCAGATTCACTTCCTGGTTCATAGAAGGTCATCTCATGCTACATCTTCACATGGTGGAAAGTGTGAGGGTGCTCTCTGGGGTCTCTTTTATAAGAACACTAATCCCATTTACCAAGGCCCTCATGACCTAATCACCTCCTAAAGGCCCCACCTACAAATACCATCACATTGGGCTTAGCATTGAACATATGGATTCTGGAGACACAGACTTTCTGTCTCTTTCAGGAAGCACAAATCCTAGCTCCATCATACCAATCGGGGAAACAAACCAACATACCAATCAGGGAAACATTCCAATCAGGGAAAGCTGATGAGCCCCATTAGAGGTTCCCAACCCTGGCTGTGCCCCAGATGCATGGAGGGAGGGAGCATTTAAAAAAATCAGTTATCTGGGTGCCTGGGTGGCTCAGTTGGTTGAGCGACTGCCTTCGGCTCAGGTCATGATCCTGGAGTCCCAGGATCGAGCCCCGCATCGGGCTCCCTGATGAGCAGGGAGTCTGCTTCTCCCTCTGACCCTCCCCCCTCTCATGCTCTCTCTATTTCATTCTCTCTCTCAAATAAATAAAAAAATAAAAAATAAAAAATGAAAATCAGTTATCTGACCAAACCCAAACTTACTAAATCAGAGTCTCTAGGTGTTAAGCCCAAATATCTGTCTACTAAGAGTAAACATCAAGAGAGACAACCTTTTTCTTGGCTCTGAGACAAATTTATGACATACAGTTTCTTAAAGGTCACTGGACAATGAAATGCTCCATATTCAACAACAGTGTTTATCATGTGGCTATTTCTCACACTGACCTTCAAAAAGGTTGAGAACATAAGGCTACATCATAGCCTGGGAAAGACCTTTCTACTCTGGAGGCAACCTCATGCTCATCTCATCTGACCGAGTATCAGGACTGCAATAGAGGAAGGAAGATATAGACTATACCTTGGGCAAAAAATAAAACAAGATGAAACCAGAGAGGGAGACAAACCATAAGAGACTCTTAATCATAGGAAACAAACTGAGGGTTGCTGGAGGGGAGGGGGGGAGGGATGGGGTAACTGGTTGATGGACATTAAGGAGGGCACATGATGTAATGAGCACTGGGTGTTATATAAGACTGATGAATCACAGGCCCGTACCTCTGAAAACAATAATACATTATAGGTTAATTAATTAAATTTAAATTTTAAAAAGTTAAAAAAAAAAAAGAATATACCTTGGGCTTCTCCTCCCAGGCTTGTAGCGAGGAGTAAATATATGAGACCATGCACACAGTAAGTGCCCAATAAATGCTAGCAACTATTACTATCATTATTCTCAAAGATCAGTGTTGTTACTGGACTTTGGCTCAAGCTGAACATTTAAGATAAGTAAAAAGAAAAACAACAAAAACAACCCCTTCTTCTACTACACCTCCCTTGTAGTACCACTCACTAGCACAGAGTAAGGTTTTGAGTGCTCAGCATGCTTCATGTCACTAATTTTTACAGCCACCCTGTGTGTAGATACTATGATTGTACCCATTTTATAGATGGAAAGACCGAGAAATGAACATGTTAAATGTCAATGGTATGTGGCAGAATTGAATGTCCAACTTCAGGCTCTCTGACTCCAAGTTATATGCTCTTAACAACCAGGTTTTCTACCTCTGTTAGAAGGTACCAACATAGGTTGCTTGTTGAGACAGGAACCACATGCTCCAGGTTTTCAGAGGGAGGCGTCCAAGCTATAGTTTTGTTCTGAAAATTAAAGCCTGAACCACATCCTATCTTATCACAATTGTCCCTATGTCACACTTTTCAAAAAGCAGCTTTGAATGAGGTCAGATGCCAAACACACACACAAGTTTTGCTCTGATGTTGGCCTTTGGGAAGAGGATTTGTCACCTATCTACATATTTGATGAAAAACCTATCAGAAATCTCAGCTAATCCCCCAGAATCTGAGTCATCAGATAATCTCATCAACTTTCCCCTTTGCTCAGAACATAACCTGTGACATCCTTTTTTGGAAATTTTCTCAACTCTTTCAAAAGGGGCGTCATCCCAGAAGTCATTTCTTTTAAAGTTTCACGTTCAGGTGAGTATAAAGGTTGAGAATGAAATACGACTGGTTGTCAAAACTTGAGTCTAGACAATAAGTATTTATAAAGTCACGCTGGAGGTGACAAAGGATCTCCTGGGTGGTTCCACACTATTCCTGAAATACAAGCCAACTAGCAGCACAATGGGCAAGTTTTGATGATGTTAATGCACACCACCTTGAAAAGAGTTGGTACCTGGATTGTTTTTATTTACATTCACAAGGACAAGTCACTAACAGGGGGAGCATCCAGATAGAACTAATATTCCCTAGACGTCCTCCTCTGCAGGGATGTTGTCAATTTAGGGAGAATGATGATATTTTTAAGACGACACTAAGGTGAGATCTGAAAGCATTTGAAATTCTGGGACTCTCCTGGCAGCTGCTGGACACCAAACTAGAAGAGTCCTTAGAAGAAGCAAGGCTGCGTGGGGATGCAGGAAGCCAAACTGCTCAGGCAGCTGCTGGAGCCAAAGCCAGCCACTCCCCACCCCCTCCCAGCTCCGGGAAAAAGCACGAACTCCAGAAAGAAAGGGACAAAGGGAAAACGTGGAGAGGTGGAATTCAGGAAGGGAGCTGTGGCTAGCCCCCGATGGGCCAGAAAGGGAAAGAAAGGTTACAATTGAGTATGGCATTGGTTTTAGAAATAACTGTAGGAATAATTGAAAAGCAAACCTCGAATGCCATCTTTGGGTGTGAGATAAAACCAAAGTCTCTTTTTAAACTCTCTTTATAAATACGTTTGATTAAAATGGTTTTGACAGTAGTAATGTCCTCAGCAGGTCATATTCATGGCTGGAAAGACTAGGAGCGAAGTCTGTCATTTAAAATGAGCAAATTTTCTCTAATCCCTAAAATACTTTGACTACCAGGTCCAGAGAAAACCAAGGAACACACCTTCTGTGTGGAAACCATATGCAAATTCTAGGACACAAGTGCGTCATTGATGCTTACAGAAATTCTAGAACAAAAGACCTATCGGCTGCTGTCAACCATTTCAGAGCATTTAGGAAGAAATGGTCACTAGAAACTAGCATGGAGCAAGTCATGTCAACCTCTTTTAATAAAGAAAGGCTTATTTTTCATTTAATTATGTTAAAATCATATTCTTTTTAGGTTATAAAAGTAGTATCTCTTCATTATTTTTTAAAAAGCACTAAAAATATTAACAAATAGGTTAATGTCTCACGCCATGATCCCAACCCTTAGTGATGACCACCATTAACTACTTGATAGACATCTCTCCACATTTTTCTCTGCATTTATACTATTTTACAAACATATATAGATCATACAGCTGTAGCCTGATTCTTAGTGATTCAAGTCACTGGACGATGATCTCTAAAGTAAATTAATTTTTAAGTAATTTCAGTCTAACTTCCATGTTCACATATGCATGTCTTATTTTTTTTTTGAAACTGAGCATTCCACTAGGAAAACTTAACATCATCATTTTTGATAGTGAGCCAATATGACTGTTCTCATATACAAAAAATAGAAAGCATGAATCATTAAATAATCTCACAGTTATTTGTATAATTAACAAAAATGATCATATGATTAAGCAATTATTGAGTCCATACTAACCTCTAGGTACTGTAATAAACATCTTACATATGTTAACTCTAAAGAACAACCCTATGAGGAAAGCAGTAATATCCTATTTCAGATAGAGAAAAGAGGCTCAGATAAATTAAATAATGCTCCCAAGGTCATGCAGCGAATAATTGTAGTATAGTCTATATCCAAACCTATTCAAACCAAAATCACTATATTCCGTCCTGATACCTACCATTCGAGTAATCAGGTTATAGTTATGAACATATTCAGATAAATAAATCAGCATACTTAAAATTGTTTTGTGATGTGACTATGTATATATGGAATTATTAGCGGAAGTAATAAGTTTAGAGTCCACCCTCTGGCACTTATCACCAATGTGACCTTGAGCAAATCTTTTAACCTAAATTCAGCTACAAAGTGAAGATACTATCTATCATAACACTGTGGGGCTAACATGAGGATATGAAATTTCTCTTTGTAAACTATAAAGAGCTATCTAATAATATTATGTTTGGATATATTTATGTGGCAACCAGAAGCTTGATCACAGCAGGCTTTCTAACTTCTACCTTTATAATTCTATCAGAATAAAAGCAAATGAAGGATTTTTTTTTATTTAAATGGAAATCAATAGCATCTTTTAGCAATATTCTAAGTCAGAGGACTATACCTTGAGACCAGTTCTACACTCCCTCCTGGGACTCTCAGCTGCTTCCCTCAAATTATTCACTCTGTTTTGCTTTTACCCAGGATGTCAGCATCGAGAGCAGTGGTGGAAAAAAAAAAAATTAGCGGCCTTTCCAACCTTGTTTCCCAGCCATGCTTTTTCCTATTCTGATAATAAAGTGTTAAATTAATTTTTATTTTATCAATATAATGCATGCATATATTTTAAAAGTCAAACTTGAAAAAAAACCTTTTTGTGAGAAATTGTAATCTCCTACATAACTCCCCACTTTCACCTCCTAAATACTACAATTTCACCTCCTAAATACTACAATTTTCAATTCCTTTAGCTCTTTCTTCCAGTATTTACCCTCACATTTCAAAGTGATATGCTTATTCTGCAGTTTATTGATTAATCCACATTAGTCTATTATTGACTTCTTATTATGAAAATTAAGATATAGTTTTCATAATCCACTTTCCTTATCTTTCAAAGAGGGATTCATAATAATTTTTAATTGTGTGTTTTTGAGTCAATATTAAACTAATATGACTATTATTGTCAAGACAAAGAGCAAACTATGAGTACTATTTTCTCTCTTTTAAAAGAACAGAAAATGGCAAACAATAGAGAAAAATAATGAAACCAAAAGTTGGTTCTTTGAGATGAATGAAATTGATAAGAATCTAAGAAGACTGGCCAAGAAAACACAAATTGTCAACATCAGGAATGAAAGAGAGAACATTACCATAGAATTTACAAATATTAAACACATAATAAGGGAACAGTATGAACAACTATATGCCAATAAATTTGACAAATTAGATAAATGGTCACATTCATTAAAAAATACAGATTACCAAAACTGATACAAGAAGTAATAAACGATATGAATAGGCTTATATCTATTAAAGAAATGGAATTGTAACAAAAACCCTTTATATAAATAAATATTCAGGTCTAGATGGCTTCACTGACAAATTCTATCAAATATTTAAGTAAGAAATAATACTAACCCTACTCAAATACTTTCAGAAAATAGAAATGGAGAAACATTTCCATCTCATTTTATGAGGCCAACATTACCCTGGCACACAAAAACATTATAAAAAACAAAACTATGGCTAATATTCTTCATGAACATAAAGATAAAAATTCTTAACAATATATTGACAAAACAAACCAAACAATATTTTAAAAGGGTAACACATCACGTCCATCATGTTCAAGTGGGACTTATCTCAAGAATTCAAGGTTAGTTTGACATTTGAAAATCAATCAATGTAATTCACCATATCAACAAAATAAAAGAGATAAACCATATGATCATCTCCACAGATGCAGAAAAAGCATTTGACAAAATTTAACACTCATTCATAATGTAAACTCACAGAAAAGAGGTAAATTCTTCAATCTAACAAAGGGCATCTATGAAAACTTAGAGTTAACATCATCCTTAATGGTGAAAGACTGTTTTCTTACTAAGATCAGGAACAGAGCAAGGATAACCCCATCACTCCTATTCAGCATTAAGCTGGAAGCCATAGCCAGTATAATAAGGTAAGACAAAGAAATAAGTCATACAGAAATAAGAAGAAAATAGAGATATAAATAAAGAAGAAAAACTATTAACTTGCAGACATGATTGTCTACACAGAAAATCCTAAGGAAAATATGAAACAACTACTAGAATTACTAGAACTAATAAATACATTTAGCAAAGTTTCAAGATAGAGGGTTAATATTTAAAAAATCAATAGTATTACTAAGTATGATCTGAAAAAGAAGGTTTTTTTTTAAATCCCATTTATGATAGCATCAAAAACAATAAAATACATAGAAATAAATTTAACCAAGAAAGTGAAAAATCTATACACTAAAAACTATAAGACATTGGTGAAAGAAATTGAAGAAGACATAAATAAGTGAAAAAAATATGTCATGCTCATGAATTGGAAGAGTTAAGGTTAAAATGTCCATATTACCCAAGGCTGTCTATAAATTCAATGCAATCTCTATCAAAATTCCAGTGCCATTTTTCACCAATAGAAAAAAAAAATCCTAAAATTCATATGGAACCACAAAAGACCCAAAATAGCCAAAGCAATCTTAAAGCTGGACGCATCACATTTCCTGATTTCAAGCTACATTGCAAAGCTATAGTGATCAAAACAGTGTGGTATTGGCATGAAAATAGACACATAGATCAATGGAACAGAACAGAGAACCTGGAAATAAATCAGAAACAATCACATATATGGTCTAATATTTGACAAGGGAACCACGAATACTCAAACGGGAACGGATAGTTTGTTCAATAAACGGTGCTGGGGAAACTGGATATTCATGGGCAAAATAATGAAATTGAACCCCTGCCTAACACCATTCACAGAAATCACCTTGAAGTGGGTTAAGGACTTAAACATAAGACCTGAAACCATATATAACTCCTAGAAGAAAACATAGGGGAAATCTCCTTGACATTGGTCTTGGCAATGATTTTTTGGATATGACACCAAAAGTAAAGGCAACGAAAATGAATTCAACAAGTGAGACTATATCAAACTAAAAAGCTCTGTACAACAAAAGAAGCAAACAACAAAATGAAAAGGTAATCTAGAGAATGGGGAAAATATTTACAAACCATGTACTGATAAGGTATTAATATCCAAAATATATAAAGAACTCATGCACTTCAATAGGAAAAAAAATAAAAATATTAAAAACCCATTTAAGAAACGATCAGAGGACTTGAATAGACATTTTCCAAAGACATACAAATGGCCCCCAGGTACATGAAAATGTTCTCAACATCACTAATCATCAGGGAAATATAAATCAAAATCACAATGAGATTATTACCTCACATCTTTTAGGATGGCTGTTTCAAAAAGACAAAAGCTGGTGTGGATGTGGAGAAAAGTAAACCCAGGTGCACTGTTGATTAGAATGTATGTTACTACAAGCACTATGGGAAATAGTATGCAAGTTCCTCCAATATGAAAAAGAAAACCACCATATGATCCAGTAATCCCACTTAGGGGTATATATCTAAAGGATATGAAATCACTATCTCAAAGAGATTTCTACACTTCCATGTTTATGGAACATTATTTATAACAGCCAAGACATAGAACCAACCTAAGTGCCCACTGAATGATGAATGGATATATATGGTATATATACATGTGGCATATTTGTGTGTATACATACACACAATGGAATATCATTCAGCCATCAAAAAGAAGAAAATCCTGCCATTTGCAACAACATTGATGGACCTGAGGGCATTATGATAAGTGAAAAAAGTCAGATAGAGAAAGACAAATACTGTATGATCTCACTTATATGTGGAATCTAAAAACAATGAATTCATAGAAACAGAGTAGAATGGTGGTTGCCAGGGGCTGGAGGGGCAGGGGTGGGGGGATGGGAAGATGTTGGTCAAATAGTACCAACTTGGTGACTATAGTTAACAATACTGTATTGTATAAGTTGTTATGAGAATAGAGCTTTAATGTTCTCACCATAACAACAACAACAAAATGGTAATTATGTGAGGTAAAGGGCATGTTAACTAATCTTATTGTGGCAAACATTTCACAATTATATCAAATCATTACATTGTATACAATGTTATATGTCAACTATATCTCAATAAAACTAGGGGAAAATAACATTTCTATATACCAGCAATAAACAATGGGAAAATGCTTTTTTATTTATTTATTTGTTTGTTTGTTTGTTTTGGGACAATGATTTTTTTAAACCTTAAAATGTAAATACAAAACCATTAAATGCCTATGAATAATGACATGACACTGAAACTACAAGACATAGCAGAGAGAAATAAAAAGAAGGCTTAAGTAAGTGGAGAGATATATCTATTTGTGAATAAGAAGACTCAATCGTGATAAAATGTCAATTGTTCCAAAGTGATCTATAGACACAAGACAGGCATTTTTTTGTAGAAAATGATAAGCTGATTCTAAAATTCTGAAATTTATAAGGAAACTCAAAGAACCTAGAACAGTACAATTTGGGAAAGAAGAAAAAGTTTGAGAATTTATACCACCAGAGTTTAAATCTTACTAAATAGCTACAGGAATCAAGATAGTTTGACATAGTTTAATGGAACAGATTAGGGAGCCTAGAAATAAACTCATGTATAAAATGCTCAATTGATTTTCAACAAAATCAACAAAGTAAGAAGATGCCAAAAGGACAGTGTTTTCAAACAAATAGTGCTGGAACAACCAGATATCCATATGGTCTTACTTCAAACTATAGACAAATGTTAATTCATATACCTAAATGTAAAAACTAAAACTATAAAACTTCTGAGAGAAAATATATGCTATCCTGGGGTAAGCAAAGATCTCATACACAGGACACAATAAGCATTAACCATAAAAGAAAAAATTAGTAAATGGAACTTTATCAAAATTAAACTCATCTTTTTTTCTGAAGACATTGGTAAGAAAATAAAGCAGGCCACAGACTGGGAGAAAATATTTGCACTATGTATGTCTGAGGAAAAAAAATCTGTATCCAGAATACACAAAGAATTCTTGTAATTCAATAACATAAATATAAACAACCTATTTTTTAATGGGGGAAATATTTGAACACTTTAGAAAGAGAAGGTACACAAAAGTTTGTAAGCATATGAAAGGATTCTCCACAAATTATTCATCACAGAAAGGTAAATTAAACTAACAGGAGACATCACAACATGCCCATTAAATTGGTTAAAATTAAAGATTGAAACATCAAGCATTGACAGGCATGTGGAGCAACTAGAACACATATATTTTTCATAGGCATGTAAAATGGTATGGCCATCTTGGAAAACAACTTGGCAGTTTCTCATATAGTTAGACATACACTTAGCATATAACCTATCAATTTCACTCCTATACACTTAGCCAAAGGAAATGAAAATATATGTCCACATAAAGTCATATCACCTGTGTTCATAGCAGCCTTATCTAGAATTGTCCCAAACTGGAAGCAGCCCCAATTTTCATTCAGTAAGTGAATAGAAAGCAAACTCTGGTACATTCATAAAGTAGAACTCTACAAAGCAATAAAAAGGGATGAATTACTGATATATGTACCAACATGGATAAATCTCACAAACATTATGCTGAACAAAAGAGGCCAGATCCAAAAGATTATATACTGTATGATTTCACTTATATGAAATTCTAGAAAAGATAAAACTATAGTAATCGGTGGTCACCAGGGTCCAGGATGTGGAGGAATAGAATTGACTGTAGAGAGGTTCAAGGAACTTTCTCAGGTGATGGCAATATTCTGTATCAGAATTGTGGTAGTGATCACACGACTATCTTCAAAACCAGGTTTTGTCAATCTTGGTGGTACTGACATTTTAGGCAATGAGGTTTTTTGGGGTTTTTTTCTTTTTGGTTTTTTTTTTTTTTTTTGTCTAGGGACTGTTTTGTGCATTTCTGCATGTTTAGCTTCAACCCTGGGCTCTTATCTTGTTAGGTGTAAGTAGCTTCCCCTCACTCCCAAGTTGTGACAACCAACAATGTCTTCAGACATTGCTGAGTATATCCTGGGGGGTCAAATTAGCTCTGGAAACCACTAATCAAAATTCACAAAGTAGTAGATTTAAAATTACCAATTTCTATTGTACATAGGTTATACCTCAATAAAACTGATTAAAAATATGTAGGAGGCAACTTGGGACTACAAGCTTCACACCTAGGGGATACGATTTCACTTTTAAATATTTTAAATATCCTTCAGTCTCTATATTTACTGAAATAATTTTTATGCAGATTTTTAAAAAATATTATTCTATTATTGTCTAATATTCAACATTGCTATTGAAAAATCATATGCAATCTTAATTCCTGCTCCTTTATGAACTTTTTCATCTTTCTGAAAGTTTTTACCCTCTTTTTTCCAATCACTGTGCTAGGTTTTGTGGGCCTTTTCAAATTGGAAAATTGTGTTCTTCAGTTCTAGAAAATTTTCTTAGAGGATTTATTTTAAATATTCTTCCAGTCTACTTTCTGGGTTTTTTTTCCCTCAGAACTCCAGAAGGATGTTGGACTTCTCAACCACAGTCTTTGATTTTCTCATCTTCTCTCTCAGCTGTCCATTCTTTTGTCTTTTTATTATTTTCTAAGAGATTCTCTTTGTCTTTCAAGTCCTACTGGAAATTTTGTTTCAGTTTCCATATTTTTAATTTCAAAGAGCTCTTGTTCTAAAATTGTTCCTTTTTTCCAAGGACATTATTGTAATTTCACTTTTTTCTTCTGATTCGTGCAGGTGTGTCTCCTCCAGAGACAGCACCAGCTTCAGTCTCTTGTATTAGAGGCTGTGCTCAAATATGTGGTGATCCTTAGCTGTTGACCCATATTTAACTGGAAATATGAAATTCCTAAGATTGAGTGTCCACTCTGTAGTCATGGGCAAAACATGCTGACTGCAGTCTTCTGGAAATGATCAAGCAGTAGAAAGCTGACTTTTCTTTTGGGAAAATACCAATGTCTGAAGGTGTTTTCTCTGGGAACTTAGAGTTCCTCCAAGGATTAATTTTCCATCCTTAGGTAAAAGGAACATCTCTGGTTTCCAGTATTCTAGACAGAGGGCAAGGGAAGCAGGCTGGTGGGGGTCTGATCATCACTTTTCAAACATTCACTTAATGTTCCTATTTTAAGCTTGAATCTCATCCTTGGCTTCCACTGTGTCTGTGTCCAAGTCTGAATCCAGATTTTAAAGAAAATGATTCTTCCTCTGAAACAGAATAATAGAAATAAGATTGTCACTTGGTGAGCACGGTGGAGATAGGCATCAGGGAAGTATCGTCAAACTCCAACTACAAGATGAATCATTCTATCTGCCCCCCCCCCCTTTATCTCTTCTTTCTAGGGAAAAGAAATTGGCATCAAGGTGGAATAAATTAGATGAAGAGTTGCTGCAATTTGGGAGAAGCTCTCTAAAGCAAGTCTTGAGTTGAATGAAATGTAAAATTTTGTGGGATAAAGGAAAAGCTAAGAATTGATAAAAACTAAGTGGAGCCAAGTAAGAAAAGGCCAAAGCTATATAGCCCAAAGGTGTAGAGCAGAGATCCTTAGAAGGACAACTTGGCTGGAATAAAGTGTGTGAGTCAGAAAAAAGGAAACATTTGAGATAGAGAAAGTGGCTTAATGAGATTTGTATCAAGAGTCTGTCAGTCTCAACTACAGACAGGCTCTTTCCACTAAAGTAGCCCCATGAACTGGAGAAGACATGCACTTACAGGCACTTTATGAGCCTCTGGGATGAAAGGAAGTGCTTTTATGGACATGTGTCTGTGGGAGGAGGTGGCTTTCCCTGGAGCAAATGGATAAAATGGAGAAAGAACTATTGGGGTTTTGCTCCTGCCCTAAACTCTGGTTCATTTGTCCTCAGGAGTAAAATCAGACTTTGCAGAAATTCAATGTGGGTATAAGCTAAAAAAATTTAAGTTGATAATAAAATCCCTCAGTTGCTTGCCCTCATCCCTCTTCCTCCAATCCCCTAGGGCTGAGGAATTACATTTTAAAGAGATCTTCTCCTAATGCTGCTTCCCAAGGAAAGGCAAAACTAAAGTCTTGACTTCAGGAGTTGTTTTTCAGGGTGAGGTGCTCTGCACCCCAGGGTTCATTCACCCCTTCCTCCTGAGCTCACTGGAACTGACACAAGCTGGACTCTGGTACACTCCTTGAAGAAACGCTGAAACCCTCTGAGGAGACCAGCTCAGAGGCCAAATCAACAAGACAGTTGAAGAACACTACCTCTTCAAAAGAAAAACAACATACAGGATTTAAGATTCCACCAGAATATTAACACACAAAGGCAAGAATTTAAAACTAGCCTCATACGCATACTTTTTTAAAAACAGAAAATATTAGCAATGTGGAAGGAAAGAAAATATCAATATATAAATAATAGGTACAAAAATACAATATTTGAAATAAAGATGGTATAAGGAACAAAATAGAAATAGCCAAATAACAAATTAACAATTTGAAAGATCAGATTGATCAATTCTCCCACAAGGAAGAAGAAAGGCCAAAGAAACAGAAAATTTAAGAGAAAAGTGAGGTGATATAAATCAGGTCAGAAGTAAAAATAACTAGTAACATATAAACAACAAAAGTCCTAGAGAGAGAAAATAATAAAATGGAAAGGAGAAATAATTTCAAAAAATAATAGACTAAATTTCCCCAAATTAAAAAAAAAAACCTTCACACCTAGATATGTTATGAAAATTAAGAATTCCAAAAAGATGATTTTAAATGTTTCCAGAGGCAAAAAGCAGATTCAGTCTGAAATCATATTTTCCAACAGCAACAATGGACGCAATAACACAATAGAATTATATTTTTTAAGTATTGAAAGAAAAGAACTTTAAAACCTAAAATTTTGTAACCAACTAAACTGCCATCCAAATATATAGGCCTGGTTTTTAAAAAATTTCTCAGGCACTTGGGGCGCCTGGGTGGCTCAGTTCAGTATCTGCCTTTGGCTCGCGTCATGATCCCAAGGTCCTGCTATCAAGCCCTGTGTCAGGCTCCCTGCTCAGCGGGGAGCCTGCTTCTCCCTCTCTCTCTGCCCCTCTCCCGCCCTAGCTCGTGCGCAAACTCACGCTCTCTCTCAAATAAATAAATAAAATCTTTAAAAAAATATTCTCAGGCACACAAGCCTCAGTTGTTTCACCAAAAGACTGCATCAAAAATAGTTTTATATAAAATACTTTAAAAAGAAGAAAGACAAATATAGGAGATGATGCAAGAGATATATAAAGCAGAGGGGAAACAACTTGGAAGAGTTGTGTTGTCTAAAAAAAAATACCTAAGATTAAAGAAAAAGATAAAAATATCCATAATAGCCCAGACTTTCAGTATAGATAATGACTATATATGATAGGGGTTGGCAGAGGTTGGGGAGAGACGAAAGATGGAAGTTTTTGTCTTATTGAGAGGGATATTGACATAAGTTTTTTTCAAAAGCAAGAAAATATTTTAAAATATATAGAAAACTTGAGACAAAGAAAATATAAACAGATCCAATTATATCAATAATAAAAATAAATGTATTTGGACAAAACTCACCACTCAAATGACTAAGAAATTGAATATTTTAAATCCGGGTGTATGCCATTTATAAGACACCTCATTAAGAATAAGGACATGCAAAGGTTGAAAGCAAAAAGATGGAAAATGGCATTTTAGACAAATAAACCAAAAGACATGTAGCATGTTAGTATCATTTCAACTAAACTCTAAGAGCACGAGCATTAGGGGATTGAGAGGGCTGCCATAAAATAATAAAAGTTTTAATTCACCAAGAAAAGAATAACTTTAAGGATAAGTGCCCATAAAATAGCCTCATATATATTTAGTAACATTTTTAGAATTAAGGCGAATTTATCATGACTTTTCAGTTACTGGTAGATCAAGTTGACAAAAAAAAAAAAATCAGAGAGGATGCAGAAAATACGAACCACTCAATTACAAGTTATGATGAATTCAAATAATCTCTCATTTAAAGTTCTTCCAAATAATAGGGAGTTTACATCTTTCTCAAGCACACACAGAATATATTAGAAATGTAATCATGTACTTGGTCATTAAGAAAGTCTCAATAAATTTCAAACTTAGGTATAAAGTAGACTGGGAACTCTGACCACAGTGAAATTAAATTAGAAGTTAAAAATATAAATTAAAAATGTCCACACATTTAGCAGTATTGCTAAACAATTCATGGATAATAGGGGAAATATCAAAGTGAAAACTTTTTAAGTATATAAAACTGAATGACAATAAAAACACCATATATCAAGACTTCTGGGATGCAACCAATATGTACTTTGAAGCAAAATTATAGCTAAATACTTATATTTGAATGGAAAAAAAATCTCAAAATTAGTGAGCTAAATGTTATTCTTAAGAAGTTTGGGGTGGAGGGAAACACAACAAAATCCAACTCCCATTAGAAAAAAAATCAAAAAATAAAAATAAAAGCAAAAATCAACACAAAAGCAAAAATTCAATAGAAAGGAGATAAAAGGCTAAGAGTTGGCTCTTTGCTAAAATGAACAATATAGATGAATTTCTCAAGATTTATCGAGATAAGATAAAATTACAATAAGCAATATTAGGAATTAAAAGGGAGAATAACTACACATAAAGTAGACATAATAAATAATAAGACATTTTGATGAAAATGACGTGCCAACAATTTCAGGAACTTAGACAAATTCCTACAAAAACATAACTTACTAAAACTGATACAAGAAAAAAGTTTTGAATAGTAGTATAATTATTAAAGAAACTGGCACACTGGCTAAAATTATTCCACACACACGCACACAGTACCTGACCCAGAGGGATTTACGTGTGAGGTCAAACTTTCAAGGAACAAATGACGTCAAGTCGATACAAGTTATTCCAGACCATAGAAAAAGGGAGA
The DNA here is from genome assembly GCF_003265705.2 of Callorhinus ursinus. Lineage (NCBI taxonomy): Eukaryota > Metazoa > Chordata > Mammalia > Carnivora > Otariidae > Callorhinus > Callorhinus ursinus. The sequence continues at coordinate 5,490,042 of NW_027397088.1, forward strand.
TTACTTCCCAAGCCCTTTTACAAGGGTTGACATTGAAGAAGAATGGGCAGTGGAGAAAAGAAAAAGAAATCCCTTCCCTCACGGAACTGAAGTTCTAGGATAGCTGCGGGAGGGATGCACAGTAATTAAGTACAATATGTAGCATATTAGATGGAGAGACAAAGAAAGACACACAGATGGAAAAGGGGTGGCACCATTTTACACAAAGGGTCAGGGCAGGCCTCTCCCGTGAGGAAGAGCTGAAGGAGGTAGAGAAAGTGATCATGGCTGACTGGGGAAAGGACAGGGCAGTCTGAGGGCGCAGCTGTGACCGTTGACTTTAAGGAATGAATGGAAGAGAGTGTGGCTAGGATTAGGTGGCCAACAGGGAGTACAGCAGAAAATGAGGGGCCAGGCCTAGACTTTGACTAGAGAGAGAGGCAGAGGGAGAAAGAGATAGAGAACTTCGGCTATAGCCCTCTTAGGAGAGCGGGCCTCACCTCCACCATCCCAAAGTCAGCCATGACACAAGCCCCCAGGGGCAGTTTGAAGGGACACAGAAACAATCCTTCTCAGATGGGCATGATGCAGGAGAAGCAAGAAGACAATTTGCAGACAGTACCACAGAGACGGTGCACATAGCCAAGACGGGAGTACATTTTGATAATAGCTGTTTTAATATTGCCTAAAAAAAAAGTAGACTTATAGCCCTCATTGAGGTTGGCAGCATGGGGATGTAGGTTAACTTATAGATGGAAAAAATTGAAGCTCGGGATGCCTGGGTGGCTCAGTCGGTTAAGCATCCTCCTTCGGCTCAGGTCATGATCCCAGGGTCCTGGGATGGAGTCCTGCATCGGGCTCCCTGCTCAGCAGGGAGTCTGCTTGTCCCCCTGCCTGCCACTCCCCCTGCTTGTGCTCTCTCTCTCTCTCTCTGACAAATAAATAAATAAATAAAATCTTAAAAAAAAAAAAAAAGGAAAAATTGAAGCTCACAAGAGTGACGTGCCTGGCCCAAGGTCACACAGCTGGGAAGTGACAGCTGGGATGAAGTCCAGACCTTCCGACCTGTGGTCCAGGCCTGTGCCCACTCTGCCGTACCTCCTGGCTCAGAGTCTGTGGGATGCACCCCTCAGACCTCACCTTATTTCTACCTGTAAGTCCTTATTCTCTGTTATTCTTTTTTCCTTCTTGCAATTCGTCTTCATACGCCACTTGTCTTAGGGTTGCTTTTATGAACAGCCTGAGTTAACCTCAAAGCTGTAATTTCATTGACAACAAAAACAGCCTTACTCCATGCATCTCTTTCAACTCTCTGAACATATTTTTGTTCAAAATAATGTCTTCAGCAGTTGGGGAAGAGCAAAGTCCACTACCCTCCCCACCGCCTCTAACACAAAATAAGCCGCAGCCACGGATAACCATGGTATTTGAGTCAGTTTGTGAGACTGGGTGTCTCTCATTGCTGTGAGCCCAGCCCAGGCGTCCTGCCGTCCTGTTCCTGCCTCCCTAGAGCTCTGGGGCCTGCCATGTCCTGGGAGGAAGGAGCCCCCACCAAGCCGAACATGCTGTGCCGACTTTATAAATAGCCCTTCAGAAGAACGGGCTCTCAGATTAAGCTCCTGCCAACTCCCTTCTGGTAGCCTTATTTTATTTTTTAATATACAACAGCCACCTTGTACTGACCCCACCCGATGGAAAAAAACAACAATAACAACAACGCTGTGTGGGACTCAACAGCCCTGCATCCCACCCACCTGCCCTCCTGGGCATGCCCCACAGTTATTCAGGTGAGAGCTGGTTGAAAAACCTTGAGACCGCTCTGGAAGAACACAGGTGGGTTGCTGAGGCAAGAAATTTCACCAAAGACCCCTTGCAGGGTGTGGGGGTGAGGGGCACCCCCAGCCCCCCTTGGTTTGTCCTTTCTCTCCTTCTTCCAGCAGCTCAGTCTCCAACAGGTAGAATCTGATCTCCTCCCTGCCCCATACCCAAAAGCTGCTCTTAAAAAGGGGAGAAGACATGATTTCTACAGGTAAGAATAATCCACACATTGGACTAATATTCACATTTGTATACCACTATACAACTTACACATGGAATCTTCCAGCAGCCCTGTGGGACAAGCTGCGTGGTAATAAGTCTTCCTCCCAAACTCTGGCCAGGCGTCTACCAGGTCTTGTGATGGGCAACCACCCACTTGCTCAAGCAGCCCAACCGGTCTGCAGGCAGCGCTCCTGCCAGAAAGTTCTTTATATAAAGCTGAATCCCATCTCCTCCGACCTCAGCTGGACCCCCACCAGGGGCTTCTGGCTGAGCTCTCACTGAGACTTAGAAGCTTCCCAGTCCTGTCATGGCAGCCTCCAGACATCACAGGAGGACCAGCGGCATCCCTGGGTGCCCCCGGACCAAGCCACCTGGTTTCTGTCAACCACTCCCCTGTGTCTGAGTTCGGAGCTTTGCATCAGTTTCTCTCTCTTCTCTCATTGTCCGTTTGTACAGAGTTCCCCGTCTGATTAGTTAGAACACGAGCTCCCGGGCCAGTGGATGTCTCCTGCCTGGCACTGAGCATGTGCTCGTCCGTGGTTTACCTGCACAGGCCTCCCAATGGCCCCATGAGGTCTGACAGCTGAGGGTGCGGAAGCGCTGAATTGCACCAGGCGATCTGACTGCCGAGCCAGCATGCCCTGCACTTAGAAGGCTGAGTGCCTGGCACCTAGAAGGCGCTGAGCTTCCATGAAAAGCTGTGGCTGGGGCCAGTAAGTGCCAGAAGTAGTAGCCACAGCAGATAGAATAGATGATCCCACACTCCAAGTTCATAATCGGTTGAGGCCATCAAAAAGGAAAATAAAGGAAGTGCCATTTACGATAGATTAAGGAATGTTTTGGATTCCAACTGGGTCAGACAGGTTGGGGGAGGAGAAGCATTCCAGGAAGAAAAAACAGAACGAACAAAGGCACACAGGGTGTGTCTCGGGAACATCAGCTATTTAGGGAAAAAAAGAAAAAAACGTAGGAAAAGGAAAAACTAGGAGATTGGGCTGGATGGAGGGTCCTTTAACAAATCCCCATGGCAGTCTTGCTGGCCTGGGCTCCCCACCAGGCCAGGGTCATGAGTTCTAGAGCTCTCAGTGGAGGGAGGGGATCTGGAGCTGTTTCCACATTGACATCCATCCTTTCCCTCCATTCACCTGCAACATGGCTCCTGGAGGAGGATGAGGCTCTGGCAGCCCGGAGAGGTGTCTCCTGATCCTCAGACAGCCCCCTCCCCTTGACAACCAGGCCCAGCGTCAGCCCAGCCCATTGCCCTAGACAGCTGTACTTTGGCACCAGCTCACCCTTTTCATTCATTCCTTCTTGCTTCAGCTCAGATTAATGCCAATAAAATCTTAGCCACGAATGGAACAGATACACACAAGCATTTTCACTATTAAAAGAATGTCTTCCTTATATGAACATTCATAATTGAGGGTCAAATACAACCAATAAGCAGACTTGAAGCCAGCCATCCCTGGTTGACTCGTACAAAATAATTCATAGACAGTTCTCAGGCCTTCAGCCACAAGGCTGTAAACAAGCTTCCAGTTTCTGAATGAACCATAATGGACACCAAATAAAACCGTTCATCTTAAAAATCATCTCAGAACCTGCGAGTGCCTTCTAAAGCACTCAGATTCAAATGGTCATGTGCTATCGCACAAAATGCCGACCATAAAACACCATGTTTCTGCTTTTTTTTTTTTGTACTTTTTCAATGAAGTGTCTGGGCATTTCAGTTTGGCTGAGAGAGTCTTGGGATGCTAGTAATTATGTTGGGTAAACCAATGCCCCAGGAAATGTCGCAAGCCAGCTGTGCTATTATTTGAAAAGTTCCTCTAAGTTACCCTCTCTAGCTTTGTAGGTTGGCAAGTGATAACAGTTATTCAGTCCCACTGCAGACCAACAGGATTAATTGAGTTTCCATCATGTTTCCAGGATTCCACTCCAGGACATTCCTGAAGAATGCCACTACCTAATATTTTACCCAGTTGATCCTGGAACGCACACTACGATTTCTCAGACCACACATCCTGATTTGGGATGTCAGAACCTAGAGTTACTGTAAGTATGGGGTGAGCAAAGAAAACTATGAGTTCACCCTGCCCTGTGTGAGTTTGCATCTACGGAAGGATGGAGGAATTTCTATAACTGTTAACAACCATAGCACAAACAGCAGATAAAGAGTGACAGGGTCTGGGGCAAACAAATTACAAAAGGGGAAAATAACTGTAACTCAGAGAAAGGCTCCGTGGAAAAGACAGCATATGCCTGCAGCTTGGAGCAGAAGTAGGATTTCAAGAAGTAGGAGGGAGTTAGGAGAAAGAGTGTTCTTGCTTACGAGGGAAAATGGAACGTGCGTGGTGTATGGGAGGAACAGTAAGTCATGCTCCCCTGTGCCTTGGAGAAGGGTCAGACTCCAAGAAGGCAGGAAAAGTGGGCTGGTCTGATTTTGCAAGATCTCGAATGCCATGACCACAGAGACTGGTTAAGGTTTTCCTTTCCTCCTGTGACTCAGCTAGCCTGCATTCCCCAGCCTCTCTCAAAATGAAGTCCTGCCATGTGACTCAGTTCTGGCCAACAGGATGTAACAGAAGTGATGTAATGTACTCCGCTTCCAGGCCTGGCCTCAGTCCCACCTCCTGAGGCCGCAGCTGGGCCTCCATCCAGGGGCTTCTGCTCTGTCTGCTGGTTTGAACGTCAGCACCCATGGCAAGCTTGGAGCCACACAGTGGAGATGGCCTCACCCTTGATTGGTTGTGTGATACAGAGCACAATACCACCTCCCACACCAGCCTGCTTCCAAGGGGACTTTTCCTGAGCAAGAAGGAAACTCACATGGTGTGGGGTCCCTGAGATTTCAGGGCCCATCGCTGAGCTCTGAAGTCAACATGTCTCCACTAAAATTCCAGGTTTGGGGGTTGTATGCTCCTCCTCAGGCCCCCGAGAGCTGGGCTTTTGGATGGTGAGCCCTGTGGCAGTGTGGAAGCTGGTGTTGACCATGGCAGGGGGCCTTGCTCAGAGACCACGGAAGGGCTGATAAGAGACAAGATGTGAGCTCAGGCAGTGACGTGGGAGGAGGGAAACCAGGGGCTGATTCTCATCATCCACTCACTTCTTCCTACTCAACTTTTATGCCCCTGGTTATTGAAACAGATTTCTCAAAGGTCACCACTGACCTCCTCGTCCTTAATCCAGGATTCTTTCTTCACTAGCATCGTCAGCCTGTGGCGTGACACCTTGAACCACTGCCCGCTTTCTCGGCCTCTCTTACCCCTCTGCCTCCCTGGCTCTTCCCATCTCTGAACCCTCTGTCTCTCTCTCCATCAACTCTTCTGCCTCCACCAGACCCTCACAATAAGTCATCCTTAAGCTTCTGGCATGGAGCCTGCACTTCTCGCTTCTAGATACATGGAATCCCTGGGGGGGTCTCATTCACCATCTGGCCTCTACCTTCCTGCTCATGACCCCTGGAGCTACCTCACCCACCCTGACTTTTCTGAGCTCCGGATCAAAGTGTTCAGTTTGCTGTGTGAACAGCCCTGCACAGATGTCCTGCAGGCACCTCAAGTGCAACCTGTCTAAAACAGAATTCATTCTCTTGTCACTGCCCTTTCACTACTCCCCATCCTCCAAGTGATTCTGCGCCTTCTCCATCTCTGGTTGTGGGAAACCAGCGGTGAGTGGTTCAGCGGCAGGCGTGACATGAAGAGCTTGACTATCTTGCCAAAATCAAGATGTGACATCCAAGTTTTAAGAGCTCCACCTTGAATCCCAACCCTTTTGGAAAACTGATCTAATTCTTATTCCAATTTCCTGGCCTATCATCCCATTGTCTTGATTCCCATAAAAGCACCCCTCTCCAACTCACATGGCAAGGTGTCTACTCCACTCACATTTCAAGGCAGATGGCCCTTTCTTGTCATCTCCTCACTTACCCTGGGTTTCAATTCCTTCCTAGTCAAGTTGCTTCTCACTTTTCCAATCTGAAGAAGTTTCCTTTTCAGAGAGCAGAAGCCAAAGATCATTTGAACAATTTTGCTCATTCTCAGTCATCAAAGGGCATCATGGCATTTCCACCAGGTTGTAAGCCTATCCCTTCCTTGATCTTCCTGCTCAAAACATAGCTTTCAACCCTTTTCATTCCCTTCATATTTTCACATATTTTAAGTTCAATCCATGCTCTACCTGAATTAGTCATGACTCTTTTGGTCACAAGTGGCAGAAATCCAAGCTAAGGAGGGATTTAGGGGTTCGTGGGACCAAGCCATAGGCAGAAGGCAGGCAGGAGTAGAGAGGGCTTGTGGATGGTCACTGGGCCATGTCAGGGCCATGTCAGGGCCTCAGAGCCCACTGGGTTCACCCTCTCTGCTCTGGTCAGTTTCTCTGGTGTGCAGACTTCTTCCAGCCAAACCCAGTTCTTTGTGGGGTGGATTCTTGTCAACAGCAGCTCTGACTCATCCTTGACAGCTCTTTAACCAGAAAGTAAGGGCCTTTCTCTGGGCTCTGGTGTGAAAAAGCCCAGGGAAAATTCTGGTTAGCTCAGCTTGACTCAACCTGATTATACTTCTTAGAACAGTCACTGTGAACAAATTGGTGAGGTAATTTACCCATCCTGGGTCACATACCCATTTCTGGCATCAAGGAAATAGAATCTCTGCCCAGGGTGCTGGGCAGAAAAAATTAATAGATGTCTGCTCTATTAGCTTCCCTGCAAACATATTTCCTTCAATGTGTGTGCCTTTCCTGACCTGTTCTCCATCTCTAGTACGGCAAACCGTTGCCAGTTACCAAGTGGTCTGTTATGAACGCAGACCAGAGAAATCAATCTTCTCCTTGCGCTGTGAAGAGGAGAATATTACAGACTTCCAGTCCAGGAACTCTGCAGGGGACAATGATCTCCAGTGATCACTTCTGGCCATAATTGTCTTCATTCCTGTGATCCTAATTCAAGGCTTGCTGCCCTTTGGCACCACCTCAACTCCTTTTCTGCACTGCTCCCCACTGACCCTTGCTCTAACTACCAACTTCCCAGCTGCCAAAGTCAAGCCCAAAGTTCCCCTTTTCTCCTAAATTCTCAGTGATGACACCTTACTTAGGAATATCCTCCCCCAAAGTCTATTCTGCAGAAGACTAAAACCTTATGTAGTTAATAACAGCTAAATGCTTGGGAAGAAAGCAGACTGACAAGTAATTCACCCCCAAGCGTGAATGGCAATTGCCCTCCAACGGCATCATTAACCCTACGGGATTTCTAATGGGTCGAAGATCGCGATGGCCTGCATTGCATCCCACCAAAAATCTGTAGTTTGAAGTCCTAACCCCTTCAGACTATGCCTCAGAACTCGACCATATGTGGAGACAGAGTCTTGAAAGAGGTAATTAAGTTAAAATGAAGTCATGAAGGTGTGGCCCTAATCCAACATGACTGGTGTCCGTGTAAGAAGAGGGATCAGGACACAGACACACACGGGGAGCAGACCGTGTGAGGACCCAGGGAGAAGCTGAGGAGAAAGACCAGAGAGGCTCTGCTGACATCTTGACCTTGGACTTCCAGCCTCCAGAACTATGAGAGCTAAATATCTGTTGTTTCAGCCTCCCTGCCCTCCCAGTCTGTGCTACTTTATGGCTGCCCTTGCAGACTAATGCCTCTCTCTTCCCACAGGCCTAGAAAAATGGCAAGCTGCCTTCTCTCTTCAGAAAGGCTGCAATTTCCCCTTCCGGCAAATCATTCCTGAAGTGGATCAGGGAACCCCACTCATACTTTCAAACACACACGGAAAAACAGGATGTACATACCAGAAATATTTCGCCTCCTTCACTCTCTCAGCGGAATCTTTATAACGCAGAATTGAGATGATCCTTTCCCAAAATGATGAATAAAGTTGTTAAAAAAAATACACAATCCAGGACTTGAGGACTTGGTTTATAAAGTACGACGTGGCATGCGGGTGCTTTGTGATGGCCTGGGACCGGACGGGTGCCCCAGAACCAGAGTGTGTGCACCCTGGGTGGACATTTGGCTATAAACCACGTGGAGAGCACAAGTCGAGGTTGGCTCTGACCAGAATATCAAGTAGGCTGCATTTAGCTGCCAGACCAAAGGTACTCATCTCTGTCTGTAGGGAAATAGACGTTTCCAACTTAAAGTTTGTAGCACTCATAATCATTTTGGTGAGATTTTCCCCAGACGGTCCCTGGGAACCATCAGCACAGATGTTTCCTGCATGTTGAAGGCACGGATATGGAATCTTTGAACTCGTCCAGTGACGAGGCAGGCTGAGACGGCCAGAGGAGAGCAAAGTCGGCCACCGCCAGCCGGGCAAGGATAGGGCTGGGCAGCCAGACTCTTCGTGGACAGAGCCAGCTGTCCCTTTAACACAAGGGCTGCTTCTTTTTTCTTTTTAAAAGAAAACACTAATAAACGATGGACAGGACACAAGGGTCTGGCCAAAGCAAAACCCTGTCAGAACAATCAAGACCCTCACCTGGCAGGCCCAGGGGACAAGCTTGGGAAGTTGGGTGGTGAGGCTGGATGCTGAGAGGGGCCTTCCAGAGCCCTCCCACGTTGCAGCGGGGGACAGGTCCTGGGATACAGAGTGACTTGGGTTATCTCACACAGTTAAGAAGAGAAAGACTTAGTCAAATCCAGACTTGAGCATATTTTCGCTAATTCACACTTTCAGTTCTCTGCTTACTCTTGTCTTCTGGAATCCCCCTGAGCACTTTTTGCCCAAACATGTGTCCCGTGGGTGCCTTCTGACTGCCTCTGCCTGCACCCCAGCAACCTCAGGGGCCTGCCTTCCCACACACACCTCCTTCCTTCCTTCCCTAACCTCACTTATACTGAGTCACTCTCTCTCAGGTTTGCTCCCTCTCGGTCACACTCTGTCCCTGGACACTGTCACAACTTCCTAGCTCCCTGTGTTTTGGGTCACATTGGCTCTCCCTTATGCATGGATGCCTTCCAGAACCATCTCTCTGCTACAGTACCTCCGCAGCTAGCATGTTACCCTTTACAACTGAGGCAATGGAGTACAGTATCATGAGGCAGGACTTTGGGATCAGAAGATCAGGTTCAGGTCCTGGCTCCGTCAATCGCTGGCTGTAGGATCTTGGGCAAACCTCTTTACATTGTGAAATCTCCAATATTACGTAAAAGACACCATAATTATCCTTACTGTTAATGTATAGCCGACTTGGAATCAAACCCTTGGATTCCTGTTCTGACCCTGTCTCTTATTAGCTGCATAACTTCGGTCAGGTTCCTGAACCACCTTGGCCAGTTTTCTTTCTGTACAATGGGGATGACAATGATAAAACCTACCTGATGATCATTCCGTACAATGGACTTAAAACAGAGTCTGGCATATAGGAAATACCTTAGAAATGTTTGGTATCACCATTTGCAAGCTATAAAGTACAATACAGAAGTTACTTATATAATTTTAAATGACCAGTTGCCCTCCAACATTGCCATATCATACGGGGAAGGTCTCTTTTGGTTGCAGAGAAACCTAACTCCAAGCATCTGCAATAAAAGAAGGACATCTGGGGACTCATGCCATGGCAAAGTCCAGAGGTAGCTATGGTGTTGGACTTTGTAAAAATCTTGCCTAGAATGGGAGGAGGTAGAGAAGGCTGCAGAGAGAGGCAGGTCCAGCTCTGTGTTAAAGTTATCAGACAGAGACTTGATTCCTGCCTAAGTTTATATGCCTAAGTTTATAGTCAAAGGGCTCAATTCAGAACAAGAATATGAGATAGTACAAGTAAATGGATATGGCCCATGCTGTTCTGATTGTAGCCAATGAGGTTTATCCGAGGCGCGATTATTGCTAATTGAAAACTGATCACATGCAGAGGACATGCACCATCTGGCACCCCGTGCTTTTTTAACCTACGTGCTTTCTGTGTCCAGTCCTATCGGGAGGGCTGTCAGAGGCCCACCCCCCACACACGCACTTTGCAGGGAGACACACACTGATGCACAGAAATCCTCCCACCGCGTGTAGGGAATCACGGGGCCCTCAAGATGGGAAGAGCGGCCTGGGAGAAAAAGGGGGAGAAAAGAGCAGGAGAGAGCGTCAAGGGTGGCAGTGAGAGTCCACGGGCTGCTCAGGCGTCTGGCCACTGTGTCCGCTGGAGACACCAAAAAGAGGCGATGCTAAACTCCCGTCCCTCCAGATCCCTTGGCAAGTCCACTTATTTCCAGCATAACTGAGATGTTTATTTCAATTTCTGGAAAATTACATCCTCTCTACCTTAATCCACCCACCCTTCGCCAGCCCACCCTAATGTGCGCTGTGGTTACAGGATGTGAAGCCAAGAACTGCCTTGGGGTCCAGAGGACACACTTCATTTGCTGGGGAATGAATTCATCCACGTGCTTCATGTAACAAATGTAAGGCTCTTTCCAAGCGATGGCATTGCATGCTCTGAAATTATTTTTGCCTGTGCAAGATCATATGGGCCCAGAGCTAGGCATTTTACCACGGAGTGACTGGGGACAGCTGGTCCTGACTTCAGGGTCAGAAGAAGAGATAGTGTGATGCAGGGGAAAGCGCGGGACCTTTCAGATCAGTCGCCCCTCTTCCACTGACTGGAGGATGACCTTGAACAAGGCTCTAGGCCACCTGAGCCTCAGTTTCTTTATCTGTGAAATGGGGATAAGTGTGTCTGCTGTGTCTACAGAGATGACACCCAAAAAACAAATCATGAAGACTAGGTTTATGAAAGGTGTTTTCTGTTAAAGAGCCTGAGCAGGTGGTTCTGGCTCTCCCACTTGACCCACTCCCCTGCCCACCTCCCCTGTGACTTCTCAGCCTGGAAGGCCACTTCTCTTCCTTTAGAAACAATAATGAAAATAGTAATATCCAACACTAGTAAGTGTGAGGTGGTTTTACATGTAATCACTCATTAAATCCCTGCCAGAGTTCTAAGGTATCTATTATCATTCCCATTTTACAGCCTAGAGAGTCCAAGTAACTTGCCCAATGTCACACAGCTAGGATGGGGTGAGCCTTTATGAGAACCCACGACACGGGAAAGGTGCCCCACAGCATCCTTGAGGAGCTTCTGGGCTTTCTGCCTGAAGCAGGGCAGTTTCATTTCCCTGATGAGAGGACCAGTACCTTGCGCGCAAGCCGCACTACCTGTCCTGGGGAGCCATGCAGGTAATGGCACCGAGGCCACGGTGAACCCCACTCCACAGCGCCTGCTTCTGTATTTTCTCTCACAATGAGAACAGAGTTTGAGATGCTTCGGCCACATGCTGAGTCAGCTGGGAGGGGGGCGGGGGTGGGTGGAACCATGGGCTCAGGGTCAGAAAAGCACACAGATAAGCATCAGCTGAGCACTCTGGCTTCGCTGCCACCTTCTCCCAAAATGTATTTCTAAGTAAATGATGAATGGCAAATCTTAAGGACGAGGACCTGGTTTAAGGGCAGTAGATTTACTAAAACACCACCATGGGAGGAAGCAAAGGTTTCTGAAGGTGGAAAAAACGAGAGGAGTGGAAAAGAGCAGAGATTCTGTGACTGATGGAAAGAGTATCTGACCGATGGAACCGTGGGCGGGGGAGGGGATCAAGAGCGTCCCATCCGAGGAGAATTCCACCTTCAATTTCCTGTTCTCTTGCCTTTTCTGACTCCAAAAGGTAGTTCTCTCTTTTACAGAGTATTTCCTCACACCCCAGTCTCTTCCTGCAAAGTGATTTTATAACTTCAACTTGTGCCAAAGGATATAAAACACCCTCCCAGCCTCCCCTTCTTGCTCGGCAATGTGCTCCGGTGGAGAAGCTGCTGTATTAAATGTGCCGGTGCGGAGGGCATGGTATAAATCCTAGGAGTGCTGTAGCCTAAGCAATCGTGCTTTTCCATTACTAAAACAAAGTTAAGAGATGAGAAAGTAGTATCCAGGGTATAGGACCTCTACATCTTCGGCAGTGAATTCAAACCTCAGCGCCCAGACTGCATTTTAATAGTATCAAATTAGCATAAAGGACTTCCCCCCCCCGTCTGTGGTAAATAATTGACCCAATTCTCCCAGGCACATTTTTTAAAACGCAGAACCCATTTGTGTTCATTCAAGGCGACACAAAACAGTCTATTTTATCTAGTAATTCACGGTGTCTCTTCACTGCACTCCTGTAAACTCAACATCGATACAATGTACCCTTTGCAGTGGGAGTTCCCAGATCCGCCAAGTTCTCCCTTAACCTCTGCAGTGCAAAAATGTCCAGCAGAAACCTCGCCAAGAGCTACTCAGGGGTCAGCAGGTGTAGACCAGATGCAGGCTCAGCCTTCCACCACCGGCTCATTCACGCATTTTGATAAGGAAAATGCAGGGCAGGTTTTCCAGTTTGTCTTACCTTGAGATTTGCAAGGTGGGAAACTCCCAAGAAAGGAGAAAGAAAGCAGAGCTGAGGAAGAGAAACCACGAAAAGCAGTTGTGACTCAGCTGTGTTTTGCTTTTGTATAGCATTGCACCATCTCCCAGGGGCTTTCCTGCGTTTTGTCACAGCAGCCTTCTGAGGTCAGAAGGACGAGTATATAGACCCCTATGTCACTGATGACCCAGCCGGGTGAAGCGCCCTCCCACTCAGCCACACTGGTGCCCATGGGTTCCCACCCCGGCTTCAGTGCCTGTCCCCTATGGTGCACTGCAGGGCCAGGGGGGGTAATGCCAGGAAAAGGATGAGTCTGGCCCTTGCCACCTACCCTGGTAGAAGTGAGAAACTTCAGCTTCTTCACAGCCTAAGAGCCCAACAGCCCCACTGTTCCCCAAGCATCACATAAGCCAGAAGGGTCCCCACATCCAGCGTAAGGGTCATCTTGCGTTGGGTAGCAGGAGGCCTGTGGCTAGCCATGCATATCCTTCAGTCACCTTTAAACAGTTGTTGGAGGCCTTCTGTCACTAAAGCTCCCTGGGTGGTCCCTTTAAAGTTCTTTGCAGGGGCACCTGGGTGGCTCAGTTGTTAAGCGTCTGCCTTTGGCTCAGGTCATGATCCCAGGGTCCTGGGATCGAGCCCCGCATCGGGCTCCCTGCTCGGCGGGGAGCCTGCTTCTCCCTCTCCCACTCCCCCTGCTTGTGTTCCCTCTCTCGCTGTGTCTCTCTCTGTCAAATAAATAAATAAAATCTTTTAAAAAAATTTGTTTTAAATAAAAATAAAGTTCTTTTCCATTTCTGCAGAATAAAATAGTAAGTTGTGTTGGTCTGGATCCTACAAAAAGCAGTGGCCAAGATGGAACTAAATAGAAAGAGGAAGGGGTCCAAGGAAGGTGTGGGGACTGTCTTCATGCCCCCACCACCCGCAGTCATTGAGGGGAGCAGCCCATGGGAGGTGTGGCCTCGGCACAAACCCAGCACAGGACTTGGTGCCCCAGCTGGGGTCTTAGTCATGGATGCTCCCCCACTACCCAGAGCAGGGGGTCTGCAGAGCTCACTCTAGAAGCCACCATGAGGTAGATAACAGTTTCCAGTGTAGATAATGCCCTCTTGCAACTGTCCTATCCGTTCAGAAAGGCAGAGAATGACTAGGTTTTTCAGAAAGTGTAGAGGGCTCAGTCACCATGTAGGTAATGCCTTCGACATCAACATCCAGAGCAAGAACACAGGGTAGATGCCCAAACAGTGCTAAATAAATGTTCGCTGGTCCTCTGCAGCCCAGGGCCCACCTCCACACACGCCGCACCCCAGAATCACAGCAGTTGCAACAGTATCCTCAAGAAGAGGACATAGTTGTCCATTCCATACCTGGCGTCAGTGGATGGTGCCCAAGACAGAAGACCAGAACTTCCCAAAGAAGGGAAATGCAGAGCAAGAGTCCCCATCACCAAAGGGCAAAAATCAAAAGCTGACTTCATTTAGGTCACTAACTGTTGTAGCTTGGGAACCAGTGACCTTTGACAGAAGACTCTGAGATGTGGCCTCCAGTTGAGCCCTGAGCCAGCCTCCTCCGGTGGGACGTGTGTGGAGCCAGCTTTGGTCCTCACTACCCCACAACCACGTGCACGCGAGCCAACTCCTTCCTCCCCGTGGACCTGTGGCTCCAGCAGGGCCCGGGCTGGGCGGCACCAAGAGAGGCAGTGAGCATGCAAAATTTCAGGAGGCGTTGCTGTCAGAGTGGTGTGACTGCAGGGCGGCAGCTGGGAATGAGGACCCCTCAAACGCTCCGCCCGGGAGGCCTCTCTTGCCTCCCCTGGCGCAGCAGTCAAGCTGGTGTACTGGCAGCCCCTGGAGTGCCTCCTTCCGGTCCACCCCACTGGACTGAAGCCCACCCACCCTTCAGGGCTATCCAAGTCACCCTTCTCCACTGGCCCTTCCCTCAGCACCCACCAACTCCCGTGCCCACTCCTCCAAGGTTCCACCCGCCATCGGTTCACAGAACTTTTCCCATGGTACCTTTGCATTGTCCCTTTTCGTGTGGACACCCCCTCTCTCCCCACTGCCAGTCTGCAAACACCTTACAGACAGAGCCTGTCTTCCCAGCTCTGCTCCCCCTTCACACCCTCTGCAGCTCTGGCTGCCAAGCGATTGAGGAGGCTCCGCGTGCCTCTTTCTCCGCAACTCTGACAATTTGCCAACAGGGTTCCGGCGACCCCTGCGACCTAATCCCACTGTACTTACAGCTTGGTTCACAAGGGGGAGGATGCTATGGATTAATCACGAGAAAGCACATAGCAGAGTAGAAGTGAAGCACGTGGGGGCTTGCATCCGATCTGGCGGCATTGTCGAGAGAGAATCCCTCTGGGAAATCAGGTCTCATCTCTGAGGAGAGTCTTCTGCATCAAAGCCTTTTCACTTAAAAATGCTGCGTTACAGGAGAACTGTCATCTTGACTCATACCTGCAGCAATTACTCTACACAAATTCCAAGGGACAAGGTAGCATCAAGGTCGACTCTCCCTTGTCTTGGAGGCCGTGTAAGGTCAAGCACGAGTTGACAAATGGTGTCCAAATCAAGAGGGAGGAAAATGCCCCCAGTGCTTTGGAAGCATTTATCCCATGAAATTCCACTGGGACTTTGCACATTCTCCAGCACATCAGAAAATGGAACTCTAGCAGATTCTGTCAGTTCTATCAATTGCAAGAAGGGGAGCAGAATTGGTTCTTTATTGGTGTGCAGCAAATTGGCTGCAGGTCATTGGGGCTCTGTGATCACTTCTCAAAGAGGTGTGCAGGCTCCCCTCTGGATTTCCTTGCAGTTTTTTTTGTTTTGTTTTGTTTTGTTTTGTTTCGTTTTGTTTTTGTTTTTACTGTGACAAAATACACATAAAACTTTACCATTTTAAAATGTACACAGTTCATTGGCATAAGATGCATTCTCAGTGTTAATGCAACCATGACCACCATCCATCTTCCCAAACTGAAACGCTATACCCATTAAACAAGTCCCCGTTCTCCCCGATGCAGCCCCAGGCAACCCCCATTCTGCTTTCTGTCTCTATGAATTTGGCTACCCTAGGAGCCTCATCTAAGTGGAATCATCCTGTATTTATCCTTTTGTGGCTGGCTTACTTCACTGAGCATAATGTCCTCAAGGTTCACCCATGCTGCAGCCTGTGTCAGGATCCCTTCCTTTTCCAGGCTGGATTGTATTCCAGTGTATGTACAGATTCCTTGTGTTTTGCATATGTCCCTAAAGTCAAGGATCTCAAGATATCTTCTGCATGAGAATCCCAAGGGGAGCTTGTGAGAAAGGCAGGTCTCCTGGTCCCACCTGCAGAGATTCTCCTGCAGCGAGTTGGCGCTGGAGGCTCGATGCTGCTGGTGCATCAAGCGCATTGAGGACATTAAGAAGCACTGCTGGGCAGATGGAAGGATGAGGGGGCTGAGCAGAGAGTAGCCGGGGTGCCCGGCCAGGGCAGGGACCAGCAAGGGAAGCCAAGCTGCTGAAGTGTAAGATGCAGCAGACACGACCAGGCAGCTTGAAGGAGTTACACCGGGACCCCTCCTCCAGCCCTCAGCCAGCAGCCTGGGACATGATGGCACGTGCCCCTCCGCCCACACTGCCAGTGGGTCATGACCTATCGTGTGCATCACGGGCTCCGGCTTTGAGTCCTGACTCTGCTTCTCACGAGCCGCTCGACCCTGGGCAAGTTACTCAACCTCTCTGGGTCTTATTTTCTTCATTTCTAAAGTGGGGTTAAAAGCATAGTACTCACCTTACGCTACAGCGTTGCCGTGAGGATAAAATGAGCTGATCGTTTACAATGCTTAGTGTGGATCTGAATGCACAATAAGTGCTCGTGAACAGTAGCTTTCCTCCTGCTAATGTTTTCATCTCTTCCACTTATCTACGGCTGCATAACAAACTACCCAAAATGTAGTGGCTTAAAACAATAAAGGCATTTATGTTGCTCCCAAATCCGACATCTGGACAGGTCTCGGCAAGGACAGCTCCTCTCCAGTCCATTAGACATCAGCTAGCGAGGCTGGAAGGCTGCTGGCTGAAAACACCTGGAAGCTGGGGCCTCACCTGTCAGGTGTTGCTGGTTGTCTGCCGGGGCCTTGGCCAGGGCCATGACTGGAGCACCCACGTGGTGCCTTCCGTGCTGCCTAGAAACGGGAGCAAGCATCCCCAGAAAGAGAGAGCCAGAGACAGAGAGCCAGAGGCAAAAAAAAAAAAAAAGACAGAGAACCAGAGACGGAGAGACAGAGACAGAGAACCAGAGACAGAAAGCCAGAAATGGAAAGCCAGAGACAGAGAGCCAGACACAGAAAGACAGAGACAGAGAGACAGAGAGACAGAGACAGAGAGCGAGGCAGAGACTGTATAGCCTTTGAAAGCAGCTTTCCGAAGTCATCCAGTGCCATTTCTGCCACATTCTCTCTCTCTGCAGTGAGTCACCTGAGCCGGCCCATATTCAAAGAGTGGGGAATTAGAGCCCACCTTTCAATGGAGAAATGCCAAAGAATGTGTGGAAATGCTCCAAAACCACCACGTTACCTGACACCCGCAGGGTGGGCCAGTTTCTTCTGATCTTGTTTCCCAGCTTCATGGGGTAATGAGATCCAAACCCTTGCATTTACTGTGCCTTATCTACAATGCTTCATCAGTCCTTCACAGCCTGGTCCAGCACCCCTGAGGCCATGTGACTGTTGGGCAACCCCTGGCCCCATCATGATCAGACACACAGGGGGAAAGTTGGCATGGAAAATCACATCAGGAGAGCAAGCGTGTGGGAAGGGAGAAGACAGGAATGGAAGACAGGTAATGTCACAAGCTCCGTCCCTCCAACACTTTCTGCACTATGCAACCAGCAGCACTCTCGTGCAAAAATGTGCCACGAGTAGGGTTGTGAGAGTCCAGCCCAGCTCAGCTGCCTCGGTGCCCTGTCTGCAATTCACCTTAGCAGGTGGGGTCTAAAGCTCAGAGGTGGGTACCACCCCAGGGTGACAGACACAGAGAGGGGTATCCACAGTGGTGGGGAGTCATGGGTTCCCTGGGGACGGGAGGGCCTGAGCAGACGGCCTCCTGGCCACCCCAGGCAAAGGAGGGAATTCCAGACTTCTGGCCTGCGGCGCTATGGTGGTCGGGCTTCTGAACTGTGTCCAAGAGCCCAGGGAATCCAGGACTGTGTGACAGTGACCGAGGAACCCCATGGCCCACCCGGGCAGCACTTGTTTCTGCAAGTCTAGTCAAAATGCTAATGTGAAGCCTGGTGCCTCTGCTTCCCTACCTTGGGTCCGGAGACCAAACCTTTAGGAGGGGTGCTTCAGTTCTTCAGGAAACAGGAATCCCGCCTGAGCTCAGAAGGAAGCAGATCTTGGAAGTGGGCCTCTCCCATTAACACGGTCATCCCCAGCCACAGGGAATTTTGCTCCCTAAAGGACATTTGTCAACAGTTGGAGACATTCTGATCGTCACAGGTAGGAAGGGGGTGCTTCTAACATCTAGTGGGTAGAGGCCAAGGATGCTGCTAAAATCCTACAATGCTGGCGCGAGCCCCACAACAAAGGGTTACTGGGCCCAAAATGTCAGTAGTGCTGAGGGCTAGAAACCCCACATTAATTTAAACTCCCCCTCCCAGGTAACCTGCAGCTCCCAAGGCTGAAGAAAAACCAGGTCCAGCTTACAGACCTGGGAGCCTCTTTTCTTTTTCCTGCCTGAAGACCCCACTCCAGAGGTGAGGCAGCTTTTAAGACCATTCAAAGGTCATAACATGATGTGGCCTACCTACCCTGGCCTTGCAGGGGACGCCCTGTCAATGATTCTTCCTACAACAAGGACAGCCTGATTTTCCATCCTGCTTATACCTTGAAGCAGTTGCCATCTTCTTCACAGAAGGAAAAACGGTCCCAAAGTGAGGCCTCCCTCAGGTAAGACCACCATGACACATTCACTGAGTGCCAGCTACATGGGAAGCACTTAGCACCCCCTAAGTTTATGCCTCCCCTGTCCCCACAGGTCTCATCCATAGTCCGGACCACCATTGTGGCCCTGAATCATCCAAGAATGTTTCAGTTAGGGTCAGTGGGATCTATTTATTTTGACCAAAAAGGGTGCTATCCTTTAGAAAGATTTGCACCAAAGGGTTGAAACTTGACCAGACAACTCAAGCAGCATAGTCTATTAATTAGTCAGGGTTCTCCCGAGAAAAAGAATCAATAAGATGTGTATAGAGAGAGGGAAAAAGGTTTTCTGTTTGTTTGGTTGGTTGGGTTTTTTTTTAAGGAATTGGCTCACACGATTGTGGAGGCTGACAAGTCCGAAATCTGCAGGGCAGGTGGGCAGGCTGGAGACCCAAGGAGGAGTTGATGCTGCAGCCATCTGGAGGCTGAATTCCCTCTTCCTCAGGAGACCTCAGTCTTTTTTCTTCAGGCCTTCAACTGATTGGGTAAGGCCCACTCACATCAGGGAGGATAATCTGCTTTACTCAAAGTCTAGCGACTAAAATCTTAATCCCATCAAAAAAATACCTTCACAACAACATCTAGACTGGTGTATGACCAAACAACTAAATAGTCTGGCCGAGTTGACACATAATTAACCGCCACAGCTACTTACATAGAAAATTCATTGTCATTAAAATAGATTATTTTAAAGCACTTAGTTGTAAGTACTGAGCAAAAGAGTATACATTCTTTAGGATCTTGGTTGACATTCTTTCTATATAAACTCCTTAAATGACCCTCTGCAGCACTAAGCTCTTTAAGTTAACTAAAAAAGGTAGCTTATAAACCTGACAGGATAATCTTGGATAATAATAATGGTTTTTTAAAAGCCTATACAGACCTAGAGAGACAAATATGAAGAATCCTCCCGTAGCCAATTTCAACCACCGTCAATGTTCTACCTTACCTGTTTTATATGCCTGCTCTTCACAAACATACATAGATACTTTCTTCTGCAGCTTGAAGCAAATCTCAGCCATCATGTTGTTTTCCTCATAAATATTTCAATATGTATCTTTAACAGATAAGACTTTCGAAATGTAGCCATAACACCACTGCCCCACCCAACAAAATCAACAGCATCTAATAACAGATTTGATGTTAACTTTTCCCCAATTGTCTGAAAAATATCTTTTTCCAGTTGGTGGTGGGATACTCTGAAAGGAATTGACCTTCTGGAGAATCAAAGTAGAGAAACAAAAGAGTTTTTGCCTTTGGACTTCTCAGCTGAAATATTCCTTCCTCCCTACCTCCACCCCACCCGCCATTCTCTAAGCAGAGCCAAAGGTCAAGGGGACACTTTCAGAGTGTGGTGAGGAAGTGGGGGGGTGTAGTGCGGACTTCTCCTCCTGGAGATCCTACCTCCTTGGACAAATAGCCTTTTCTCTGTCCCCATTCTATGAGGAGCCAAGAGATCAGAGGGCACCCCTTGACTGCCAGCAAGACCCACTGCAGAACCTCGGTGACTCTGTATGGGCCACGAAAGTTCAAGGATCTTCGGACATACTTAGAATGGGCTGTCTCCAGAACTTAGGTCTTGCGGGGGTGAGGAAAAGAGGCACACTCGATTATTTACAGGTACAAATACATAACTATCTTACTCTGAAACCCTTTGAAGGCTCTGGATGTGCAAAATCATTCATGTACATATTTTTGAGCAAAATTTATGGAGTGACACCCAGAGAGGTTGGGACCTTTGTGGGACAAGCCAAGGCTGAATGTAACACAACCTGTCAGTCTCCCTTCCTAGAGTTCTGTGCACTCAATATTAGGATCTGTGTCCAAGCTACAGGTTCTAACAGAAATAACACTATGTGTTAATTACAGGGTTTTTTTTAAAAAAGTAATTTTGTTTCAATCCTATTAGCTCTGCAGATAAAAATAGTTTTTCATACTTTTATTAAACTTAGTTTCCCTTGTGTTTGCTTCCCCAGGTATAAAAATTAACTCATCTGCTTATAGACATTTTAGGAATCCCTCCCCATTTTTATAAAATAAGTTTTGGATTCCAGAAGGATGATTTTTCAGGCAGTATCACTGGTTTTAAAATCAAAGCCTCTGGAATCGGATCCCAACACTTATATTCTTAATAGCTATCAGCCTGGGGCGCCTGGGTGGCTCAGTTGGTTAAGCGACTGCCTTCAGCTTGGGTCATGATCCTGGAGTCCCAGGATCGAGTCCCGCGTCAGGCTCCCTGCTCAGCAGGGAGTCTGCTTCTCCCTCTGACCCTCCTCCCTCTCATGCTATCATTCTCTCTCTCTCAATAAAAAAAAAAAAAAATAGCTATCAGACCTCAGACAAACTCATTAGCCTCTTTGATGTCATTTCCCCACCTACAAACAGAGGACAACAATATCTCTGTCACAGGACTATAATGAAGGGGTAACAAGATATCACATTCCCATTCAACAAACACTTATGGAGTGCCAGGCACTGTCCTAGGTGTCAAAGATACAGCTGTAAACACGTCCTACAAGGTTCTTGCTCTCAGAGCTTTCATTCTGTTTAGGAAAGCCAAGAATAAGAGAAAAGGAAATATCAGATAGGAATAAGTTCTACTCTGAGAATTTGGTAAAACACTTTGCATTAGAGAGGGTCTAGGTGACTCCAGGGAGGCTTTTTCAAGGAGGTAGCCATTAAGCAGAGACCTGTCATATGAAGATCTTGGGGAAAAAGCATTTTAGGCAGAGGGAAGAGCAAGCTCCAATGCCCAAGGGCAGGAACAAGTTTAGTGTGTTTGAGAGGCAGAAAATGAAGGTGGGAAATATACAAAACATCCACCGTGAGGTAGATGGGGGCTGAGCATGAGTCTTGTAGGCTTTGGAAGGGGTTTGGATTCATTGTCATTGACGCCCAATGCATTAGTAGGTGTATGCTGCTCGCAATGATCACTGTGTCCACTTTGCAGAGAAATGACTGGAAAGCGGTAGGAAGAGGAGCAGTGGGGCTGGGCAGAGACTGTTAGAATAACCCAGCTGAGACAAGACAGTGGCTTAGAGGAGGATGTGAGCTGTGCCATCGGGGAGAAGTGGTCAGATTTGGAAGACACTTTCAAAATAAATCTGCCAAGACAGGTGGATAATAAGGAGCAATAGAAAGAGATGCATCAGGAATGATTTCTGTGTTTAAGGTCCTGGAGAGTGTGTAAGATGGTGGTGCCTTTTACTGAGACAGAAAAGACTCAGGAGAAACTGTCATGAGGAAGTAGAAAAGCAAGAGTTCTGTTATGGCCACATAAGTCTGAGATGCTTAATAAAGAGCTAAGTGAGCATGTCAAGCTAGCAGGTGGGCTTAGGCATCTAGAGAAATCAAACTATTGGGAGTCTTCAGTATATAGATGGTACTGAAAGCCAAGGTTGCAAATGAGATCATTAGGGAGAAAATAGGAGTAAGCATCGACAGTGGGGCTGGGAGGGGGATCCAGAGCTGAGTCTTAGAATATTCCAAAATCTAGAGTGGGATATACGGGGAAGGAGGAGCTGATAAAGTGGCGGGAACTCTAGAAGAATGGAATGGAAGGAAAGCTCAGAGAAATGTTTCCAAAAGGAAGGAGTGGTCCACCTTGCCAAATATTGCTGAAAGACACAGCAAAAAGGGATGGCAATGGACCATGGGACTTGGCAAGACACAGGTCTTTGTTACCTTTGGTAACAATGGTTTCAGTGGCACTGTAGGGTGGAAGGCCTGCCTGAGAGGATTCAGGAGAGAAGGAAAGGTGGAAAAGTGGAATAGACAATAGGGTGTCATTCTTCTGGGAAAGAGAGCAGAAAAATAAATCAGTAAGTAGAGAGGCGCGGAGATGACAGAAGAGTCAAGGACATTTTGGCGGTCCCTTGGGAAGAATGCAGTAGAGACGGAGAAATTGGCTGGATAGAAAGGTGGTCTTTGTAAAAGTTTTCATTTTGTTAATAATCCGTGTAAATATGCATTTATTTATACTGTTTATTTCACCTAAGGATTCTTCAGCTTAGAGTCTATTTCTCCGGTACTACTATAATACCAGAGATATATTTAAAAGTTACACTTTTTAATAAGACGACTCTCTAATCCTCCATTTGTGAGAAAATGTCCCCAAAGGACTGGCTTAATTGGATATATGAGATCCTTAGACATGCAAATGCTCACAGCCTTAAAATTATTCATTTCCACTATTCTCTACTACACCAGATAAAACACATGGTCACTCCCATTTACGACCTCAGCTCCTGACAAGCTGAATTACTCACAATTCCCCAAAGGCCACATTGTTCCAGACTGCTGCACCTGGGACCCTCACCGCCCCCATGTGTCTACCCCAGGAACACCCCCCCGTCACGTTCTCTGGAAAGCGTCCCTCCCTTGGGTCTGCACTAACCTCTGTAGATCCCTTCTCCTTGTTTTCTTTTCATAAAGGGAATGTGGGACCCAAGAGAGCATTATGAACCAAGGATTAGGAGGAAGCCAACTCTGAAACTGAAGTTCGTTTAACAAAAACAGTAATGATTTCACAAAAATCATGTGGATGCTTGTAGAAACTACAAGCAAAACAGAAAAGAAAAAAGAAGAAATCAACATTCAACTATGATCACACCCCCAGAAACAACTACCGTTACCATTTTGCTCAATGTCCTCCAGACTCTGTAATCCCGCATTTTCCTGCATAGCAATGAGCTGTCCTAAGACAGCAGAATTACTCCTAGATAACTCTGTCTTTGGCTTACTGCAGTGACTACCACAGGGGGCTTGCTTAATTTTCTCTTGTATTCTCAGTGCCTAGCACAAACACCGGCACTGTAGCAGGCCCATATAGGTTTGTGAAGTTAATGAATAAAAGCATATCTGGCCACAAAACAGCAACATCAAGAATAATGCAGTTACCTGACATCGCTGGCTGATGAAGAAATAGAGACTCAGGAAGAAAAAGGAACTCACCTATTCTGAAGGGGGAGGATGGAGTACTGGATGGTTTGTGTTCTTTGTTCTAAAACAGATCCAAAGAGAAGTGACATTTCAAATCAATGTGACAATATATATTTTTTCAGTTTTTATTTAAATTCCAGTGAGTTAACATACAGTGCAATATTATTTTCATGTGTACAATATTGTGATTCAACATTTCCATACATCACCCAGTGCTTATCATGACAAGTGCACTCCTTAATCCCCATCACCTATTTCACCCATTCCCCCCACCTACGGCCCCTCTGGTAACCACCAGTTTGTTCTCTAGAGTAAAGAGACTGTTTCTTGGTTTGCCTCTCCTCTCTTTTTTTCTTTGCTCATTTGTTGTGTTTCTTAAATTCCATATGTGAGTGAAATCATTTGGTATTTGTCTCTTTCTGACTTATTTCACTTAGCATAATACTCTCCAGGTCCATCCACATCACTGCAAATGGCAAGATTTTATTCTTTTTTATGGCTGAGTAATATTCCATTGTGTGTGTGTGTGTGTGTGTGTGTGTGTGTGTGTGTGTGCGTGTGTGTATCACATCTTCTTTATCCATTCATCAATCAAGGGACACTTTTGGCTGTTTCCATGATTTGGCTATTGTAGAAAATGCTGCTATAAACATTGGGGTGCATGTATCCCTTTGAATTAGTATTTTTGTATACTTTGAGTAAATGCCTAGTAGTGCAATTGCTTAACCATAGGGTAGTTCTATTTCTAACTTTTTGAAGAACCTCCATATTGTTTTCCACAGTGGCTGCATCAGTTTGCATTCCCACCAACAGTGCAAGAGGATTCTCCTTTCTCCACATCCATACCAACACCTATTGTTTCTTGTGTTGTTGATTTTAGCCATTCTGACAGGTGTTAGGTGATATCTCATTGTACTTTTGACTTGTATTACCCTGGTCATCAGTGATGTTGAGCATCTTTTCATGTGGCTATCGGCCGTCTGTATGTCTTCTTTGGAAAATGTCTATTCATGTCTTCTGTCCAGTTTTTAATTGAATTAATCATTTTTTTGGATGTTGAGTTTTGTAAGTTCTTTATATATTTTGATACTAACCCTTTATCAGATATGTCATTTGCAATTATCTTCTCCCATTCCATAGGTTGCCTTTTATTTTTGTTGATTGTTTCCTTAACTATACAGAAGCTTTTACTTTGATGAAGTCCCAATAGTTCATTTTTGGTTTTGTTTCCCTTGTCTAAGGAGACATATCTTAAGATAGAAGTTGCTGCGATCAGCATCAAAGAGGTACTGCCCATGTGCTTGTGTTCTCCTCTAGGATTTTGATGATTTCAGGTTTCACATTTAGGTCTTTAATCCATTTTGAATTCATTTTTTGTGTACAATGTAAGAAAGTGGTTCAGTTTTATTCTATTGCATTTTGCTGTCCAGTTTTCCCAACACCATTTGTTGAAGAGATTGTCCTTTTCCCATTGGATATTCTTTCCTGTTTTGTCAAAGATTAATTGACCATATAGTTTTGGGTTCATATCTGGGCTTTCTATTCTGTTTCACTGATCTATGTGTCTATTTTTGTGCCAGTACCATAGTGTTTTGATCACTACAGCTTTGTAATATAACTTGAAGTCTGGAATTGTGATGCTTCCAGCTTTGCAAATCAATGTGACAATATATTTTAAATAAATATTGCTGAGAAAATTGGTAAATAATATAAGAAGAAACTAAAGTTGGAGCCTTATTTCATGCCTTATAGAACCATATAAGAACTAGAAGACCATGTAGGTAAGCACAGAATAACAAAAACGTAGGTATAAAAGGAAGCATCAATTGCTTGACAGCACAAAATGAGAAAGACCTTTAGAAAATTGAAAGACAAATGGAAAATTATTTGAGTACTGAATCAATAGCCTTGATAGTTCCTGTGAATCAATAAGATAAAAACACAAATTGGTAATAGGCAAAGGAAATGAAAAATGTAATTCATAAAAAAAGAAATACAAATTGACAATTTATATCAGATTTTATAAGACTATATATATTACAAGACCTAAAGTCACTAGGATTTAAGAAAGGCAAATTTTAAAAAGACCCCCTTTTTTTGTCTACAGGGTTGGCAAAAACATAAAAAGAATACTAATCATTTTGATGACAATATTTTTTAAAAAATAGGTGTTCTATGCTGATGGTTGAATTGTACATAGGAATAACTCTTCTATGGGTCAAACTGGCAGTATGTGTCAAAAGTCCTTAATGTCTGAATGCTAGTTTACTCATTCCAAAATGCTAGTTTACTCATCATTTCCAGAATTAAGAATTTGTCACAAATATTTATTTTTTTATTTTAATTTAATTAATTAACATATAATGTATTATTTGTTTCAGAAGTAAAGGTCTGTGGTTTGTTAGTCTTATATAATACACAGTGCTCATTACAACACATACCCTCCCCAATGTCCATCACTCAGTTACCCCATCCCTCCACCCCCTCCCCTCTAGCAACCCTCAGTGAAATATTTAGACTTATGTGCAAAGATGTTAACTGTGGTAATCTCTGCTGATGAGATTATGGGTTATGTCTCTCCCTTTGTTCTTTTCATTGTTTTCCAAATGTTCTGAATTGAACTTACATCTCATAAGAAGAGTTAAAAAATAAATGAGGACTTTCAGTTAAAGATGGCAGATTGAACGTTAATGTTTACCTCCATTTCCTCCCTAAACCAAAAAAAGTAACAATAAGGGGATTTTTAAGGCATAGAACCAAAAGGATAGAAAAAATAGGGGATGGGGGGGTGGTGGTTTAGCTAACCTGAGCCAACAGTAAGGAAAGCGAAGGGGCAGCCTGATTCATCATATACCTTCAAAGGGCTCAGGAGTTGGCAGAACCAGTTTTCTTTAAAAGCAGAGAAAAAGAC
Organism: Callorhinus ursinus; assembly: GCF_003265705.2. Classification (NCBI taxonomy): domain Eukaryota; kingdom Metazoa; phylum Chordata; class Mammalia; order Carnivora; family Otariidae; genus Callorhinus; species Callorhinus ursinus. The sequence continues at coordinate 5,516,259 of NW_027397088.1, forward strand.
AGGACTAACAACTGAAGGTTTGGTTGAGAGTTTGTTTGAAAAGCATTTAGACCCCACCAGCTTTTCTTCCCAACTCCACAAAGGGAAAAGACCTATAGGTCTTTTCTCACTAGTGAGGTATAACTGAACATCTCTGGACTAAAGAGCATGAGGCAGAAGTGAGGGCAGGGAAACTATGGAAGAAAACAACTAAACAAAAATGTACACATTTAATACCTGGGACCCTAGCCTTCTTTCTTTCCTTTTTTTTTTTCCTTAAGATTTTATTTATTTGTTTTAAAGAGAGAGAGCACGTGCATGCATGCTTGAGTGAGGGAAGGGGCAGAGGGAGGGAGGGAGAGAGAACCCAAGCAGACTCTACACTGAGCCCAGAGCCCAATGTGGGGCTCGATCTCATGACCCTGAGATCATGACCTGAACTGAAACCAGGAGTGTGACGTCCAACAGACTAAGCCACTCAGGTATCCCCTTCCTTCTCTTTTTGACTCTGGGAAGACTGGCAGCCAGGCTTACAATCTCAGTGCAGAAGATTCAAAATTCTTCTCTTGAGAATCCAATCAGCCCAAAAGAAAATAATCATCAGAGAGTTTCCTAATGAAATAGCCAAGCCAAATCACCTTACAATAAGACCCACTGTCAGTAAAGCCTTGGGCCCACCACCACCACCATCACCATCCTAGAGAGAGCACTTCAAACAGATTTTTGGTGCACACTCTTAAACTATGAGCAGAGTGGCAAGGATCCCCAAATGTTTGAAGAAAATATTTATCCTGTTCCATTGATTCTAAAATGCAAATGTTTGACATCTCTGAATGCACATTTCTAAAGTCCAGATAGAGTTACAAATTGATGGTATTGTAAAAATAATAGCCAGGAGGCAATCATAATACAACTGTACCAAATAATTTCAAGGACACCTTCTCATAATGTCAAAAATGCATGAGCATGAAGGGTCTTAGAGGCAATAAAATATGTTGATCTGAAAAGCCAGAGACCAAAACAAACTAAGAAAAGCAAGTAAGAAGAGAAAACATCTCCCCAAATCATCATTAATATCTTAGAGAGAGTGTAGAAAACAGTATTCTGGTTTGTTTAAAAAAAAAAAAGTATGAAAGAACATTCAAATAATTCTTGGAAATTAAAATAAGATAGCTTAAAATAGAAATTAGGATGAGAAAAATTCCCAGAAAGAAGAGCAAAAGAGAAAGAAGTAGAGAGGAAAAAAATTAGAAAACTCTCCAGGATTTAAAAAAAAAAAAAAAAAAGGAAACAGAGAAGTCACCAGCAAAGTGATCTTTCTCCCAGTGATCAATCTCCCAGAACTGAAAGATGGAGTTTCTAGATTAAAAGGGACCCACCAAGTCTCCAAGGAGGAAGCAAAATAGATCCACAACAAAACACATCATTGTGATATTTCAGAACACTAGGAACAGAGAATAGACCCTACAAAGTTTAAAGGAGAAGAAAAAAAAAAACCCACAGGTGTCATGTAACAAGCCAGAAAATAATGAAGCAAAGCCTCCAAATTTCTGAAGTAAAATGTTTTGAAACCTAGAGCTTTATACTCAGCCATCAACTAAATGAGATGGTAAAATAAAGACTTTTTCAGACTTGCAAGGAAAGAGGTGAAAGAATTAATCAAGATAATAGATGAACTCAGATATATACTGGTATACAGAACAACCAGTCCAGTTTGGAGGTAATCAGAAGATCCAGAAGAGATTCCTTTGAGAAGCTGAAATTGAATATATCAGAAGAGTTGACATCAAATTAGTGACAAGTATATAGAAAACTAAGCAAATGGGGGTACCTGGGTGGCTCAATTGGTTAAGCGTCTGCCTTTGGCTCAGGTCATGTTCCCAGGGTCCTGGGATTGAGCCCCACATTGGGCTCCCTACTCAGTGGGGGTCTGCTTGTCCCTCTCCTTCTGTGTTCTCTCTCTCTCTCTCTCTCTCTCTCTCTCCCTCTCTCAAGTAAATAAATAAAATCTTTTTCTAAAAAAGCCCTTTTAAAAAAATAAAAGAAAAAGAAAACTAAGCAAATAAAACAAGATGGCAATTATTAACTCTCAGGAAAACAAAAAGATATAACAGAAAGAAATAATTGTATATTGCATGATTCAGCATCCATTGTCATAATAAACTCTGAATAATGAGCTAACCAAAATTATAATTTAATTATATTGGAAGAATGGAGAGGGTGAATTGTGTGCTAGGAAATAGGTGGGTAATAGAGAATAAAGTCCTTGTATTCCATGTGTGAGGTAAATACTTAATTTCCAATTTTTTTAAATAACAAAGAAATAGGTTACTTACAAATTTAGAAATGAATGTCAAAAGAATCAGGTGGGCATTGAAAGTGGATGCTTCTGGAGAGTGGGACAGAGAACTGCTGTATCTTATAATCACCCATGTAGAATTAGTTCTATATTTGTATCCTTATGCATCTATATCTTTAATAAAAATAAAAGCTAAATTAGAAAAAAAAAAGAAAAAGGAATGGATGAACATGGGCTTCGGAATTAGAAGTGGGTTTGACTACCACATATGTTTGTCATTAGCTGTGTGACCATGGCTAGTCACTGTCTAAGTCTCAATTGCCTCATTTGTAAAACAGCAATTTAAATAATCTATCACCTAGGACTGTTGATGGGATTAACTGAAATCATACCTTTAGAATTGCAGGCACATATTAGTCACTTTGATAGTTCTTACACACCCCTCCACCAGTTGGATCTGATCACTACCTTCAACGAGTTTGGAATTTGAGAAAAGAAAATGGGTATGTTAGATACTTTGGAAATAAACCCATGCTTTTTGTTTTTAGGTTTTAAAGGAAAGTTTATGGATTCATGGTTTAATTTCTGGATTTTAAATATTGAGTGCACCCAAAAGCATATCATAGCTTCGATAACTTCATCCATTTCCTGTTAATTCCCTACCACCTGCTCTAGCCTCACTTTTCCCTGGCTTCAGCAGCAGCAGTCTAAAAGAGGCCCCGGGGCCCACACATACCCCATTTAACAAAGTGAATTTTAAGAGCCTTTGTGGCTATAAATAATCAGGAACTACATGGAGGTAAATAGAGATTTTGAAAAATATTTGTTCCTCACTGGAGGTGATTTCTGATCTAATCGTAAGAATAAAAGGGAAATGTTCAGAAAAGGGGAGGGCTTTGGAAGAAATATGGACAGTTGTAAAAAGTGTTTTGGGTTAGGAACAAATATTAAAGGAATTTTTAATTCCAAGCTACCAGTAGAAAGTGATAAGTCCACTACTACAGTAACTTATGCAGTTATGAGGTCCAGACCCTGGCAGACACTCCATCTGAGTTTCCCCTTTGCCACTCTCCTACTGTTAAGTAACCAATGATCTTCACTTGCCAAGTGTGATGCTCACTGCTCCATCCTAACTTTCTGAGACATTTCAGCAGCAGTTATCACAATGGGCCACTCTCTCCTTGGAACACTTTCTGTCCTGCCCTCATGACACTTGCTCCTGGTGGCCCTTCTTGACCATCACCCTGCTAATCATCCTCCTTGCTTAGACCCTGCAAGTCTCCTCATGGTTTCCTGATGGCATTCTTGCCTACCCTCCCCCTTCACTCTTCCCTCATCAGCTAGAGCTGATCATTAAAAACATAAATCAGATCACCTTCCTCTTAAAATGTTCCAATAATTTCCTGCTGCAGTTAAACCAAAGCCTTACACCAGGGCCTACCCAAAGGTGTTATATAATCTGACCCTTCCCCCATCAATCACCCCCACTGTTGTCACATTGCTGGTGTCAGGTCAACAGTCCCATTCTAAAAGAGGTCTTCCTGACCACTCACTCTACAGGGTCCCCAACTCATCACTCACTTTCAGATTACCCCACTTTATTTCCTTCATGACACTTAACTACAAACTAAAATTCCTGTTTATCCATTTATAACTTGATAATTTTCACTTCCCCTATAGTGCAAGCCCCATGAGGATGGAGACCAGGTTTGTCTTGCTCAGTGTCTGGCTCAGAGTGAGAACTAATTAAAAATTATTTTAACCATTCAACTGATAATCAGAAGAAAAAATAACAGCCCAAGAAAGAAAGAATAAGACAAACAAAAACAAAATATCCTAGAGGAAACAGACAATAGGGGCGCCTGGGTGGCTCAGTCGTTAAGTGTCTGCCTTCAGCTCAGGTCATGATCTCAGGGTCCTGGGATGGAGTCCCGCATCAGGCTCCCTGCTCCGCAGGAAGCCTTCTTCTCCCTCTCCCACTCCCCCTGCTTGTGTTCCTGCTCTTGCTCTCTCTCTGTCAAATAAATAAATAAAATCTTAAAAAAAAATGAAACAGACAATACAGGCAACAGAAGAGACCTTCAAAACTTCCTAATCAGTATCTAAGAGAAAAGTAATCGATTATGCACTTATATAGTTTATACAGAAGAAGAGAGAAGGAGAAAAAAAAACAGGATGCTCACCAAAAATATTGGGTAACATGAAAATATTCTTGAATTTTAAAAATTTAATTGACAAAATAACAGATTCAATAGAAGGGCTAGAAGAAAAACATTGATCTCTCATAGTATAAATTAAAATGCAGAGATTGGGGTACCTGGGTGGTATAGTTGGTTAAGCATCCAACTCTTGGTTTCGGCTCAGGTCGTCATCTCAGTGTCCTGAGGTCGAGCCCCATGTTGGGCTCCATGCTCAGCACAGAGTCTGCTTGAAATTCTTTCTCCCTCTCCCTCTGCCCCTCCCCCTGTTGCTTTCTCTCTCTCTCTCTCTCTCAAGTAAATAAATCTTTTTTTTTAAATGCAGAGATTTAGGGAAAAACAGATTTAAAAGGTAAAGACTTAGGAGAATCAATTCAGAAAGTTTATTATTCACTTAGTAGATGTTCAAGAAAAATAGAACAGAAAGCATGCAAGACAGAAAATTATTAAAATTTTTCCAGAGCAAAAGAAAGATACCAGTCTATAGACATCACTAAGTCATGAAAAGGATGAATTAAAACACCACACACACGGGGCGCCTGGGTGGCTCAGTTGGTTAAAGCGACTGCCTTTGGCTCAGGTCATGATCCTGGAGTCCCAGGATTCAGTCCCGCATCCGGCTCCCTGCTCAGCAGGGAGTCTGCTTCTCCCTCTGACCCTCTTCCCTCTCGTGCTCTTTATCTCTCATTCTCTCTCTCAAATAAATAAATAAATAAATAAAGTTCTTTAAAAAAAAAAAAACACACCACACACACTCACTCACACACACACACACACACACACACACCCCTAAAGCCATCATCTTAAAATGCCAAATATAAAGTTTCCAGAAAAAAAAATAAGCTTCCTACAAATGAACCAGAATCATATTGGCATCAGATTTCTTATCATCAACATTCAATGCCATAAAAGCATGGAGTATCATCTTTAAGTTTTGAGGAAAATTTATTGTAAATGTAAAATTTTATATCTTACTGAGTTGTCGATCACAAGTAAGAATAAAATCTGGACATTAATGTATATGGAAGGAATCAGATATTTATCACACAATGATTGTCTCTGAAAGCGTTTTTCAAGTATGCACCATAGTAAAACAAGAAAGGAGTGTAAGACAGTGACATGGTATGCAAGGAATAGTAGTCTCAACCTCACAGAGAATGAAAAGAAACCCCAGAATGATAGCTGTGCAGCAGGCCTAGAAACAATAGGTCTAAATTAGAACCTAGGAAAATGAGAAAAATTCAGCAAGCTCTAAAAAGTGTATTTGTAAAGAAAATGGATTCCCTGAAAGAAATGGTATAATTTAAAAGTTGGATAATTATATTTACAAGACAGATGCATAAAGTAATAGTAAAAGTAAGTAGTTAGAAATAAGCTGTCCCTCTTCCCCTCTCCTAGAAATTATTTTTCCTGATGATTTTTTAGTTTTCTTCTCCTTCAAGAGCTCAAATTTAACCTAGGATCTCATTTCCTTCTCTAGTTTTGCAATCACATACGTGGTCTTCACTGAACACATATTTATATAATCTCAATATTATAAACTCTAGATGTTGGCTTTTGGTTTTTAGGACCAACCTACAGGCAAAGCACAAAGGGCATATAAGGTTATAGAACAGAATGTATGTTATAAACCAAGACTTTGAAATGTAACTGTACAGATCACGGGGGTCAGAAGATACGAGAAAGTGGAAGGGAAATGCTGAGGAACCAGTTTTCTCTCTCATATAGTGAGAATTCAGGGGAATTGCTAAAATTGATAGGTTGAGATATAAAGTTCACAATATTTTTTAAAGATTTTATATATTAAATATTATTAACATTGTTAAATATAATTACAGTAGTAACTAGGAGAAACTAAAAATAAAATGTGACTAACAAAGTAAAGAAGAATAAAGGAACGAAAGAAAAATTCATCACTGTTATGGTGGGTAGACAAAAGATACTGTCTAAAAACTTATAAATCAAGAAATAGATGTAAATTCATATCATTTGGAATTGTGGCAGTGACTCCCCAAATGGTAAAAAGAGATAGTTTAAAAAGTTGTCTCTAAGGAGAACAGGATGAAGTGACTAGAGAAGAAGAAAAATTTTGACTTTTCATTTATCTCTTTCATACCATTTAAAATCTCTCTTGTACCATTACCATGAGAAGGTATTATTTTTGTAAATTAAAATACACATGCAAAAATGAACATGCTGTTAAAATTGAGATCATAAATTCCTAGGTATGAGTTAAATACCTTCTTGGCTGCCGTTCCCCATTGATTGGATGATCTATGAGAGCAGCCGTGACATTCCATGAATCAGTGACCTGGGCCCTCTCCAAAGCTCTGCAGGAGAGGCTACAAATTTGACTTTGGAAACTTCCAACACCATCTCCTCTGGAAGTACACTGTCATGTTTCTGACCCCAACCTTATAAGGAGAGAAAGTCTCAGAGCATTTCTGCTCCTTCATCTGATTTGCACTACCAGAGAAAGACTCTGTTTTGGAAATAATCCACAGGACAGTGTTTTCCCTAAGGCCAGCTTTGGCAGAGGTTATCTTACTTATAGGATTTATACTGCATTTTTACATAAAGTATCCCATGTAATGCTCATGATAGTGCAACAACCCTTAAGGTAGGGAGAATGTGTATTACTACTTCCACTTGACTGATGAGGAAACCAAGTCCCAGAGATTTAAGTTACCAGCCGAAGAGCTCTCAGCTACTAAGTGGTAAAGATGAAAGCTCAAACATGTTTCTGACCCCAAGGACTGGTCTGTCTTCCAAATTGGCTGCCTCTGGCATCTTTAAAAACCCATTGATTCAACCTTATACAAATCTTTAGAGGACAGAAAAAAAGAGGAACACTTCCCAGCCTGATTTTATGTGCTATTGCAAGCTTGGAATAAAAACTCAGTGAAGGACAGTATTGGAAAGGAAAATTGAAGACTGATCTCATTCACCATTGTGAATGAAAAAAATCCTGAACAAAATATTAGCACACTGAATCTAGCAATTGAAAAAAATTCATGACCAAATTGAGTTTATTCCAGAAGTAAAAGGTTAGATCAACACTAGAACATATATTGATTAAATTTATATCATTAGTAGGAGAAAAAACCATGTTGTGATCTGAATTGATGTAGCATAAGCATTTGATAAAACTCAAAAGAGCATTCATAAGACAAAAAGCAAATAACAATAATGATAATCCTTTACAAACTAGAAAGAGAAAGAAATGTCCTTAATATGAAAAAGGATATCTTCAAATTAACAAAAGCAAACCTTGTTCTCATTTGTGAAATACTAACACATACTCTTTAAAATCAGGAATAATATAAGATTACACACCATCCTTACTTCTACTCAACACTGTATTAGAATCCTAACCTGTGCGCTAAGGCAAGAATAAGGAAAAGAATACAGATTCAAAAAATAAGAAACCAGACTGTCATTATTTGCAGACCTTATGTTCTATATAGAAAACTCCAAGTATCTATAGATTATTAGCATGAGTTACAGAGTTTAGTAAGTTTGCTAGGTATAAGATCAATATGAATCAACTGCATTTCTACATACCAGCAAAAAAAGAAGTTAGGAAATGAAGTTTTAAAAAATTCTTACAATAGCAACAATGAAATAAGGTACTAGGAAATAAGTCTAACAAAAGTTGTGCAAGACCTTTTGGAAAAAGATATAAAACTTGGATGAAAGACATTAAATAAGACCTAAATAAGCAGAATGACATAATGTTTCCATGGATAGGAATATTGAGTATCTCAAAGATCTCATTTCTCTCCAAGCTATTTTATAGATTCAATGAAATCCCAATAAAAATCCCACTAAGATGTTTTGTAGAATTTTATAATCTAATTCTAAAATATATAAAGAAGAGCCAGAAGCCAAGTACACCTGAGACAGGTGAGTGTGTTCCACCAGAATCAAGATGTATTATAAAATTTCAGTAATTAAGACTGTGTGTTTAATAATACAAGGATGAAAAACAGACCAATGGAACAAAGAGAGCCCAGAAACTAATCCACACTTAAAACACAATCTATGATAAATCTGGCATTGCAGATCAGAAGGGTTATCCTACAAATGAAAATGGATTCCTGCCTCACACCATACATAAAAACCAATCCCAGGGGGATCAGGAACTAAAACAGGAGAAGTAAAACTTGGAAACTTTTTAAAACAATACAAAAGACTATCCTAATGATCTTTGGATAGGGAAAGATTTTTAAACAAGCAATTGAAGCACACACCTTAAAGAAAAAAATTAATAAAATTGACAAATAAGGACTTCTGTTCAATACAATCACCATTTGAAAAATGAAAAGACAAGCTTCAATTGTATGATATGACAAACAAAGAATTTTTATCCGGAATATGTGAAGAATCCTAATGAATAAGAAACAAAAAGGACAGGAAATATACAGAAGACATAAACAGGCATATCTGTGAAAAGGAAACATGAATGGCCAATACATATGAATGTATACACGAAGATGTGCTCAACCTCATAATTAACCATGGAACTGCAAATTAAGATGACAATAAAATAGCTTTTCAAACACAAAAACCCAACAAAAGCCAAAACTGGCAAGAATGTAGAAGCACAAGGGGTCTCATGTGGGGCTGGCAGGAGCACACGCGGGCTCCATCAGAACAGAGAACAATTTGACGTTCTATGAACTAGTTTGCTCAACTCTTGTTCCAACCTCCTTCTAGTGGCCACCATACATTGCAAAGGGCAGAATCCTAAAATCTACATTTCCAAGACACCTCTATTGCTGGGATTCCAGATACGACTGAGGTTGGACATGACCCATGTGCTCAGTGAGACCTGAACAGAGTTCAGTGGGGGAAAGATGGGGCTTGGGGCATTTGTTTTGTTGGCAGGAATTATAATGGTGGTTTCTCAGTTTTAAAAAGGTGGTTTCAGAGCAGAGGCAGCTTGGTTTTGGAGCCAGCAGTTCTAACAGTGGCTTCCTGATTTAGCTGAAGTAGCTTCCTAATTGTACCTAAGGCGGTATGGCTTTGGAGCCAGAACTACATTGGCAGCTTTCGATTCAAAACATAGCTTCCTGTTGACGGGATAAGCTGTAGCTTTCTTGGTGGCCAAGTCTTTTGATGTAGCTTACGAAATCATTCCAAAAAGCTCAGCCTACAATCTGTTCCTTCTACCCTCCTAACAATTCTGTAAATGATCAATAACCTATAGCAAATCCCTTTCTCTTTTAATGAGTCAGGGTGTATTGTGTTCTTTGTAATTGTACCTTGAACTGTACCTAGCAAAGTTGTACTTGCATAAACCATACATCTGTGCAATTATACTCCTAGATATACACCCTGGAGAAAATCATAGATACACAGACCACAAATATGCATGAGGATATTTACTGCAGTATTGTTTCTAATAACAAGAAACTGGAAGCAATCTAATGTCCATCAAGAGTAAAATGAATAAATAAGTTGTGGTATAGTCATACAAGAGAATACTATACAGATATGAAAATAAATGACCTCTAGCTTCACTTATTGACATGGATAAGTTGCAAAATTAGCACTGAATGAAAATAACTCACAAAAAAATATATCCACTATGATTTCACTTATACAAGTTTGAAACTAAACAACATATTGTTTGGAGATACATAGGTATGTGATAGAACTGTAAAGAAAATCCAGGACGTGGTCAATAGAGAATTCAGGATAATCACTGTCTCTGGTGGGAAAAGGCAGGGGTGGTATTGGAAAGGGAAACACAGACTCTGCAGAGGTATTGGAAGTGTGTTGTTCTGAAACAATATGAAGTGCACATTATCACTCATGAAGTGTTCTTGACAAACCTGTTTAATTTTAATCTAATCAAGCTTTTCATCTTTATAATTTCCAGATATAGAAATACAGAGAACAGAGGAACAAGCTAAACAGTACCACAAGGAAACCATCAGACAAACCCACAATGTGGGACCTTCTTAAGAGAAGTGGTCCAATCACTTCAGCACATCAATATATTTGGGAGAAGGGGGAGGAACGACGGTTCTAGAGAAAGTGGGATGTTCTTGGTTGGATCTTGTTTTGAACAAACCAGATATAACAAGACATTTGGGGAACAACTGAGGAAATTTAAATATAGTCTGGAAAATTGTTAGTTTAGTTAGATGCAATAGTGGTATAGTGGATATGTGGAAGAATGTCATTTTTAGAGAGGTTTGCTGAAGTATTTAGAGGTGAAGCTTCTGCGTGGATGTAACTTAACTTTTAAATAGTCTTGAGAAATATTATATATGTGCATATACATATAAGATGTTTACATATAAAGCAAATATGGCCAAATATTAGGTATAGATTATATGCACGCTCGCTGTACTTTACTTTCTACTTTTCTGTATCATTTGAAATATTTTATAATAAAAAAAATTAAAAAGAAGGATAAGAATGCAAAAAAATAATGGAAGTGCTAAATAATACAATCAAAAATTTTTCAATTAAGCAAATATTTGACACATACATATACACAATATTTTTAATATGAGGATAAAATTGTCCTGGTCAGGTGGTTCTCAGTATAGATATATGTACTAAGCACAGAAAAAGAGAAAAAAGACCAAGTTACCAATAGATAGAAAATGACATCAGCTCCTGAACAGACCTATTTGCACATTCCTTTCACAAAAACATTTCACTCTGAATCCGTTGTTTCAAGCCTTTCTAGGTGGTTTGGGATCAACCCACCAGATTCTGAGTCTTCTGGAGACATTCCTCTTGCTGGTAAGCATACATCAAAAGAAATGGTAATTTGAAAGTACCTACTAAACTACTAAAAAGTTCAGAAGTAAATTCTTCATCTGAACCTCAATTACATGTAAGATTAAAGGTTGAAAGATTTCTTTTTCAAGGTAATTCTTTTCCCTAAAAAAGGAGTTGAATCTCCCCTTTGAAGGACCTTAACTCTCAGAATCACCCACAATAATCCGTGTTTCTAGGTTTCACCCATCTTTGTTAGGTGATTAGATCCCTTTAAAACTAGTATTTTCTTTATAAGGCAGGAGGAAGATGGACAGGAGGCTTTCAGATTGAAATTCTCTTTGTAGAATCCCTGAAGGGAAAAGGGGACCTCTCACTTCCCATCAGTGCTCAGGCCAGCAAAAACAATTCTCCCCAGGATACATACCCCTAAAAAATTGCAAGGTAATCCTGAATTCCATAGTCCCTGGCCTCTGCTCACCCCTTATCCTTCTCAGTAACTGCAGTTAACAGTATCAGCCCCATCGACCACCCACTCCCTCCTTCTTGAAGCTCTTCCCTCCCTGGACCATGAGACTGCACTTGAGCATATGCTATCTCTCTGGCCACATCTTCCACCTCCTTTACTCACCCTGCTTCCTTCCTCCGGAGACCTAAGGCAGGCATTTCACAAAGACTCAATCTCCTCTTCCTTAAAAGGCTCACCTCCTTTTATGGTACATATACACCGTGGAATATAACTCAGCCATAAAAAATAATGAAATCTTGCCATTTGCCACCAACATAAATGGAGCTGGAGAATATAATGCTACGTGAATGAAATAAGTCAGTCAGAGAAAGACAAATATCGTATGATTTCACTCATATGTGGAATTTAAGAAACAGAACAAACAAGCAAAGGAAAAAAAGAGAGAGAGACAAACCAAGAAACAGACTCTTAAGTGTAGAGGACAAACTGATGGGGGTGGGGGGATGCGGATTAAAGAGTACACTTCTGATGAGCACTGAGTAATGTACAGAATTGTTAAATCATTATAGTGTACACCTGAAAATAATATAACACCACAGGTTAATTATACTTCAGTTTTAAAAAGAAAAAGAAAATTGTATTTACTACTTTATTAACTGGAAGTTCCCACAACTTCTTCAGGACCACAGCCAGGCAGTGATGAAGTGTCCACTGGTCTGTAGACAAGTACAAAAAACACAGTGATATTGTATTGATTTAAAGGACTTTCTTGGGGCGCCTGGGTGGCTCAGCTGGTTAGGCGTCTGCCTTCGGCTCAGGTCATGATCTCAGGGTCCTGGGATCGAGTCCTGTGTTAGGCTCTCTGCTCAGTGGGAAGTCTGCTTCTCCCTCTTCTCCCTGCTCCTGCCCTCTCTCTCACTATCTCTGTCACTATCTCTGTCTCTGTCTCTCAAATAAATAAATAAATAATATTTTTTAAAATTTTTAAAAAGACTTTCTTTAAAAATGGTAATTCTTTATTGCTTTTTGTTTGTTTCAAGATGCTCTTTCTTTTCTTTTATGATGTAACAATTGTAATAAATGGTAAGGTTGTTTTTTTTTTTTATTTTATCACTCAGGAAAATGTAAACATGGCAGGACTATTACAATCTCCCCTTCATTTTTATCATGTTGTAAGTTAATTTTTATATGGACAATAATTCATGTTGTTAAACAATTTAAAAATAAAGAAGGAAAAAGTGAATGGTCTCCCTGGCATCCCACCTACCTCTGTAGTATTTTTGTAGTTCCTTTATGCATAGAGATATATATTTTTCCCCTTCTCCCAACCTCTTTAGACAAAAGATATTATTTTACAGCTCTACCCCTTGTTCTTTTCACATGAACATGCTATCCTGGATTTTATTTTTTTCTATTGCCACATAGAAATATTTTTTGTTCTTTCTTAATAGAAGCATAGAATTCAAAGTAGGAATAAACTATTATTTATTTAATCAATCTTCTAAAAATAAAATCTCACCTCCCTTCACAGCTCTACCTATCTCCCCCGTAAAGATGACTCTCAAACTCACAACAGTCTAGACCTAATCTCATTCTTGAGTCGTGGACCCAAATTTTCATCTACCCGCTGGACACCTGCACCTAGCTAGCTCACAGGTGTTTTAAATTCCATCTGCTCAAAATTGAAAGACAATCCCCTGCAAACTTGTTCTTTTTCCACTCTTTAATTCATTTCTTCATAAGAAAAATATATTGTGAATTATGATATATACATAGAGAGCTATCATAGTATTATGACTGGGTATCACCATTGACTTAGTTTAATGTCTCCATCCTCCTTCACTGTTCCTAGTGCTCATTTTATTGGTTCTCAACTCAGGAGGCTATTTATAAACACAAGTTCCAAGGCCCCATCCCCAGGTTTGGAAACCACTGCTCTGGATATAACATTTTCTAAATCAATCAGACCCAGGGAGTGCTGGTAGCACATTGGATAGTCCTTATAAAACTGCTTTTGCAGAACTATGTTTGTTGTGATGGTCTCAGTTTCTCGAAGGATGCTACAAGAAGCAGCCTAGTCAAAACTGCTCTTGTGCTCACTACAGCGGTGTGGTAAAAATGCTCATATTACATCACAGAGGGGGCCTTTTATGAGGCAGAGTCCCTGCCTGACAAGGAAACAACCAGAGGAGAGGCAGACTAGAGGCTCAGCAGAGGGAAACACATGTTGAATTTAGTGACCCACTTGTTCCTTGAGGAGAACATCTATTTCTACCTAAGAGCATTCCTGGAAGGCTATGGACTTCAAACAACATTCTGAACAGACTCATCTCAGGGGACAAAGCAGGTAGGGAAGGAAAGGAGGCAATGGGAGGAAGGGAGAGGAAATCAACCCCATCCCTACTTCAACCAAAAGCTCCACTCACATGCTGTACATATGGAGCTGCCATGTTTTTGAACAAAAGATTCCATCTGAACAAAAGGTTCTGTAACTTTAAAAGAGTTGTAAAAACTACTATTGTAGGGAAGCAGAAAGTGGCAAAGTAGATTGGGAACAGACTGCAGAAAGCCTTGAATCCTAAACCAAGGCACTGAGATTTTTCACTTCAGGCCAATGGGGAATCCCTGCAAAGTTCTATGGAAGGAATAGAATGGGGAGAGCAATGTTTTAAAAGAGACTAACTGCATTACAGTGTTCACAGTGGAGACCAGAACTGGGAGATAAAATGTAGGCACCAAAGGACAAGTATTTCGTAAGGGCCTGAACTGAAATTTTTTTAAAAAGAGAGAAAAATGAAAGAGACATTCCAAAAGGAGAAAATTTTGGACTCCAATTCATCATAGATTTGGAGATAAAGGTACAAGTCCAAAATTACATCCAGATTTTAGATCAAATGACAATGTCGTTAACAGATACAAGTCATGTCTTAGACCACTTAGGCTGCTATAATAGAATACCATAGACTGGACAGCTTACACAACAGACATTTATCTCTCACAGTTCTGGAGGCTAGCAAGTCTAAGATCAAGGCACTGGCAGATTTGGTGTCTGGAGAGAGCTCACTTCCTGGATTACAGACAGCTGTCTCTTTGCTATGCCCTCGCGTGGTGGAAGGGGAGAGGAAGCTCCCTGAGGTCTCTTTTATAAAGGCACTGATCCCTTTCAGGAGACTCCACCATTGACCTAATCACATCCCAAAGGCCCCACCTCCTAATACCATCACATTAGGGGTTAGGTTTCAAAATATGAATTATGGAGAAACAAATATTCCATGGACAGCAAGCCAGGTGGAGATTCATGGAGAAAAGATGAGGCAGCCTATTTTAAGTCTATGGAGTTGAATTGACAACAGGACACAAGGGTCACCACTTACAGGCAGTCAGTCTTCACTTTCATTGATTCACATCGTCATTTCTATTTTGTCACCGAAGACGATCAAATCTGCTTCCTAAATCTTTGGTTTACTTCCATTTCTAGGACATCGCATAGCCCAAGCTACCGTCATCTCTCTCCTGAACTAATCCCTTCTCTAATCTTGTCTTTACACAGCAGTTACGTGATCCTTTCAACGTGAAAATCTGATTTATTTTACCTCCCTGCTTTAATAAGTTTTCAATACCATCTTATTGATCTTAGGGCAAAGATAAAGTTATGCTAGCTAGATGCCTTATTCCATTCCTTATCTATCTCTCCAAACTCCCCTTACACAGTGCTAGTTACGTTTTGAGTATTTCCAAGCTTATAAGGCTGAACACTCTCCGCCCACCCTGCAATCTCCAACCCCGAACCCTGCCAGGGTTAGCTTCCATTCTCCCTCCCAATATGACATCAATAATCTCTTCCTTGGGACCCTCTTGAACCACTTGCCTACTTTAATTCCCCCTATCTTGGGACCATGTACCTAAAGTCAAGACAAAATGGGGATATAAATAAGATACAAGGAATATTTTGTTCCTTCTTTCAAGGTTTGATGACAGTTATCTTCTCATGATAATGTGATAGGTAGCTAAGCATAAGTTTTCTGTGGTGGCATGTATGTGCCCCAAGAAATTGCCTGTCCAGGAAATGAGCAGAAACTGGGGTGCAGCCCATTCTGGTGACCATTGTTCCAGCTACCTAATCATGCTAAATGAATGATATCATGGTTTCATGTTTATTCTACTCTGTCTGGCAGTTCCTGGTGTTATAAAAAAGAAGAATCAGCACCTGAGTCTAGGGATTTGTATTAAGAATGAGATCTAGACTAAGAAGTGGTTGTGGGTCTCAGGCTAGAAGATCCTAAAAGAAAGATGAAAGCTTTTATCCGAACAGCCTCTGCCACAGTGGAATCCCACAGTCAGCTAGAAACCCCTAACCTTTCCTAAATTGCAGCTACCAATATCACCACTGAGTCAGCCAGAAGACAAAGAAGAGAGAGGCCACAGAAAGCCTTCCAGGAATTGTTCCTTAAACGATGAGTCAGGGAAGTGGAGATGCATTTATCTCTGTATGAAATACAGGGGCTCACTCAAAGTAGGCCTGAATCAATGTTTGCTTGTTGATGAATAAACAAACATTAACTAAAACCAAGCTCATCACTGTCCGCTCTGAATCAAATCTTCTTCCTGGTCTCCACACTCTGTCTTTCCACATTTTCCCAGGCTTCTAGGCCCAATGAGTGCTCTTGTAGACTCACAGTCCCCAGGTAGAGCCCTAATCATGCCATTTCCCTGATCAAAAGCCTGCCATGGCCCCCAGGGCCTACACCAATGATTTGAAACTCTAGCTGTACATCAGAACCACCTAAGATACTTTTCAAATATTCAGGGAATATGGTCCTTCCCTTGAAGATTCTGATGAGTAAAATAGAAAGTGAACTCATACCCCTATGTCTTGGAATATGGTCCTTCCCTTGAAGATTCTGATGAGTAAAATAGAAAGTGAACTCCTACCTCCTATGTCTTTATTATGTGCCAAACATTTTATAGACACTATTTTATCCTTTTCACATTCCCCTGGAGATGTAGTCCTATCATGGTTGAAGATGAGAAAATGAGACCCTGAGATCAAGTAATTTGTCCATGGTCAACATACTTGGCAATACAATTCAATGCCAAGTCTGTTGGATTTTTTATTGCACTATATGAGCTCTGGCCATCCAAATCCCTTATCTTGGCATTCAAGACCTTAAAAAAATCTGACTTCTTAAATGGGTGAATTTTATTTATACAAATAATACCTTAATTAAAAAGTTAATATTATTCTAACAACACTTGTTATTTGCTTTTTTGGTAGTAGTCTTCCTAATGGGTGTAAAGTAGTAACTCATTAATCTTCAAACTTTCTTGTTCATTAATGTGTTTATTTAAAGCTATAAGTTGGGCTTTCAGTACTGCTTTAGCTATGTTACACAACTTCTATCATTAGTGTTTTATTTAGTCCTAAATATTTATTTTTTAAACCAAGTGTCACTTAATCATATGTCACCTAGTTTCTAAATATGTGGGATTTTATTTTAGCTATCTTTCAAAAAACAATTCCACAGTTGCATTGTCTGAATGGGATTGATTCTTTGGAACTTACAGCCTAATACATGTCTCCTGTTGTAAATGTGCCATGTATATTTAAAAAGAATGTGTTGTCTGGTTTTTTTTGGATACATGTGTCCTATTTAAATTGTATTTTCAGCTCATTCATATCATGCTATTTTTATTTCTATTTGATCCACAGTTCCTAGAGATGCATGTTAATATATTTTCAACTACAGTTGTTAATTTATGTATATTTTTCTGTTTATTTACTTGATACAGTACATAAGATTGTACTGTTAGGTACATCTATGTTTATAATAATTACATCACATTGATTATATCTACTATTCTTTAATTAAACATTTTAAAGCTCTAAGATAATATACAAGCAGAAAACTGATAAACTTTTATGTGTATTTAAAGAAATACTTATAAAATGAACACTCATTTAACCATAACTAAGGACGAGAAATAAAACATTGCCAACATTTAAAAATCAAGAGGGAACAACCCAAAAAATCTAGTCTTTCCCAGCAATAATCTACCTTTCTCACCAAGCCTTCCACACACCATGTGCCTCTTAGGGATCAGGCTGCTCATGGCCATGCATTAATTCTGCCCTTCATTACACCCAGCTGTCTTCACACATTTTCCTTCACTGTGACTCCCACTGGGGGACCCCTCCCCCCAACCCCACCTGCTGATGCGTCAAGCTGCCACTAAATGGGACCTTTGTGGAGAACTTTCTTCATTGTGTCTGCTAGATGGACCCTCTACCCCTCTCCTCTCTATATATCTTTACACCTTAAAAACATTTCCCTTCATCCCGTTTCCCTATTCTCCTTGTATTATAGTTATTTTCTTTGTCATCTACTAGACATTGACTCCTTGAAGGCAGGACCAGGGTCTTGCCATCTGATTTTCCTATAGCTTCTGATTCAGTATGAGGTATATGGTAAGTGTTCAACAAATATTTTGAAGAAATGAATGGAATCTCTTTTTAATTCCCTATGTTTCATTAGCATGGCACCTGGCACTTTTACCTTTAAAATATGTCTTTATCTTAATTTCTTCTCCATTTCAGTCGCTACTGTTTTATTTCAGGCCCTCACCCCCTCACATTCAAATAGCTGCAGGAAGAAAGAGAGGGAAAGGAAGGAAGGAGGGAGGCAGGAATAGGAAAAGAAGGGACTATGCTCAGAATTTCTCCCCAGACAAAATAAATCAGAATTTCTAGAGAAGGGGCCAAGGGAGCCATAATTTTTCAATGTGCCACCAAGGTTGAGAACCACTACTTGTTTGGTCCCTCTTAATTTAATCAAATTTACCTCTAAACCTTGATACCAGAAACAAATCTTTTAAGAACAGAACTCTCAGTGCACACTTTACTCCTAAATCTCCCCAGCCAAAGACTTATAGATGTCTTACATAATAGATATTCAGTCAAGATAGATGAATGAATGAAAGAAGGAAGAAATCGAATGGCTTTCAAGCCTTGCATAATGGGCCCCATCTGTATACTATATTCAGCTACTTCTTCCAGTAGGCACCTCTTCTTCACTCCACACATTCCCCTCGGTTCCACAGACATGCTCTGTTCCTATTTTTGTTCTTCGCTTCTCCCACCTGGAAGTTTCCTTTCTCCTCTTTCCTTTCTCCTCCTTACATTCTAACCACACTTCAAGGCCCTTCCCACATTTTACCTCCTTCAAGAAGCTTTTCCAGACCTCTGCTCTCACCCCTTTCTAAATTCCCATGGTGGAAATAAGCCTTGCGATTCAGCACAAAATCCCACACAACAAATTTATCACCACTGCTAGTCCATGTCCTGGTCTCCGAGACAAGATCACAAACTCCCCAGGGCCAAGAACCACAGCTGAGGATTCTCTCCCCTCCACCCTCTACCCCAGTCCCCAGCCTGTGTGGAGAAGAGATGGTGTGCTAACTGAATGCTTTCTCTAGAAGGGCCACTTTAACCCAACCCTCTCCTGTTGCAGATGAGGAAATGATGAAAGTGATTTATTAGAGGTCCCACACCTAGTAAATGGCAGAGTTAAGATAAAAATTACTCAAGCCTACTGAGCCCCATAGCTCTTGTTGTTGCTTAAACATGACTGTTTCCTTGTTCTCTCCTCCTGGGTTCCCTCCTTGCTGTGTCTTGTCACATTAGGATCTCCTCAGATTCCTACGTCTTTCTCAGGGGTGGGTCATTCACCCAGTAGATTTGGTGACAGAGCCCAGAGAACAGCCCAGAACCGCAGTGCTCAGGGTAATTCACACACTGGGACTATTTTCTGAAAATCTTCTTTGATCATTTTTTTGTGTGTATGTGGGTTTGTCTTCTGGGAGGATGGAGGAAGTACTTATCTGAGCTGGCCTGGTGAGAGGCTTCAGCAGAGGCTATAGGAAGGCAGGTCATCATTACAGTAGAAAATTTGAAAACAACAGTTTAGTAGAAAGAGACTGCTGCCATCAAACTGAAAGATTTCAGGCTAGGAGCGTGTGGCAGCAAGAGAACCAGAATTCTGCACTCGAGCAATAATATCTCTGTTATCCCAAGTCACTGGCAGATGTTGAAGTAATTTCCATTCCTGGGGAGGGGCAAGGGGGAGGCAGAGATGCCAGAAATTCCTCTGAATTTCTTCCTGGGCAAGGCTGTTGGCAGAGTCTCAGGTGAAGGTAGAAATAAAGAAGGGGAGTGAAGAAGACAGAAAGGGTTGGGTCTACACAAGTGGTTGCTATCCCCATTCTCAGCAGTTGATGGGTTTGATTAGAGAGCCAGGACAGTTGTGGATGGGTAGGGCCGCCCTCCCAGGCACAGCTGAAGGGCAGTTGTGACCAAGACAGCTGCTGAAGGTGGGTTCTCTCATGCCCTGTGTCCTGTCACGCTGGGATCCTCCAAGCCAGGCAGAAAGAGGCTTTATTTATATACTCACTCACGCCTGGGACAACTCTGCTTGTCTCAGAGAGAGAGAAAGAGAAGTTTTAGAGTGGTAAAACCAGAGGGTTGGAGAACTTAAAATGACTCCCGTTTATGAGAAATGGGATGAGAGAACAAAGAACAGCATTCACCACTCATTTGTTACAGCTATCCAGGCCCTGAGAACTAGGAGTAGGGGGTTCTTTCTAGTCTTAGCTCTACCACTAACTAAGTATGTGACCCTGGGAAACTCCATTAGTGTGGAAGTGGTTCATCATTCCTGCATTTATCACGTGACGACATCAAGCAAAATGGCCCCTGGAGGTGGGACTGATGATTCTCTAGCTTCAAAGAAAATGAGGGTTTGTAGCTTCAAACCCTCATTCTACAGTCAGGAAGTGAGGGCTCAGATCACATAGCCAGCTGCAGACAGAGCAGGGTTGGAACTGCCTCCTCAAATCTGGTACTTCTCTGCCTACCAGACACCTCCATTCCTTACATACATGACCCCCAGCTGTGCTTTTAATAGGAGCAGTGAGAGAAGGATCCTTGAACAATATGGCTGGAGGAAAACCAGCCCCCAAGAAGGCAGACTACATGGCATCACTCCCAGGTGCCAAGGAAGGACCTCTCTGCCCCTTTCACAGGGCTCCCTCACAGAATTGAGGAAGAGTCATATTCCACCATGTGGGTGATTAAAGACAACCTGGTCATCTGTATTATTTGAGCTTCTCACAATTGAGTAGATATTTGCATATTATTTAATTAAAAAAATAATTGAGTACAGATTCTTACAACTTCTACCATTAGAGTCATTTCTTTCAGCTTAAGTAGTACTTGATTGGTAAAACACAAAAATCCCAGTGGTGGACAATGCATACATAACTCCTCATGGATAACAACAAGAGCTCACGTTTATTGAGAACACACCATGTGGCAGGGCAGGTATGCCATTTCATTTCACACTTCGGACAATCTATGAGGGACGTGCAGCTCTTAGCAGCATCTTACAGATGTGGATCCTGAAGCCTGCAGGGTTAGGTCATTTGTCTGGTCACCCAGGGAAGACAGGGAGCCAGTGTGCAAACTCATGTCAGGTTAACCACACGGTCCGTGTCCCGAACCCCAACCTCACATTGCCTCTCCATAGGTACCTATACCTGGCTTCAGTATGTCTCTAATGCCTTTTCTGAAATCAGGTTTTGACAGTGGAAGGGGGGGGATAAGAGTAAAAACATCAGAGTGCCTGGATTCAAGTCCCAGCTTCACCACTAACAGCATTACTTCAAGGAAGTTCACTTCTATAAAACTACAATTCCTCATCTGTCGAATAAGAATTATAGAATCTTGCTCACAGAGCTGTTTTGAAGATTAAATTAGAGAATACGTATGCAATGCTCCATGTTATGCCTAGTATATAATAAGCTCTCAATAAATGTATTATCATGATGGTTCAAGAGGCCAAAGACCAACCTGGGCCCCTTTACAGCTTTGCTGCTGGTAAATCCCGGCGGGAGGGGTCATGCTCTGTAGCCATCACCACCTTCAGCTGAAAGCTGAACATTCCCTGACTTAGAGTGGGAAGGCAGCTTCCAAGAAAAGCACGATTTGGTCTCAAATTAAACTATGACGTGAAAGATTAGGTGCCATTCATATGGAGCCCAGTCAGGATAGTTGGACAAGTTGGGGGATGATATTAGCCCATTAAGGTCATTGTCATACATTTCTCACCAAACCTCAGTACCAGCCAGGAGTGTAGGGCAGCGTGGACTACCACTGAATTCCTTAAGCCTTCTTACTGATTTAGGGAAACCTCATTTCTCCCAGTTCCCTGTGTTGGCAACAGTGATCTTAATGTACCATCTGAGTTAGGGTTCTGCTCAGCTCTATATGACCTGAGTTAAAATAGTTTTCAAGATGAGCGTCTTAAAAGTCGAGCGGAATGACCTCAGGTTTTTCTATTTATCCAAAACCGATTCCAAAGGGTATAGGCTTTCCAGCACCATCTCCGACTACAT
This sequence comes from Callorhinus ursinus, assembly GCF_003265705.2. Taxonomy (NCBI): domain Eukaryota; kingdom Metazoa; phylum Chordata; class Mammalia; order Carnivora; family Otariidae; genus Callorhinus; species Callorhinus ursinus. Next base: position 5,538,394 of record NW_027397088.1, read on the forward strand.
GTTTCCATATACTCTCTGCCACAAGCATGCCAACCCACTCCCTGTTCTGAAAACACAACATACTTGCCCATGCCCCTGGATCTTTGTTCCTGCTCTCCCTACCTCAGAATGATGCACTTCCTTCTCGCTGTTTGAACACCACTTGACTTCCTCATTTTCAGAACTTTTGTGTGAGATGTTCAGCCATGTCTTTGTCACCCTACTACACTTGAGGACAGGGGCCATCTCTTGTCATCGTTACCTCCACTAGTCTATTAGAAAAGGTAAAGAGAGGCACCGAGTTGGTCCTTAAGGTGTTATGCCAACAAATATTCATAACCGCAAATGGCAGCCTTCTGACCCTCATGGTGAATATCAGGCCACTTGGCTTCCTAACTCTTCAATATATATTACAATACTTCATTACACATGGCAGGCAAGCAAAATATTGACATCTACTGTGGTGAAGAAGAGCAGGTTTGACAATTTTGAAAATTGTGTTTTATCCTTTATCATTTTAAATGCATTGCTACTTTGATGCAGTGCTTAATGGTATTTATTGCTTCCGCCGACACAAACACAGAATGCTGGCTCACTCTCAATTTCAATATGGACCTTGAGAAAGTAGTTAGATGCTGTAAGACTTTGTTTTCCAATTACTTTAGTAAATTCCCCTTGTGGGGATTGTAATTGCAGGTGGTGATCAGAGAACGCAGAGACCCCAGAAGAATTTTATGGCATTCCAGGCAGGACACAGACCAGCCTGGGGAAAAGCAGGAATAAGAACGGGCAATACAGGGAGTACTGCTAGGAAGAGATTTCTGAGGAGAAACAATGGTAAGACCTTCCAGCACCCGAAGCGGTTCGGATGCAGTAGGGCAGAACTCCTAGAGGGACCCCTTTTATTTAAAAGTAGTCATTGTACTGGTACCTGTGCAGAAATGGCTGGACAGAAGCATTCTGGTTATTCCATGGCCGTCATTCCGGAGCTGTTCCGGCGCCGACTCCTCTCCTGCGTTTCTCCTTCCATTCTCCGAATCTTCTCCCATCTGGCTTCTCTAAATTAATTTTTTTTTTTTTTGTAGCTAGAGCTTCCACTTTATTGCAATGGTTACTTTAATGTCTCTTATTGCTTTCTTTAATAACTTTTAATGACCTAAGAAATAGTTGGCTGGGTTCCATTTTCCACTTCCTCCAAGTCAAATGATAGCACATCCTACACCCTGTGTTTACAAGTATTAGAGAAGGCAGCACTAATTCTTTCTGCTTTATCTCCACTAAGGCATGCCTGGATTTTTTGACCGGGCAAAATAGAACGAGAAAGTGGTTTTCTAGCTTGCTAAGAAATAACAAGCAAGCCCTGATGCCATGAGAGCTAGCCACCTGCAGAAATCATCTGTCCATTCTTTCATTGATTTACTATATATGGTTTTGGGTGCCTCCCATCAGAAAAGCATGGACCTTGGGGCTTCAGGGGAGACAGCCAAGAGTAAAACAAAAACACTGCCTCAAGGCGCTTTCATTCTGCAAGCGGAATAAGACAGGTATCCAAATCAATATGATACAGGTTGCCGGAGACAGGTGTCCCAGTAGAGGCTACAAAGAACTATGGGAGGTCAAATGAGGGAGAGCTTGCATCCCATCAGAAAAGAGTGGGGATCCAAGTCAGTTTGGGGAATGTTGAGTTTGAAATCAGTGGGGCATTCAGATGTAAGCACCAGAAGGCAGTGGGGACATGAGTCAGAAACCAGGAAGAGAGGGGTGGGTGAGAAGTAGAGTCCAAAGTCCTGTTGGAAAGAATGTGTTCTCAGTTCCCTGACTCCTGTCGGACTACAGGGATGCTTTTACTGCTACAGTTTCCAGAGCCCATGTGCAGCTGGGGCTTTTATTTTCCTACCAGAGAGACTTCCTGCTGCGGCTGAGGCACCCATGACCTACAGTCAAGGACTTCTGCTTAGGCACAGTTGTCTTCCAATTTTTAAAATGGAAAGTTTTTTGGTTTTGTTGTATTTCTGATTTTTAAGGTAATACCTGTACAATTTTTTTATCTTAGAAGTATCAAACAAGTTTTTAAAAAGTCATTCATTCATATTCCTACTACCCAGAAATAATATAACTTAAAGTACCAAGTTTGCTATGTAATTAATGCAATTAATGCAAATTAATATCTACATATTAATTGTTTTTTTACTTGAATATTTTTAAAGATTTTATTTATTTATTTGTGAGAGAGTGAGAGCGAGAGAGAGAGAGAGAGGGTGCATGAACAGGGGGCAGGGGCAGAGAGAGAAGCATACTCCCTGCTGAGCAGGGAGCCCAATGTGGGACTCGATTCCAGGACCCTGGGACCATGACCTGAGCCGAAGGCAGACACTTAACCCACTGAGCCACCCAGGCGGCCTACTTGAATATTTTTTAAAAACAATTGGATGATGTTAGACATAACTTTTGGAATTATTTCCTCTTTAACTCTGTAAATAATACACCCTGGTCTTCCTTGACATACACAACTGCATCATCATTTAGGGTTCTGGCAGAGAATTCCAACCCCTTATTGATAGATACTCAGGTTACTTTCACTTTTAAACTGCTTTTAAATGATACTGTGATAAACATCCTTGTGCATACAATTTTGTGCATGTATTTTGGCATTTTTTTCCTTAATATACATTTTTTAAAAGTGGAATTCCAGGATCAAAAGATATGTGTCACTGGATTAATACATATTGTCCTTGGATGAAATTTAACATCAGTTTACACTTTGTCCTCATCTTGCCTCTTTTAAGAACCCCTCACATGTCAGGTGGTACAGTCCCCATCCATACACCGATCTTGACCTCCATTCTTACAAGACCTGAGCTGACTATTACCTAATTGCTTTAATCAATAAGATATTCACTTTGTATGGCTTTTAATGACCCATTTTCGTGAACATGAAAATGACATCTGGAGCCAAAGGAATGATGCTGTAATGAAGACAACAAAGCCAGGGGAACTCTGATGGGCTGACCCTTGGCTGATAAACCTCAAAGCACACCATTATTAGCCAGGATGAGGCATTTTAAGTTAAGATCAGATAATCTGTCCATCTGCAATGTGAGATTTTCTTGATCTTTCATTAGCACAATTTCTTGACTGAAATGGTCACCAAAATTTCCATTTTCAAGATCTTTTGTCATTTTCCCCAACATACCTTCTATTGCCATTATGAAGAAAGAAAACGGTCTCTGCCACCAAAGAAAATTTGGATTTGGACCAAATCCTCCCCTCTGTTCAACAGAAGCATAGGTTCTTTGGCTTCTGTGTTCCTTTCTGCAGTCTATTTCAATGACAATAACAACTCAGGATTATGACCCAATAATTACTAAGTCCAGTAAAGCTAAAGTCCGCTGCATTTCAGCCACAAGCATCAGATATTAATCTTGCAAAGCACATCTGTGGGCAAGCCATGGGAGCTATGGAAAATTTACTGTGGGACTCTAGGATCTTATTTCATGTTCTCACCTTTCTCTGAAGAAAAAAAAAAATGTTACTTATGAACACTGAGTAAAACTCTTACAATTTCACAAGGTTACGAAAGAAAAAAGGAATCCGATCCTGAAAATTCAGTCTAAAAATATCTATACGCTTAAAAAAATGTAACCAAAATGAGTGATTACTGATTGTTTTCTTTCCATTAGTTTGATGTTTGAATTCGTACCTTCCTATTGTGAAATTTGATTTTCTATTATCATCTTACACATAGTAGGCATTCAATAAATGTTTATTACAATGAGCTGAAGTTCAGACACTTAGGTCGATATCTTTCACACATGCCTGATAATAGTTTATAGTTGGAAAACCACGTTGACAACAGCCATTTCAGTGTAGAGGTAATACCGAAGGGAGCTCTCCTAAGACACTGGAGGTAAATTATTAAATTCTAATTTAACCACAGCCAATATTACCAATTTGTTTTAAATAACTTGTCCAACTCTTAGAAGGGAACAACGATTAGGGAACAAGTAGATCAAGAAAACGGAGAGTAAATGGCAGGAGTAAAGGGATACATATTTGCAATTCTGGCTTCCTGCAGTGAATAGTCAAAAGCTCTCCTACCAGAAAATAATATCTTGAATTGAAAAGCATTCAGCTCATGGTGGATTTCTAACCCTATTAAATTTCCTCCTCCCAGGTAGCCTATTTACTAAAGCAGTGTGAGAGCTGTTCATACTGTCATTGAATAAACACGTTTCTCTTGGAAAAAAAAAAAAATAATCCAACTATATTCCAACACGTAAATAAAGGTTTCTTCTTAAAATGTTAGCTTTGTTTGAGGTTGTTGCTTTTCTTTTCTTAGGAATTCTCTTCCTTAATTCTGTTAGGAATTAAAATATACCAACAAATGGAATTAGTTACACAAATCCATAAAATATGCTTTTCATAATATGCAAATATCTTCCTATGTTCTCAAGATAACAGCACACTGGAAGGATGGGGATACAGAACACTATCATTTAAAATGCCCAAAAGTGTTTTTTAAATCAGAAACCCTATTCAAACAGCCCTGTTTCTCACTGCAATGTACTTTGCCACTCTATTCACTCAAAACTTCTTAGTGAGCATTTATACATCACTCCTGATGTCTCACTAGTTCCTTGGGTGACTTCCTCTGGAGAGTAAACAGAGTTGAACAGACAAAACAAAATAATGCATCCTCTGTCCATGTTATACCAATGTGCTTTAAGAGAAGCATTTCAGACATACATTTTCTCATTAGTGGGAAATAATCTAGTTAGTATAATAACTTTAGCTTAAATATGATTCTAGAAATCTTTTCAAAGATAAGGTAATCTTTTTCAAAACCAATGGGAAATTTTATTTTTTTCTTTCCTTTTTTTTAAGATTGTATTTATTTATTTGAGAGAGAGAATGAGAGAGAGAGAGCACATGAGAGGGGGGAGGGCCAGAGGGAGAAGCAGACTCCCTGCTGAGCAGGGAGCCCGATGCAGGACTCGATCCTGGCACTCCAGGATCATGACCTGAGCTGAAGGCAGTTGCTTAACCAACTGAGCCACCCAGGCGCCCCCCCAATGGGAAATTTTAAGAGTATATGCTACAGTGACCAACTCATCTGGTTTGCCCAAAACAAAAAGTCCCACATCCTGGGAGCTCCCCTGAGACCCAAACAGGGACAATTGGTCACTGTAGTATAAATAATCTTTAAATGCAAATATCAGAAGGGTCAAGACCACTCTTTTTCACTGAATTTAAAAGTCTTTATTGAGTGCCCTGCTGTGTATAAAGCCCCGTGCTGAACAGGAGCTGGTCAGGGTTCAGGTAAGAGACAGATGGTACAGCCAAACAGGGTGATTTGAGGAGAGTTTCATGAAGAGGTTATGTACAGAGGTATGGGCAGAGTTAGGGAACCCAACAAGATGTCGGGCAGGATCCTGGGCTAGCAATAGTGGCAAGACGCTAGACCTGAAGAGGTAAGGGAGGGAATAATTATCAGAACTCAAGGCAACTGCTCAGTGAGGGCAGTCCTCCTGAATTCACCATAACCGGGAGGAAGGGAACCTCGACCTCTCTCTGCTCCCACCCTCCAGATTTGCAACAATGCCTCCCCTTGTCTGAATCCAACTAGAAAGCAGAGGAAGGAAGCCTTCAGATGGAGTTCTCATCTGTCAACATGCCAGGCCATGGAGCAGAACAGAGAGTGGGTCTGCAGGGGTCCAAAGAGACATAAGCCTGGTCTCTGCTTTTAGCAATTTAAAATATGGGAGAGGGGTGCCTGGGTGGCTCAGTCAGTTAAGTATCTGCCTTCAGCGCAGGTTATGATCTCAAGGTCCTGGGATCAAGCCCCCGTGTCGGGCTCTCTGCTCAGCAGGGAGTCTGCTTCTCTCTTTCTCTCTCCCATTCTCTCTCTCAAATAAATAAATAAAATCTTTTTAAAAAATTAGATTTTAAAATATGGGAGAAATCTTAAAGCATTGTTTTTTGTTGAATTTTATTTTAGGTAGGCTAAACCCTAATGTGGGGTTTGAACTCACGACCCTGAGATTAAGAATAGCATGCTCTACTGACTGAGCCAGCCAGGCGCCCCTTAAAGCATTATTATTTTATTATATTTTATTTTTAAAGATTTATTTATTTGAGAGAGGAGAAAGAGAATGAGTATGAGGGGGGAGGGGCAGAGGGAGAGGGAGACAAGCAGACTCCCTGCTAAGTGAGGAGCTCAACACAGGGCTCAATTCCAGGACCCTGAGGTCATGACGTGAGCCGGAAGCATGAGTCAGAAGCTTAAATGACTGTGTCACCCAGATGCCCTTTAAAGCATTATTTTAGACACACGCATACCATTTCCCTGAGATAACTTGCTAGTACCAAAAAACTGAGTTTTGAGATCTAACTAGTCCTTGTTGAAGTAAATAGAAATTGAGTTTAGTTCTTTATGCCTCTGGGCTTGGTCTGTCTTTAGTTAAATTAAAATGAATGAATCCTAAGAGTTAAAGAGATATTTGTCTAAATATTAAAGTATTTACCTCTGCTACTTTCATGATTGGGCCTGAGTTTGAGTCGTGCATCTATTCGCTCCCTTAATAACTCCAACAAAATAATGTAAGGGTATCTATTGGGTGGCATGGAGTTACACCATTGGGTTGGCTCTACAGTATTCTGCCAACATTTTTACTCTGAAGCAACCTGCTCTTATTGAAAGTGAGAGTCTTCATGCTTTTCCAAAGTGTGTCCATTCTTTGTCAAAGCTGGAAACAAATGGGCAGATCACCCAGTAATGCAAATAACTGTATTATATACTGTCTGCAGCATCACTTTTCTACGTGGCAACTTAGGTTTACAGAAGAAACATTACAGGAAATCATTACCAATGTGATCCCCAAAATGCTTCTCTAGTATTATCCCCTATGCCACCATTAGTCCAATTTCTAGAGGTTAAAACACCAATGAATGGGGGCTCCTGCTCAGGTCATGATCCCGGAGTCCCGGGATAGAGCCCCACATCGGGCTTCCTGCTCAGTGGGGAGTCTGTTTCTTCGTCTCCTTCTGCCCCTCCCCCCGCTCATGTGCGCTCTCTCTCTCTCAAAAAAATAAAAAAAATTTAAAAAAAAAAATGAATATATCATAAAATTAGCTCTCATTCTGGTAATATTCAAACTGCTGAAATTCCTCACACAATCACAGCATCATGGCAGCCAATGTCTCTCGAAAAGACCTCGAGTTCTCATGTACAAGGTGCTCATTATCCTTAACGTGATTTTGAATGGGTTACTCTGAGACTCCATTCCTTCCTTCATAAAATGAGGGAACTAAAGGATAACTCAATGATTGTCGTAAGGATTTCAGAGTAACATAATTTCAAAAAACACCTGACAGGAAGTAGGCCCAAAACTGATGTCCACACTCACACTCCCTGCCTTATCCTCTTACACATTATATATACATTTAGATACAGAATTTTAGTATCTTTATATTTTAGTAACTTAAGAAACGTATGCCATAGAATCTCTGAATGTTATCTGCTCATCTCTGCTCTTTGACACTGAGTAGCCATCGGCAAATATGTGGGATGAGTTGAGACAAGTAGGACATTCCGTCGAACAAAGGGTTTTCAGAGAAGTATGAGTTTTCTTTGTTTTAACGCAAGTAATGAAGTTTAGCCCAGCAACACGCATTCAGGTGATGGGGGGAAGGGCAGAAATCTTACATATTTATTGAGAAGAAAATTTTAGGGGTCCTCTCAGACACAAAAAGAACTTCTTGCCCATCTGTGAGGTAGATTGGCAATACACATCCCTTCAGAGACTCAAGCTCACCTGCTGTGGAGAACATGAATCAATACAGAACAATGAGGAAAATGGCCAAGTCATCCAAGTCATCCCTCTGACCAAATATCGTTTGTTTTTTTTTTCCAAAGCTTGGTGTTTTTTTTTTTCTCCTTCTCTCTCCATTCCATCCAGTCCCCCAGCCCCACCAAAAGAAATTAAAATTTTCAAGTATCTCTATTTGATATTGTGTTCAACGTAAGCCTTGAGTAGTCATGGATTCTCTTTCTTGAATTTTCGCTGACAAACTGCTTCCAGCTGCCCTCTTGGGTGGGACGCCACCACAATAAAATGCAGTGTTTGCTGAGGATTTCAGCGGCCACCTGGGGGCTCAGTGCACTCAATGAAAGCTATTTAAGCAAGGCTAGTGGTGAAATGGTGAAAAATGGTATGTTGACGTTTTTTCTGGTGTTTGTGGTTTAGGACTAGTTGGTTTCAGTCTTGCTGGCTCTTCCCTCCGTGTGACCAGCCTTTTCCACATTTAAAGCCTGTTACTGCCTCCCCTTCAGGGTCCTGGCAGCAAGCTCTGTGCTGTTGACAGAAGCCATTTGTGGAGTAGAAGGTTCATATTTTAGACTACTGGCGAGGACTGATTTCACAGTTAGTCCATGGCTCTGAATTTATGTTTAATTTTTTTTAAGGGTTTTCTTTTTCAACTAGCTAAAAAATGTTTCTTCATTAGGTTATCACTCCACCTCACATGAAATGTCCCTTGACTGCTCCTTCTTTATCTCCAGTCACACACGGGAAAATGAGCCGTGTGTCCATATGATTAGCCAGAGACCCACATCTGAGTCACATTTGCTCGCTCAACATCCCAGTGGCTTCACTGGTAAGATGGACTCCGTCTCAAGCTCAGCCCCTCATATGTCACCTTTCCCATCTCTGTAGTCCCCTCCCTAGGCTTGGTGGCAGCTCTCAAAGACAGGCATCTTTGCATATGTCTCTCTCACCCCAGCTTTATTCTGTTCCCTCCCTCTCCTTACACTGCCTTCGTCCTTATCCCTTGTGGTTTCTGGACATTTCCAGTTATTTCTGCTTCAAGGTCCTGAGCAAACTATTGGCTGAACTAAAAAAAATGGCTGCGCCCGAAGGTCTGAGAAAGGACATTGTCCACTCTACTCCTGATGGGGAGTCCTGGACTCTTGCTTATAAGGGGAAAGGAAGTACATTTCACTGAGGACTTGTCAGGAATTCCAGCAAGCCCTTGGACAGAGGACTTTGGCCACTGGGAGAGCTTTCTGCTTCCAACTGTAAAGAGATCCAAGAGCTATTCATCTTTAAAGAGATGTCATGGGTTCAGGACCTTTCCGTGCATTTCACATCTTGTCCACTCCAAAGCAACAAGGTCAGGTGGCCATTTGAAGTGGAAAAAAAGATTTCTCTCCAATCCAAAGCAGGCTTGGGTACAATCTAGAAGTGACTTAAACAACTTGGATATCCCATTAATTTAGTACAAACCCATATGTACGCAGGCCTGGACCTGGTCTCAGTTCTATTTCCCAAGCCCAGTCCCAGCTGTGAACCTTCCCAGAGCTCTTCTTTCCTCCTAAGTCCCAATCTCCCTCGAAGTATCAAGTCCATTGAAAATCAACTTTATTTAATATCTATTGTGCAGCTACTCAGTCCAGTATGGTAGTCAGCCACGTAAAGTCATAAATTATAACACACAGTGATCAGAATGATTGAAGTGGGACAAAATTCCCTCTTCTCCAAACACAAGAACCCCACCTCTGTAGCATCCTTCTTTCCACCCCTGGAATGTCCCCAAACCAGACTCTCCCTTCTGCTGGCACACAGCCTAGATCAAATATCTGAAAGAGGCCCTGCTGCCTCTTCTTGCTCAGTCCTCCTTCAAGCTTTGTGTAATCTACTTTCCCTGAAAGCTCATTTTGCGTGGCTGCACTCATGCATGCTCACACACACACTCACACATGCTCACATGCAAACACACCAGAATCAACAAGTCATGCTGAGAATATGGAACCCATATGCATATTTCCAGACTATTCTCAGACCTCTTGTATATCCATAGTCCAAACAGACAGGGTTACTCAGTCTGTTCACTGTTTTGGAGGAAGGAATGTTTGTCACACCAAGACGTAAATATCAACATGCAGAAGACTCAGTCCTTCAGGAATTATGGATCCGTCATTGAAAAAGGTGAATGACCCAATCACCTTTTGACCATTAGGATTAAAAGGTAGAGATAGTAGTACAGATAACCTGAAACATCCAAAAATCCAAAAGCTTTTCTGGTCTGAAAGCATCAGCCAATTTTCTTCCAACCAACATATTTTCCTGATGATGTTTGGATTGAGATGTTATTAGAATAAGTCTCTACAACCACGGGTAGTCTACAAAATGATCAAGGAGAATTCTGGGTGGCACAGTGAAACCAGCATGAGATAAAAAGCATCTGCTGAAGGTAAACTCTAGAATTGAGAATGGAGACTTAATTCTGTGTTTTTCCAAAACTGTGTCCAGATAATATAACTTACATGCTCCCGAGTGAGGGAAGGAAATTCTTTGGGAGACAAAGCTGAGTGGCTTTGGCACTGGCACCAAATGTCTTCTTGTCCAGCAAGTCAATTTTAAGTCTTGTTCATGAGCTACACTGGATTGGATTACGGGGGCCAGAAGTAAAGTCAGTGAAACATCCATTGTGTTTCCCGTAGACATTCTCCTCCACTAGGCAGTCAAAGAAGCTAACGTGCATTCACAGTGTGTCTGTCCTCAGATGGAGGAAAGGGGCTACAAAAAAAATTATATATATATATAGCATATAATTTAAAAAAGAATATAAAAATATGTAATACACAAAATATATATGTTAAAAATATAAAATATATAGTATATCTAGCATAGTGTATATATATTTATATTTAAATATATATTATATTTATATGTTATATAAATATATATCTCACAGACTCCCTGACCTTAAGGAGCTTAACATCCAGACAGATGTGCAAATCCAATGCCTCTGTCAAAGACAAACTGCTGAGTGAGAGCAAAGGAAAGAGTATCACCTGAGCCAGAGGACTCAGGGAAGGAAGGTTCCAGAGAGGCAGTAACATGTGAATCCGATGCTGAAGAAAGAAAAAAAAAAAATTCAATGAGACAGAAGGCAAGGAAAATCAGTCTGGTCATGGGCTCTGTAAGAGCAAAGGACTGCGAAATGCACGTTCTACAGGATAAAAGAGACACAGGCTCTCTGATCAGGCCCCTGCGTGCATGAGATGTCTGTCGCTGGAGATGTCCCTGGAGTTGAGCGGAGATTGGAATCTGTCGCCAGGCCATGCAGGACTTTTAATGCTGGGCTAAGAAGTTTCGTGGTTACCCTGAAGTCAGAGGAGCCTGCATCTGTTTTTCAGGAGGAATGTGACATGATCCCATCTGTGCTACAGGAAGAAACCTGGTGACCCCGTTGTAGGAGGGTGGGAATGGAGAGGAGCTAAGAACATGGAGACCACGTAAGGAAATGGGCCTCCGGCAAAATCCAGGCCTGCCGCTCTCCGGACCCAGGCGGGCCAGGGAAACACCCGCATGCCTCACCCCAGGCTGACGGCGCTTCTGCGTGGTGGGTGCTGCCCCTCTTCATTTGTAGCTCCTATTTGGCAAACCTGCTGGGAGGCTATTTCCCCAGAATGTTACATGTGTTTATTTGCAGTTGTGAGATTACCGGAGAGGGGTATTTTCTTCATCGTGTGTTTTCCAAGTTTGGGCATTGACCAAGCTTGACTTTGACCACTCCAACTTGATGTTTTGCATCGCGGGTGCTCTTCCGGCTGTCCTGTGAAGGCAGCATTTGCGGGTGTCTCCTGTGTGTGGAACATTGCACTTTCGCTAATACAATCTGTGATTATGCTCATTTCTTTCAAAGCCACTTAACACTTTTGGCTGATATAAACCTTGTAGTTAACGAAAGCTCCCAGGTTATCGCATGAAGTGCTGTTAAATCATGAATCTCCCATCCTCTCTTCATTTTTAGGAATAGCTTAGATATAAGTCCTTCCTACAGTGGTAAGGGGTACTAATGTATTAGATTTCCTAAACAACCAGCATGGCTTTTAAAGGGGGCTGTCATGATCTAATTCAAGTGATGAGAAACCAGGGTCTGGGCCAGGCATCAGTCTAAGGTATATGCTTTGTGAGCAGAGAGGGGCTTTTTGACCTTGGCACCCTCTACCTCCCAGACTTCCATCATTAATCCACAAAAATATTCCTTGGAGTATTACCTCTTGCAAAAATGAATATGTAAAAAAATTCAGGGTAGCAGTAATGTGTGGAGGGGAAGGAGGGAGATGGTAATATTTATTTTGGGTGTCAAATGCAAGGAGACCCTTTTATTTTATATCCTCTTGTAATGTATGGAGTACTCCATGATAAAAAATTTTAAGTATATAATAACTTAAAAGGGATATGTGGGGTTGGTTTAAAGTGGGAAGAAAATTCTCAATATTCCTTCAGTTTTGAGTTTAAAAAGAAAGAGGTAGTGGAGAAAAATGAGAGAGAAGGCATTAAATAAGCAAAATGAGAGGAAGATAAAAAGATTTAAGATGGAAAAAGTAAAAAAGAAAGAAAGTGAGAAAAAAGATAGAAGCTGGGAAGACAGGCGGAAATGGTGGGGTTGGGAGGAGGTTTTGTTTGGCTGGTGGGCACAGAGGGAGGCAGGAGATGGGCAGATGAATATGACCAAGTATCTACACCACTGAGAAGAGATGGGGGTTGGGAGCAACGGGAAGATGCCTCAGATCCTCCAAAAGCTCTCAGCAAATTCACCCCACCCTTTGGCTAATGGCCTCAGCCATCTGAGGTAGTCAACCTCCCCCTATTGCCCAGACCATGGTCCACAGGCAGGAGGCACTGAGCCAAGGTCCTGCCAAAGTGTCCCACCAGGCGTTCCCTCCCAGCTCTGGTGCAGATTCTTGGTAGGCATTAAGTGTCTCCCACGTGACTCAGACTGCTGTCCTTCCTTCCCTCCCCCAGGGCCTGAGCAGCAGCCTGCCAAACTATAATCAACAAGAGCCCTACAAGTCTCAGGAGGAATGGCGACATGTTTCCAGCGAAACCGGCCAGGTAGGTGTGCAGACTCTCCAGGACTTTCTTGGTCACAAAGGGACTCCTAACTTCAGGGTAAAAGTCATGCTCCCTCCTCCCCCACCCTCTCCCCAACCCCCAGCATGGCAAAATTCCACTTGAGTTAAAGAGTTACGTGTTTTTAAAAAGTGAAACCGTAAAAATGTATGTGACTCAGGTAAGTAAGGTAAAACAAGTGAGTTGTGTTAAAAAAAAAAAAAAGAACAAATGGATAAATAGGTGCATGAGACCAGTACAATAGACAGTCTAAACTGTGTGGTGGACACCATGAAATGGCTTTTTTTTTCTTCAACCTCTGCCTTCAAATCTTCCTTTCCTGTCTCTTCTTGACTCCTTGGTCTGAACACACAGCTCTTTAGTCATTCAGCTTCAAGAGCAGCTTCCTTCTGGTCATTAAGACTCTATTTTGTGTATTAAAGCCAGGCTAAGTCAAAGAGTAATTTCACATCCATTCACATCCAAAGACTTTTCCCTTCCATCCATCCCGGGCTAGACTTATGGCCCCAGGGTCCATCTGGGAGGGAAGAGGGGAGTTCTCCTTTTGCATGGTTCTCCCCTTCTCTCCCTCTCCCTGCTGCTTCTAACCCCTCAGGAGTTGGGGGGATGGAGGGCGAGAATAGGGCAAAAGCACTTTCACTTGACTCTTGCAGCCTCCTCCTATCTTGGTAGTTGGTGCTCAAGTGCCTAGAGGGCCCACCCACGTGAATTCTTCTGGGGGCCCAGGAGTCTCTCCGTGGCACTGTTGTCTGACGCTGGAGATGCACCCAGGGTAATCTCTTCTCATGGGCTCACCCCCAGGCTCCTATCCAGCGATGCCCATCCCAGCCTGAGGGTGGGGGATAGGAGACTCCTCCCCAACCAGCCACCTTGGGTGGGGCACCAGCAAGATGGCAAAACTCAGTTTCTACTAGCGACAACTTTGAAGCTTCTCATTTGGCTGTAAGGGACCAGTAAGTGAAGCACCCCAAAACACACACTCTCTTTCTAGATCTTTCTTAGGCATGGATTCTTTTGGTAGTCTTATGTCAAAAGACTTACAGACCCCTCTTAGAATAATGTTTTTAAATTTATAAAATAAAATATGCAGTATTACAAAGGAGACTTCTTAGATGCGGCTTGCAAAAACATTTTAAAAATTTGTACTCTGGTATGTATGCTGCTTTATTAACACATTATGTAACAAGTTCTAGCAGTGATTTGTAAGTGGTGATGCATATAAATGATATTTTGAGGTATCTGCCACAACTGTATATAATATGAAAACATCTATGGTCTCTACTGGTGCCAAAATTATATTCGTTGCCACACTACTGTGGTCTGTTGCCTACATTCATAACGGAAGGAAATGCTATATTTCAGCCAGAAGATAGTAAAAATAAGAACAGGCCATTTTTCCCATGCATGTTCATAAACCCCCTGAATTCTATCCACAAATCCCTTAGGACTCCAGATCAGGAAATCTTGCCCTGGATGGGGACTCCTGCTCTGGAGAACCCTCCTCCCACAGCCTTCTGCTTATATAGGTCAGAGAGGGTAAAGGGAGGTGGCTGCAGGGCCGGTTTGGTGGCCTTTTGGTGAGGCTTGCAGCTCCCTTGAGATTGGAGAAAATGAAATCCAAGAGTCGTCAGCTTTGGGACACATAATTCCAAATCGACATGAACAAGTCCACTACCTGACCTGTTGCTGCAAGTGTAGTTTATGTTCTACATTCATGCAGATATTCTGGGATTGGTACCCAAGAAGCTGTCAAGAGTAAATACCTCCAGGGAGTGGAGGTGGAGGTTGGGATAAAGGGAAGGGAATTACTTTTCATATTAAGCTGTTTAGTACTGTCTGAAAAAAAGTTTAAGATATTTTGTTTATATGATAAAAACTGACTTTAAAGCAAATTTTAAATGCTTTTTCTAAAGGAAACTATTTGTGATTTGAACTGATCTAAGGCTGGTAAGGATTTTCTAAGCATAAAAGTAATAGGAAAATGATGGAGCAGATTGACAGATTTGGCTACACACAAAGATAAGGGAAAACATAACGATATCACAAGCCAAAAGAAAAAAACACAAACTTGAAGAAATATTTGCAATAAAAATTACAGAAAAGGAGATAATAGTCTTATATTATGAAACAATCTTAGAAATCGATGGGAAAAATAGTCACGTGCTATCAACAGCTGTTCTGGACTTTTCAGTACCCTTTTTTCTTTCTGCCCTGATTCCACCATATCCACCTACGGAGAATCCTAAATATATAGATGAAATCCCAAGATTCCATGGTGGCTGAGGCCACTTCCACTTCTCTTTTATTCCCAGTTCAGTCCAAGATTTGGTTACTGACTGGGCGCCTGGGTGGCTCAGTTGTTAAGCATCTGCCTTTGGCTCAGGTCATGATCCCAGAGTCCTAGGGTCGAGTCCCACATCAGGCTCCCTGCTCAGTGGGAAGCCTGCTTCTCCCTCTCCCACTCTCCCTGCTTGTATTCCCTCTCTCGCTGTGTCTCTCTGTTAAAAAATAAATTAAAAAAAAAAAAAAAGATTTGGTTACTGACCACTGGTGCTTCAAGGCAGATAAGGCTTGGAGAACCCTGGACCAAACTGGACCTGAACTTCTACACGGGAAGGAAAATAAGTTAATCTCATAATCTCCCATCTAGGATATACCTAGAGATAGGTGATACCCTTCCAAAAGGATGCAAGAAAATTTCTTGAGAAATAAAATGCTATGTTTATTAGAATCTGGCTTTCTGGAATGGCATCATACCACATGCTCAACAGAATGGCCTTTGGAGACCAAACAAATGGATTCAAGTCCTGGCTCTTCTGCCTTCTACTACCTATGAAACTTGGCCAAGTTGCTTATCTAAATATTGGTTTTCCCATCTGTGAAATGGGAATAATGCCTACCTCACAGGGTTCTTGTAAGGTAGATAACATGAGATAACACGTGAGATCCTTAGCTCATAGCATATATACAAAAAGACTCCAGAAGGTTCAAAGAGATAAGGGTTTAAATAAAACATGAAAGCTTTTTGAAATATAAGCTAACGTCTTTATGAGCTTGGATTTCTTAAGTAAGGTCCAAGAAAAGACAAATGATCAAAGAAAATATACCTGAGTTAGACTACACTGAGGTTTAAAACTTCAACACAAAAAGAGATATCTTTTAAAGAGTGAGGACAAACAAAAACTTGGAAGAAGATATTTGTAATATATAAAATAAGCAAAGCATTAGTATGGAACATACAAAAATTCTTCTAAACAAACATTTTAATGAAAACCCAATAGAAAAAAATGAGCGAAGGGCATGAACAATAACCCACAGAAGAAACCGCCATAGCCAACAAATAGAGGAAAAGAAGTGCAATTGCACCAAAAACATGATAATGCAAATCCAGAGTGAAACATTTCACTCCCATAAGATTAGATAAATGTTTAGATTCTGATAAAACCAGGCACTGGAGAGGATTGTGGGAAATCAAGGATTTTCATGCACTGCTAGTGGGAATGTAAATTGATTCAATCACTTTGGAGAACAATTTGGCATTATCCAGTAAAGTTAAAAATAATCACAGCCTCCGATCCAATAATTCTACTTCTGAAGAAGCCCCTATACATGTTGCCCATGTGCACAGAGAGACATATAAAGATGTTTACCATAGTCTTGTTTTATAATAGAGATTTACTGGAATCAACTCAAATGTCCATCTGTAGAAGGATGAATAGAATAAATTGAGGTACATGCCTACAATGGAATACTATATGCAAGTTAAAATAAATTAACCAGACTTACACTACATCCAAAACTAATGATGTAATGTATGTGATTAACATAACAATAAAATTTTTAAATTAATTAATTAATTAATTAACCAGATTTATGTGTAGCATAAGGAATCACAAAAAATATAACTCTGAGTACAAAAATGCTACATATACTATGATACCATTTATGTAAATATTCTTAAATACTTAAATACTAGACAATACTGAATATTGTCTAGAGATGCACATCTCCATAGTAAAAGTATAAAAATATGAACTTGGGGCACCTGGGTGGCTCAGTTGGTTAAGCATCTAACTCTTGATTTCGGCTCAGGTCATGATCTCAGGGTCATGAGATCCAGCCCTGTGTTGGGGTCCGCACTCAGCAGAGTCTGCTTGAGATCTTTCTCTCCTTCTCCCTCTGCCTCTCCCCCTGCTTGTGCTCTCTCTCTCTCTCTAAAATAAATAAAATCTTTAAAAAATATATGGACTGGATACATACCAAATTTCTAATGGAAAGGAAATCGGGCAGGAAATATAGAAAAATGATTATTGTACTTTCCCATACTTTTTTTAAATTGAGGTATAATTGATATATAACATTAGGGTAGTTTCAAATGCACAACATAATAAATTGATACTTGTGTATATTGCAAAATGATCACCACAATAAGTCTAGTTAGTATCCATCACCACATATAGTTAAAAAAATTTTCTTGTGATGAGAACTTTTGAAATCCACTTTCTTAGCAACATTCAAATAAGCAAGACAGTATTATTAACTATAGTCACCATGCTGTATAAGTCACCATGCTGTATAGATAAGTCACAACCTCATGACTTATTTATTTTATAACTGAAAGTTTGTACCTTTTGGCCCCCTTGACTCATTTTGCCCATGCCCATCCCCCACCTCTGGCAACCACTAACCTCTTTTCTGTATCTCTGTGCTCCAGGTTTTGTTTTGTTGTATTTTCCTATATTTTTTAAACACTTTTCCCCCAAAAAAGTAGTAAATGGAAAGTACTAAAGAGAGTGCATGACCTTTATTTATTAGGTCCTTATTAAATTATAGCAATTTTTGAAATTTTCTATCGGTACAGGTAACTAAAATGTACTTTGGCCCTGTGTCACAACTATAGGAAGCTGGTAGCTTTTCCCCACCCAGCACACCAGCTAATGGCAGGCTCCGTGTTTTGTAAAACAACATGAAATTAGTGTTGAGCCTCATGTTAATCCAATGGCTCTCAACTGAGGGCAATTTTGACCCCCAGGGGACACTGGGGATGTCTGGAGACATTTTGATTGTCACAACTGAAATGGGGAGCATTGCAACTAGAATGTAGAGGATTGAGGCCAGGGAAGCTGCTGAACCTCCTACAGTGCATAAGAGAGCCCCCTGTGGTGAAGAATTATCTGGTACAAAATGTCAATAATGCAGAGGTTGAGAAACCCTATGTAAGCCCGTAGAAAGTAAAATAAATATCCATCGAACTGAATATATTAAATTTGACCACTTTTCTGACGAGTTTTTTTTCTAAATTATCAGACCTGTGAAACCACTCCTTCTTTCTAATACTGGACACTAGGGCTAGATCAGAGAGCATGGGTACCAGAGCTGCTCCTCCCCAGACCATAACCCTTAATTTTTTTCCTCTGTCTCCACAGTAGGCAAGATGCCATCTGCCAGAGGGAGTGTACTCTCTATAATCATTTTAATTGGGCAAAACATTATGGAATTTTTTTCCAACTCTAAAAATTTATCAGCTTTGCATCCTAATGCAGTCCAACCCTGGCTGCTTCCAAGCTAAAACAACATAGGCATTTCTTTTCAGCTTCCCAGGAATAGTTTAGCTGGTCAGTTGGCCAGACCTCAAATCCACAACACTAAACCAACTACCTTCTATTAAAGTTCAACTGGCCAAATCACACATAGAGAGTATATCAATCATGATTAAATTCAGCTTCATAGTTCAAAACCCCAAAATACAATGACTTAAATAAGATAGAACTTTATTTCTTTCACATTTAAAAGATCTAAAGGTAAGGCAATTCAGGGCTAATTTGCTAGTTTCATGACATCATCGTGCTTCTCTGAGCTCTTTGTGGCCCTCCTTCTCATAGTCCCAGATGGCCACTGAAGATCCAACTAGAACATCTACATTCAAATCAGCACGATGGAGAAGGGGGATGGGCATGGCCCTTCCCTTGTCAGGAGACATCCAGAGGGTTCCTTGCAGCTCAACTATTTATCTCTTTGATCAGAACTTAAATACTTGGCTATACCTAAATGGTAAGGGAGGCAGGGATACAAAGATTTCTAGCTGGGCAACAATGTGCCAAGTTATAAATCAGGATTTTTTTTTATTAAAGAAGAGAAGAGTGGACTGTGGAAGGCAGCCAACAATTTGGCTTCCCAAATAATCATGCATATGCCTTTTCCCCTACATAGACACATGCATCTCTATCTGCAAAAGAGATGATCCCGAAGTCTCATCCAGTTATTGCATTTCACTCAAAATCCAGAATCTCTGGGTAATGTCATTTCCATCACAACCAGATGTGGCTCCTCATGGTCTGATAAATCACAAACCAAAAAATAAGTGATCTGCGTTTACATGCAATTTAATTGCTGAAGTAGGAGCAGAATAACCACGATAAAACTCCCTTCAGAAAGGGTAGGAAAAGGAAGTCCTGTGGATATGGATCTATAGCAATTATTGAATCCTGCTGGATAGGAATGACAAGCACTCCCTTCCTGGCAGTGAGTACATGCTTTGATTGGCCCCGCTGGTAGCTGCTGCTTTGGAGGAACTCCCTTGTCCAATGTCCACCATGACCTCTGGCTTTGCCCTCTGGGAGATTCTTCCTCGTCCACTTTCCTCCATAGCTATATTTGAGTCATGGACATTGGAAGATATGATCTTCTTTGGAGCTGCATGGTTTCCACAGCCATTTCTCTCTTGTGCAGGTGCAGGAACCCAGGGATTCTTTTAAGAATTGAATAATTAGAAGTTTTTGCAAGCCAAGCTAGAGATTTCTGTCCAAATGTAGGAAGCTTCCAACCTATTTGCTTCCAGTCAGTTCCAAGTGTGAGTTACTACAGCCTAAAACTGTGTCTGGAAACTCTATGCCTGAAAACTCTGATCTTTTATTTATAGGTCTTTATGCTCTGCCAACCCTTCCTTCTCAAACTGAAGTTGACTCTTCTTGAGACCTTTCAAAGCAAAGAATGAAAAAGTTGGGTGGGATGGCAATACCCTTCATCTGTCTTTATGGCCAGACTTGGCACTGAATACATAGGGAAGATGCTTGAAAAGGGCTTGTGGCCACGTTCTTATCTCCTGCCAAGGCTGGATGAGCTTGCAGTTGCTTCTTACTACTGCTTCAGTCTGGGCAAAAAAGTAATTGGATTTTTCACCCCGGCAAGACTCCCAGTTATAGGACTCATAATCGATTTAGATCACGGGCAGAGACAATCCCTTAGCAAAGCTGTATTCCCTACCATTTCTGCTGGCAGGCAGGATAGCTCCAGCCCATGTTCCTATCTTTATTGTAGTAGCTGGTTAAAAGCCACAAGAAGCAAACAATACAAACCGAAGTCTTATATTTCCTAAGTTTTCACCTAGCTACACCTTCAGTTTGCATGCTTTCTTTATGTGATTCAGCAGGTGACAGTTGGATCAAACAATTTGCTACAGCATAACAAGAGTCACTAACTTTTCAGCCAACAATATCCGTTTCATCACTGCTCAATACCTGAACTTCCCCTTCTCTACTAAGCCAAAGACGTTGTTGGATTTTATTGCTTATATCACCCAATTCCCCGGTGCCACATCTCATATTGATAAGGATGAGGTTTAGCTATATCAAATATTAAAATGCAAAATAAAAGTGGTTTAAATATAGAACAAGATGCTACACCTAAAGATGTGACTAGTCATATGTAGAATATCATAAGTAATACATATTCACTTACTAATTGTAACGGTTCCTAGAAATAACATAAACCTGAGAGTTAGATAACTTAGATAGAACTTAGATAAAACTCCTTTTCCTATATATAATTTTTAAGTCTTTTCTCAAGTTGGAACAGGATTTGAGATGATGTTCCTCATAAGGAGAACTCCAAAGATTTCATGATTATGTAGACTAATTCCTGACTCAGACCAATACAGATTGGCCATGGAAGGGTGGGAGACGTCATCATTGATGCCCAGGACAAAGGTCAGATGGGAATTGGAAGGGGGACATTGGGAGGAGGGGAAGGAGAGAGGTGGCTGGAGCCCATCAGTTCAGAACCTGACTATAAATTGCTAAATTGTGAGAGAAAAAGAGAGATGTTGAAATAAATCAGTCTTTCAGAGTCCTGCTGCCACTGGTTATTATAATAACCAACATTTTTTGACACTGTGTAGTAAATGGCAATGTATTAAGTTCTTTATATGCCATAATCTTCAAAAATTTATGATATTTGTATGATGACCGCTTTACAGATAAGGAAACTGAGACTTGGGTTAAATAATTTACTGAGGGTCATAGCAAATGGCAGAGCCAAGACTTGAACTCAGGTCTCTCAGAGATCAGAGGTAGACTTTGACCACTGTGGTATATTGTTCCTGAGGGATTTTGAGGTTTTAGGGTTTTTTTCTCAAAGGAATGACTCTTAAGCATGTTAAATTTTCAGTACTAGACAGTCTTTCATCACCTATATAATAAGTCTGGTTTCATCAGGAGGAAAGTCACTCCAGCTCCAGATGATTAACTGATATTTTAAAACTATGTATTATGGTCTTGATGAGCAGAAGGGGAGAGGCAAAAGGTTAAGAAAATGAATAAATAGGCCAAGTATGGTTTTGAACACCTTTCATCCTACTCTCAGAAACCCCTTTTCTTCCTTGTTCCTTCCTCATCAAATATTGAGTGTCCTCTCTGTGCCAGTTAATGCACTTATGACTGGAAATGTCACCAGGCTCAAAGCCCTGCTCTACTCCCAGAACAGGACATTAAGTGCTGGGAGGGGTGGGGTCAGGTGCCGCATAAGCACGTAAGAGGCATGTCATGCCCAGTCTTGGGGGGCAATGGGAGGAGAAAAGCCTTCCTTTAGGAGAAGTTGCCCAAGCAGAGACCTAGAAGGATAAACAGATGTTAGCCAAGTGCTGGCAGGCAGGAAGACCACCTCAGCCAAGGAGACAACATGTGTAAAGCCCAGAAGCAAGATAAAACATGCATTCAGGGCATTGGTGGGTATAACTCAAATTTAGAGGCCACTAGTAGGGATGGGAGAAGAGTCAGCTTGAGGCTGGGTTCAAATCCTGAAGGTCCTGGTGTGCCTCACTAACCGGTTTGGATTGTATCCTAAGGATAATGGAATGTTGAACACAAGAGGGATACATCCAATTTGTGCTTTAGAGAGTTCACTCTAGTTTCAGGGTAGAGGACAGTTTGAAACATGATGTTAAGTGGAGAAATCACTGAGTAGTCTATCAAGCTGATGGAGTGTTGAGATGGTGATGACCAGGTCTCAGGTGTAACAACAGGAATGGGCAGCAGCAGACACACCAAAGTGCTGCTGTAGAGGGGAAGACTGCAGACTGGATGCCTGCTTACAGATGGCAGGTGAGCCACAAGGAGGAGTCTAGCTCCATACTTGGTTCCACTTGGAAAATTAGGTGGGTGAGTGGAACCAGGGACAGGAAGAAGAGGGGCAGGTCTGGGGACAGATTAATATCAAATAGAAGTCACAGGAGCCCAGAGTTCACCAGAGAGATCCGGCCAGGAAAAGAAGGTGTATGGTTGTGTGCATGCCAGTAATTAAAGCCAGGGAAAGGATGAGCTTATGCAGAGAGTAAGGTTGACCTTCTTCCCTGCAAGATGTCACAGGCCTTCCTTACCTTGTGCTGCACTCACACTAGCCAGGTCTTCCCACTGTGGTGGCCCCCCACCCAGTCTACTCTTTGGAATCTTACCCCATTCTAGAATAGTTGCCCTGATCCATCCCCAAAATTAGATTCTTTGTCTCAGGATCTCTCTCCTAGCTACTCTAATAAGTGATTTAATGGTAAAAACTCATAGACATTAATGAATTATTACCTGAAACATTTTTGAATTTTAATTAGAGAATCAATAGGATTTGAATCCACAGAAATCTCAGAAGTTTCTTTCTTTCTTCTTTTCTTTCTCCTTCCTTCCTTCCTTCCTTCCTTCCTTCCTTCCTTCCTTCCTTCCTTCCTTCCTTCCTTCTTCCTTCCTTCCTTCCCTCTCTTTCTTTCTTTCTTTTTCTTTCTTTCTTTCTTTCTTTCTTTCTTTCTTTCTTTCTTTCTTTTTCTTTCTTTCTTTCTTTCTGAATAGGTGGTTATTACTGAGGTGTACTGCCCCTTAGGACCCCACCACTACCACTGTAACTCCCATTTCCACAACCATGGATTTGCCAAAAATTGAGTATTTGGTTTTTTGCTTTGAAAGCACAGGTATAAATTGCCTTTCCAAATTCTGATCCTTTTTGTCAAAAAGAACCTGGATAAGCATTTACTGTATTTATTTGCAAAATGGCAACTCAGGTTGTGGCTATTTTAGTGCTTAACATTGCCAAAACACAATCAGAACATGCAGCTACTTTCCACCAATGCAAGGCCCGTAAGTTAGAAACACAGCAGGAAGTGGCAGAGAAGAAACCACGGTGTTTTGGAAGTCAAATGTGATACCCCAGAGAAGCTTCGGTACAGCAACCATTAGGGGCTCCTACCCCATGTTCTTATCTCATTTTTCATACTGCATTGTAATTCTTCTGTTTGCAAATCTTTCTTCTTATATGTTATGTTTCAAGAAGAGAAAAATCATATCTTGTCCTTCTTTGCAATCCCTGTCCCTGTGCTTTGACACAATGCTGTTTATAGCAGGTGCTTAATAAGTATCTGTTGAGGGGCGCCTGGGTGGCTCAGTCAGTTGGGCATCTGACTCTTGATTTCCACTTAGGTCCTGATCTCAGGGGCATGAGATTGAGCCCTGAATTGGGCTCCAGTCTCAGTGGGGAGTCTGCCTGAGATTCTCTCTCTCCCTCTCCTTCTGCCCCCCAGCCCCACACTTTCTCTTTCTCTAAAATAAATAAATCTTTAAAAACTATCTGTTGAGCAAATGAATGAATGAATCTGCAGAAAAATAAGCCTTTCAGAGCATGTCAGGTAGCTTCTTGATACACCAAATCACATGGGCAGATTTTCCAGGAGGTAGACGATTTCTACCACTCCACCTTCCACTGGGAAAAAAGTATGAAAAATGTGTACTAATAACACATGTTATGTGGCAAATATCAAATGGCTTCTGGTGAGAAAGAGGATTGAGTGAACAAAAATGGAAATTGATCACAAGGGTTGAAATAGAGATGGTAACTAGTCATAGTGGTGACCATTTCACAGTATATACAAACATCAAATCATGCTATCCCCATACATTCTATGCCAGATATCTGAAACAAATATAATATTATAAGTCAGTTAGACCTCAATACATTTTTTAAAGAAAATTTAGAAGCAAAACTGAGGTAGGATGGCATTGAGAGATGTGAGGAAAGAAAGTCAAGAGGATGAACAAGCATAGGAGGGGGAGCTGGGAAAGGAAAAAGTATGTGGTTGGGTGGGAGAGATTAATGGCGAAGATGTGAACTTGGTAAACTGTGAACTGATGATGGAGCTGAGAAAGATAAAAAAGAAAATGTGCCAAAAGCCAAGAAGTCTCTTGGCTTTGATGAACCATCCCTAAAGGCTTCTACAATCTTACTCTCTCTGCTATTCAAAACTTTCTAAAATTCTTCTCTTCCTAGAAGTCTTTAATAGGAAAGGAGAAAACATTCTAACGTCTCTAGTAGAACTGTAAGACTAGCAGAGATCTTAGCAATCACCGAGTACCTTCAATTTGCAGATAAGGAAATTGAGGCCTGGGGGATGGAAGTTACTTCCCCCAGGGTTGGGCCATTATTGGAGCCTGAGCCAAAAGCGCCGTCTGTGTATTTCCAGATCTGTGCCCATTCCAATAGATACTCATTTCCTGTTCCTATTTCTCCCAACATAGGACATCTCTGTCATCTGAATAAACTGAAAGAAAGAACGTTTATTTTTTAAAATGAGTCAGCAAACATTTCCACGTGAAGAAATAAACAAGAGGTCTAGGAGGGAGAAGCTGTGCTTTGATTGCTATTGTACTTCTAGGACCTAGCCCAGCACCTGGCAGCGTGATTTTCAATAAGGTTTGAATGGATGGCTGGAGGCATGGACAGATGGACAGAAAAGATGAGTGGATGGATAGATGGATGGATGAATGTGTTCTACCAAGACTGCTGCTGCTACCCAGATATTTATTGAATAGACATGTTTTCTGATCTTATGAGCTATTTGAATCAATCTGCAATTGTATATGGACAATGACCCCAGGTTGTTTTAAAGAACACTCAGTATATATTGATAAAGTGAATGAATGGGATGCTCTCAGATAAGTTATAACCTCATCAAAGACCTAAGATGTAGACACAAGTAGAAGTAATAAACAATACAGAACAACAGTCTGCTAAATGCCAGATAACTCTACAAGCAGGTACGGGCTATAAGTAGAGTGATTCTATTATTTATTTTTTAAACTGGGACCCTTTTGAGAGTGAAGCGTGGCTACCACTTTGTCTTCTTAAAATGAATAAGCATGATACACTAGATGGCTGTGAAAAGTGCATGTAAGAGACAGAGACTAGAGAAAGAATGAAACGGAGATTTTGTATGTGCCATACAACTGTAGAGATGAGTTTGCTATCTCACCAGAAAAAATCAAAACTGTCTTTCTAGCATTTTTAATTACAGAAGCAAAATGAGCAAAATGCCCTTTTTACTGGTCAAATGAGGATAGTGCAGAAAGCTCTTTTTAGTGACAGAAGTGTTGCTAACAAGGGTAGGTCTACACCCTTCCTATGTGAAGTGTAGTCTGCGGGCCAGCAGCGCAAGCATCCTGTGGGAATGTGTTAGAAATGCAGACTCTCTGGCCCCACCCCAGACCTACAGTCCGACTCTGCCTGTCCATGAGGTCCTTGGGTGATCTGTAGGCACCTTAAAGTTTGAGAAGCGTTGGTCTACAGCGCATTAATCCTTCCAAAAGAATAACATTTATTTAAACATTTCAATACATTTTTCCTTCTTTGTTCCTGCTTCCCTTTACAAAATGTGTTCAGAGTGTACTTCCTTTAGCTTTTCAGCCATTTCAGTGTCTGGAACTTTGATGATGATAATGAGGAGAGGACTGTTGTTTACAAAAAAAAAAACAAAAAAAAACCAGGAAAACTGTGGATGAAACACCCTCTATCCCCTCAAAGGCACTCTCCTGTTCAGGGCTGAGGAGGGAAAACATTCACATTCACAAGATAAACTGCTCCATTTTGGTACAAGACCAGCTTTAGCGTCACTCAACCAATTCTGGTTTTAAAACTTCTCTCAGTAAGAGGGGGAAAATGATAGAAGAGGAGAGCATTCTTGGAAATGCAAACTAATCCGGGAAATCGTTACTTTCGTTCATTGTAAATGCTTCACAGAGGCTTTATCTTTTCATAAGTTGAAGGAATAGTCACATGCTATGGAGGTGGCTGGCTCATCTTTCCTGCGACTGCTTTGCTGGCTCTGGGCCCAGCGTGAATTTGGTAATACTGGGCAAGGCCACAGCTGTGTGCCGGCCTGCGTGGCATCTCTATTTTTGCAGCCATTAAATCGCTTCTCCTATCTCCAGCATGTGTTGCTGTACATGTGACCCGATGAATCCCCTGTAGAATGAAGCAACAATAATGGGCAGGGCAATTAGCTCAGGGACACCAGGCCTTCCTAGCAGCCTCTTGCCCATGTTAATATGTGCAATGTATCCTGGGCGGGGTGCTTCTGAGAATTCCACTAATGCCCCATTACCATCCCTGAGGCTGGGAACTGTGGGGTGAGAGCTTCGTTTCCTTCCTGCCCAAGATGAATGTTGTGAAGGGTGATGAGGGGGTTGGGAGTGCCTCCAAATGAAGGTCTCTTATGGCTCTTTAAAGCTGTAAGTCACTCAATCCTAGTCTCTTTTGCCTGCTGGTAGGACAACTTTAAAAATGTACATTTCTGAATTTGCAGTTAAGCAGGCTTTCATCCTAACTTCGGTGAAGAAGAATTAGAACAGGGAAGATTTCAGTGTAGGTGTGGGCTGAAATCAAGATGAAATTGACTAAGCACCTTCTTGGTGCTCCGCTAACATAAGCCATCACCTGCCCACTAGAATTTTGTATTTCAAAAAGCATGGGGGAATCTTAAACAATCGAGGCTGCCATCCCGAAAGGTCAGATAGACAGGATATATCATAGTGAAAATCATGGAATCTCAGCCCTCAAAGAAGATCTGTAGAGCTCCCCTCTCCCTTTTGAGGGAAATGGTCTATAAAAAGAGGACTGTAGCTGCCTGCCTCATCATTGTGCAGTAAGGACCAAGTCAGACAGGATGGGAGACTACATTTGAAACTCCACAAACCAAAATAATACATATTTTTAGTGATCTTCGTTATTATTTTAATATTTTTTAAAAGATTTGTTTATTTATTTGAGATAGAGAGAGAGTGCGCTCAAGTGTGGGGGAGAGGCAGAGGCAGAGGGAGAGAGATACTTAAGCAGACTCTGTGCTGAGCTGGAGCCCCACGTGGGGCTCAGTCTCATGACCTGGAGATCATGACCTGAGCCGAAACCAAAAGTTGGATGCTTAACTGACTGCGCCACCCAGGAGCCCCTTTGTTATTGTTTTAAACTAAGAAAACAGGCTCCACAGTCACTAGGTGCTGAACTCCCCCTTAGAGGTGCTCGCCCACCGTGAGCTCAACTGGACTGGATCATTTTCACAAAAGAAACTTGTCCTTCCCCTCGATCTGCCAGTGGTCAAGGCACATGTGCTGGAGAATACAATCTCGAACTCCCTACTGTCCAGGCCATTAGCAAATACTGATTTTTGAAAAAATAGTGTTTATGGGACTACCTGTAGGGTATGCAAATTATTCATTCTGCCGGATACCCTAAAATTTACGTTGGGACCAAACCTGATTGTCAGAGTACTTTGTGTTCAGATCACAGGTATTTGCCTCCTTGTAGAATGGACTTGAATGAACTGTGCATACATAGAGGGTTGCTATCAGATTCAACCCAAAGAAATGTATCACTGTATTTAACACAGAATTTTTACTGATAACCTAGTCTGCCGCCTTGCCGGATTCCTCCTTACAAGGACCCAGAAGAGAAATTCCCCTGGGGTTGCAGCTTCAGGAGAACCATGGCTTATACTAAACATCCTTTTATCTTATGAACAGAAGCACTGATTTCATAATTGGGAGTGTTTTCTTCTTTGCTCAGGCCACTAGGAAACTGAGAGCCAAATTTGTTTAGCAAGTGGAATACATTGCTCTGTAATAATTTATTCTTGGCTTTGATTTCCTTACCCTCTTTTCCCTTTGACAATTTCTTTGCTTTTTTTTTTAAGATTTTTATTTATTTATCAGAGAGAGAGAGAGCACAAGCAGGGGGAGAGCAGAGGGAGAGGGAGAAGCAGGCTCCTCACTGAGCAAGGAGCCCGATGTGGGACTTGATCCCAGGGCCCTGGGATCATGACCTGAGCCGAAGGCAGATGCTTAACGACTGAGCCACCCAGGCGTCCTGTCTTTGACAATTTCTTTTATCTCTTTGTATTGCCTATGTTTTGTAAACAACTCATTTTTTTAAAGATTTATTTCTTTATTCTAGAGAGAGAGAGAGAGTTCAGGGGACGGGCAGGGGGAGAGGGAGAGGAAAAGAATCTCAAGCAGGCTCCCCACTAAGTGTGAAACCCGCCTTGGAGCTCGATCTCATGACCCTGAGATCATGACCTGAACCAAAACCAAGAGTCGGACGCTCACCCGACTGAGCCACCCAGGCGCCCCTGAACCAACTCACTTTTATAATTCTGTTGTGGTAACTTTGTAAATTTCAGTTGGATTGAATTGAGTCCTTGGTATCATTTGCCAATAAAGCCTCAGCTAAAATCTTTATTCGGGGTACTTGCAGCAGCTGGGCATTGGGGATGATGCTCAACTATGATTTTTCAGAAGCATATATAAATCATGAATGTAAATAGATCACATTTCCAAGACCATGAAGTTGACAGATTTTTATATCAGAAGATGTATTTAGCTCCATAAGATCTCTTGAACTTATAATCAGATATTCAAGGTTAAATAAGGCACTTGGCCTTTGACATTTAGCTCTTGGCCTCATCAACATGCAAAATAGTAAAATCTCTGTTGGACTGTATCATTTGGATTTTGTGACAATTTGGACAAAGACTGTTTGAAGTTTACTTTTTGTTCTCTGGATACTTTAAACAAATGAGTATAACTTGTAAGAAGGAATATTTGAATATTAAAGAGTTATTTCTGAACTACTTTTATTCCTATGTGCATATTAAAGTGTCATTAGATTACCTTCATAACCCAGCATTGGTCTGGCTAGTACTTTGATATGCTGATTACAAACCTTTCCTATTTACTAAATTAATAATTGATTACTCTAATTAGAAAGTCTAACACTGATGGTGATAAATCTGTACTCTTGAAAAATGTCCAGAACGTTTCTAATATGTATGGTCTTGACAATCATGTCAGCTCTTGTAATTGCTCTAAAATTTAAGTAATACATGGTAGGTGCCTTTTCTGAAACATTTGGAGATATTTGCTACTTTTTTGTTGAAATCCCCATTCTCTGGAATTCTGTAATATCGCACCCTCTTTCTTGTCTTGTTCCCTCTCTGATTAAGTCTTTGTCTTGTCAAGCATCTTCTCTTCCTCCTAACACCCTTGGACTGAAAGAATTTTCCAAGTTCAGCACTCGGTCTGACCGCTTCCTTCTTCACGCTTGCTAGTGTAACTAATCCTTCTTAAAGCATCAACTATCACTCCTAACAGCTGACTCTCACTTTGAATGTTCACTTGAGTTCCAACTGCTCAGCTCAGATTATTTACTGGATACTTCCACTGACACTTCAAATTCATTGGGTCAGCCATTAATAATTACTGTCAACTTTGTTAGTGCTATCATTACACTTAACAATAACAAAAAAAATCTTTTGTATTGATTGTATATACTACATGTTACAGTAGTTGCTTTAAAAACAAATTTCATTCCATCCTCTGAACTGTCCTATGGGTGGGTTTTATGACCTTCACTTTATCTATTAGGAAACTGGGAATGAAAGAGATACAGAAGCTTGCCCTGGTCTTTCACCAAGTTTTTCTCAACATTACAAAAATAAAATTTGAACTCCAGTCTGTCACATTAAGCCGCCTTCCAAACTTATATCTAAAATTAAATTCTCTTTTTTTTTCCAAAATAAACTTTTGCGAATGTCCCTATTTTTGCCTACAGTACCGTAATTCTCCTACTAAATATAGAAGCTTAAAACGTTGGATACTTATTTGGTCTTCCCCCTCCTTATCACTCTCCATATCAAATCCATCACCAAGGTCTGTCCTGTTGCTTCTTTCTAGCCTTTCTTTCTTCCATTCTTCCTTTCTCTACTTCACAGACTTATTCATTAATGTCTCCAATAAATTGCTCTCGTGCATGCCTTCCTTCCCTGATTCACTACTGTTGAACCTTCCAGAGGGTAGCCTTTGCCTTGTCATTGGCTGGTCCAAAGAAGCCTTCAGATGACCACATTGTCTTAAGGTCCTTTGCCCAACAGGGTAGGACTTCCACAATTCAACCAATTTTTACACTTTTATCAGCCTTCATTTTATTTTCATTTCAATCTTCTGCTCTCTTCATTCTCCCTGAAGTAGGCATTTTATTTTCCTTCTAAATTTTGTTCATAGTCTTTCCACTTCGAAATATTCTTCTCCCACCTCTTGCCCTTGAAATGCCTAACTCAAGCTTTAGATTTGGTTCTGCAGTTTTTACCATCCTCAAAATTTGCCTACTGTATTTATTATTACTTATTCAGCACAATTATGTTGCCTTATGTTGTAAGGAAAATTCTCGTGTGTGTGTGTGTGTGTGTGTGTGTGTGTGTGTGTGTTTAAAATCTGTGGTCAGATTTTAAATTCCTAGAGGGCAAGGATGGATTTCAAACACCTCCTATATCATTTGGAGGTTTGGAATGAGTTATCATATAAATCATCTACAAACAATATAATATTCAAGGAAAGCAAATTACTTTGATAGAGGAAATGAAAAGAACATGGATTTTAGAATTTATAACACCTGAATTCCAATCCAATCAACTGTGCAAATTCAATCACTTCAAATTCTTTAATAACATGAAGTTACTTCTGTCTACCTCATAGCTACAATAAGCTATATAATACAATAAGCTAGATATTCAGTGAAGTATAGAGTATGTATGCCAGTACCTGCCATCAGTGTGTACTGAAAAATGAAATTATTATGGTTATTTGATAACTGAAGAGAATCACTGTCTTTTTAAGCTCTGTATGAGCATAAATTATTAGTTTGGGCCACAACTGTATCTATAATTGATTGACATGAATAAATATATAGAATATAAACTCAGACTATTTCAAGTAAGTTTGTTGCTTTGTTAATAGGAACTTACATAGAAATATGCTCACCATGATGACTAGTCAGTTTCCCCCTGCCACTCTTCCCCTTCTTGCTTTTTGTATTTTGAGGGTATAGAACTAGGTGCATAAAGTTATGTATCTAATGACCTCCCTGGTCAATTAGACTTTTTGTCATTAGATATGCAGTTTCTCTATCCTTAATAAAGTCAATTATTTTTATAGTAAAAAAAAATAAGGTTGTTGCATGTTTCTATACTTAGAATCATACTATTTTAGAGTGGAAATGGTCCTCATCTAAACCATGATTCCCCAACACAGGTCTGCAAGAAAATGAGAAATACATTTTTTTTAAGATTTTATGTATTCATTTGAAAGGGAAAGAGAGCATAAGCAGGGAGAGGGGCAGAGGAAGAGAGAGAAGCAGACTCTCTGCTGAGCAGGCAGCCCAACTCGGGGCTTGATCCCAGGACCCCGAGATCATGACCTGAGCCAAAGGCAGACACTTAACTGACTGAGCCACCCAGATGCCCTGAGAAAAACATTTTTATAATGATTTTTTTTTGGTAAAACTAAATAATACAATTTAAAGGATTACCCTACATTTTGTGATTATGACTCTCCTACTTCATGTATGCGTTAAAATTCCTTTGTTTTATAAAACAATGTTGATGATACATAGTAGAGGGTAGCAGTTGTGAGTTTTGTGGTGACTGATATGACTTTCCTTGATGAAACAGAAAGTTGGCAAACAGATGATGATTTCCACAGTAGTTTTAAAAAGGTTACAGGTCCAGGTTATCCCCAAATGCTTAGAAACCCTAATCTAACCCAAGCTCTTTGTTTCAGAGTTAAAAATTATTTGACCTACAGAAGTTACATTACTTGTTCAAGGTCACATACCTACTGCAGACCCACTGTGAGAATTCAACTCTCTGAACTCAAAATGTGCCTCATCCTTTAAGTGAAAATTGATCTTTTCTACTGATAGAAACAGGAAACTATTTGCCATTTGACTTTTGAAGAAAATGCATTGTGTAAATTTTATTCATTTATAATAAACTTATTAAAATCCTCCCAAAGGATGATTTTATCCCTAAATGGAAAAAACTTGATGATAAGCTATAAACCTTTAAAGGATATTTAAAATAGTTTCCCAAGTTTTTAAAAATTTCATATTTTCCATTTATTTTCAAATAAAATTTATTTCCACCCAAAATAAATTTTCTTACATAAAAACTATGGAAAATATAGGAAGAAGGAATAAAAACTGTATTATTCCAGAATCATGTTAATATTTGAGCATAATTCCTGCTATATATTTTTCTTTTTTTAAGATTTATTTATTTATTTGAGAGAGAAAAAGAAAACATGCAATTGGGGGAAGGGTAGAAGGAGAGGGGAAGGAAAGAAACAGACTCCCCTCTAGGCAGGGAGCATGACATGGGGTTTGATCTCACAACCCCTGAGATCATGACCTGAGCCCAAATCAAGAGTCAGATACTCAACCGACTGAACCACTCATGAGCCCTCTGCTATATATTTTTCTATGTACATCTTTGTATAGTTGAAATTATACTCCAGGCTGCCTGGGTGGCTCAGATGGTTAAGCATCTGCCTTCAGCTCAGGTCATGATCTCCAGGTCCTGGGATTGAGCCCCACATCAGGCTCCCAGCTCAGTGGTGAGTCTGCTTCTCCCTCTGCCTCTGCCTCTCCCCTTGCTTGTGCTCTCTCTGTCTCTCTCCCTTTCAAATGAATAAATAAAATCTTAGAAAAAAAGAAATTATACTCCATGTGCAATATTTATATTTCTGGGTTCTTTATTTTAATTATTTTAAAATTTAAAAAATAAGTAATACATTCATATAGTTTCAAGCTCAGAAGGTACAAATGGCTATAAAGTGAAGATTCTCCTCTGACCTAACCCGCAGTCACCTACTTCTCTTCCTTAACAAATATTAACATTTCCACTTTTTTAAATTTTTGGTATGTGTATCCTTCCAGAAATATTTTATGCTTATGCTCAGGTTCTTTCATCCCATATTAAGACATAAGCATTTCCTCAGCTTTTTAAAAAATATTATTAAGGGCTATATAATATTTTATTTTGTAGATATTCCATAATTTATTTAGTCATGCTTACATATTACACATTAAAATTGTTTTCATTTTTTTATTTTTAATAAGTTTGCAGATCCTATAGCTTAAACTAAATGAATCATTGATCTTTTTTATTTTAGACATTATAAGGCTTTAACAGTAACTTTCCTTGAACAGATCAGTTTTATTTTACCTCTATTCCCAAAAGCAAATCTATTGTTTCTTCAATTGAAGCTAGTCAATCAACCTGGGGTTGAAACAATCTTTTGTCTACATGAGCTGATTTCAGCTGGATACAGTCCTATTCTCTCAAGAAAGAATACCCACTCCCCTAGGTGCACTGTAAAAACCTACTGTAAGGATGCACCAATAGAACAAACTTTTCAGTTTAAGATGAACAAGGACTGAGATCTAATGTAAAAAGTATGGTGAATATAGTTGATAACACCGTATTGTATAATTGAAATTTGCTAAGTGAATAGAACTCAAATATTCCCACAAAAATTTAAAAAAGACAAATTTGTGAAGTATTGGATGTGTATGTAATTAAGTAGAGTGGGGGAGTCCTTTCACAATGTATGTGTATGCATATCAAATATGTCTATCAAATCACCACTACGTATGCTTTAAATATCTTACCATTTTGTATGTCAATTAATACCTCAATAAAACAAATTAAAAAGAAAAGAATGCACCAGTAGAGTTGATGGTATTTTGGCCTCACTATCCTCGCTGCACCCTATACTGGGAGCTCAATGGGTTCACAGTATAATTGGCTAAAACTTCATTCGGAGCTCTCTCTCCAAAGGAGAGAGAAGCGATGCATTCAAACATAAACAAGGCCAAAGACATGAAAAACAGCATGGCAATTAAAAAAAAAAAAAAAAGATTATTCAAGCGGTAAACATACCAAGAATAAATGTTTATGCTGCTTTCAGAGGACTGTGCAGTGTTGATGGGCTTAGTGCTAAATACTGATGTCATCGGTTCTTCACGAATTGGTCAGAAAAAAGTTTTGCTTCATTTAGAGGAATATTCATGGCAATGCATAAAGAAAGGAGAAGTCTCGGCAAAATAGGGGACAGGCCATCCATTTCTAGTATAGAGGAAGGTATATGTGAAACTGAGCTATTCAGGGTGAGAAATCTGAACCTAAGCTATGACAAAATTAGCACAAAGAGTCTAAAAAGAAACCTGGCAAGAATGGAAAATACCTGGTAAAAAGATTTGTAGTAAAGAAGGAAAAACATGGCTTTACTATAGACGGAAATATCAAATATAAGCTAACTTTCAGAAAAACAAATAAATCAGCAAAACTTCACTTTATGCTTTTTGCTGTAATTCTCTCCCAACCAACCCAAATCCCATCCCTATCCTACCCTTCATAAATAAAGTCCACTGGCCTTGTGCCATTCCTTGATGTGGAAATTTAACATGTTCTCAATTTGGTGTAAAGTGTTATGCAATTGCAGGATCTAGCTCACCCTTCTGACTATATTTCCAAATATGTGTTATAATATTAAGCTAAAACTCTCTTTTATAGAGATGTTCAAAGTGACTTTAGAAAAAAAAGTATAATGCAGAAAAAGCACTCCTGGAGACTGAAGCTCAGGTTTGAATGATCTCAATCCATGATATTGGCTTTGGGTGACCTTCAAGTATCTGAGCACTTAGGGAGGTGGCAGAAGCAAAGATAAATCCTCCTTGGAGAAAGATAGCATTATCCTGGACTTCAAACATTTCTACAATTTTGCAAATACCATATCTCGTCCATAATAAAAAATAGACACGTAAGGAGTAAAATAACATGAACTGAAATCAATAGAAAGAGCAGACAATAGAGACAGATTCACAGAGACTACAAATAGGAGTTTGAGACATTAACTTCAAAGTAACCATATTATTACGGTCAAGGAGATTTTTACAAATCAAACAAGATTGAGGATTTTATCCAAAACAAAGAAACTATTAAATCAAATGGATAGTCTGGATTAAAGAATACAACAACAACAAAAAGATTAAGAGCAGGTCAGACACAAATGAAGAGAGAATTAGTAAACTGAAAGATAAGTCAGAAGAAAGTGTCTAGAATGAAGTAGAAAAACAAAAGAATAGAAAAATCAGAAAAAATAGCAAGTATATAGGACTACAGTGAAAAATTCTAATATATGTTCACTGAATTTCAAGAAGGAAAGAGACTGAGGCAGCAGCAATGTTAAAAGATAATGGTTGAGAAAATTTCCCAAACTGGTGAAAGATGTCAATCCATAGATTAAATGAATCTTTTGAACCCTAAGAAGAATAAATACACAAATCCTTAGACACATCATAGTAAAACTGCTGGAAACCAAAGACAAAGAGAAAATTTTTAAGATAGTAAGAGAAGACAGATTCCCTTCAAAAGAAGAAAAATATAGCAGATTTCTCAGTGGAAACAATGGAAATCAGAAGACAAAAAAATATGTAAAATACTGAGAGAAAATACAAAATAAGAAACACTCTCTCAAACAACAAATCCAAGCCAAATAATGTTTTCCACAACATTTGTCCCAGAATAGTCAGAATTTGGACTGCCAAATCCCTGCATTTTGCCCCCCACTTCCAACACAGAACAACCAGAAAAACCAGAAAAACAACCAATTCCAAACCAATCACATAAGATGCTCTGCTTCTAGCTAGCCCGTTTCCAACTTCCCCATGCCAACAACCTCTAATCAGAGCACACCTGACTACTTCCCTTTTTCTCAAAATAAGTTTTCACATTCCTTTGACTGCCTTTGAGTTTCTTCCCCATACAAGTGATCGTGGCTAACTTCCTTGCTATAGCAGCTCTGAACTGTTCTCATTTGAGTGGTCTTTTGATTTATTCCCATACTTCTAAAAGTAAAGCCCCAAAACAATCTGAGCGTTTTTTGTTAATTGGGCTCCAATTAATCAAGTTCTTGCTATACTTTAATACAGCCCTTAGTAATTGAAAAGGAACCATTTAAGATAATTAATATACTAATTACCAATCATTCTAATATGTCCAATAAATCAGGTCTCTTAAGGAGCTCCTATATAACAATAGACCAGTTTCTGCTTTGTATATTCTTAATACTGAACACACATGTGTAAGTCATTAGACTTCTAAATGCCTAATACATATGACCTATGAACTTCATATATCTATTAATGGTCAAGTGTTTGTAATCTTTCCTTTTCAAACTAAACTGTAACATCATCAAAACCAATCATCTCAACGATTTAGACTTCCAGTTATAAGATGAATAAGTTTTGGGTACTTAATATACAGCATGGTGATTATAATTAACAACACTGTATTATATATCTTAAGGTAGCTAAAAGTAGATTTTAAATATTATCGTCATGAAAACACTGTATTTATGTGAGGTGGTAGAGGTGTTAACTAACTTTACGGTAGTAATCATTTTATGATATAAGCGTATCATATCATCATGTTGTACACCTTAAACTTACGCAATGTAGATCATATCTTAATCAAACTGGAAGAAAAAAATCTTGATGATTTTATATAAAAAAGCAATTGCCAACCTGGAAGTCTACACCAAGTGACATAGCCTTCCATAAAAAGGTAAAATAGACATTTTCAGACAAACAAAAGTGAGAGAATTCATCATCAGCAATCTGCAATAAAGAATATATTAGCTGTTCTTTAAGCACAAGGAAAATGATTCCAGATAGAAGGTTAGAACAACAGTTTTTTTTTAAAAAAAAAAAGAAAAGCAGCAATAAAAATGGTTAAATATGTGTGTGAATCTAAATAAATATTGGCTATATAAACCAATAATTATAATGCCTTTTGGCATTTGAAATAGAGAATTAAAATACAAAACTACACTTAGCATAAGATATGGGTCAGGAGGATATTGAATAAATGGTGTAAAGTGTTCTTAGATTATTGTGTTATCCAGGAAAAGGATAAATGTATTGATACTACACTTAGTTAAGAGAAAGATGAATATTATAATTTCTAGGGTTACCATTATATATATAAAGAACATATGACTTCCAAGATAATGAAAAAAATGACAGAACATTTTTTTGAAGTTCTCAATCAATCTGAAACAAATTGATGACAGGGAAAAAAAAGACATATAGAATGAGCAGGATAAATAGAAAATACTGAATAATATGATAGTATAATAATATTACTACACATATCAGTAATTACTTTAAATGTAAATTGACTATACCCCAATTAAAAGACAAAGATTGTCATACTGGATTTTTAAAAAATCCTGTTTATAAGAGACATACGAAAAATGTAATGATACAGAAACTTTAAAAACACAAAGATGGAACAAGATTTATCTATCATACAAACACAAATCAAAAGAAATTTGGTTGTAAATATCTTAATATCAGACAAAGTAGACTTAAAGTCTACTAGTGTTAATAATACTAGCAATAATTGATATACTAGCCTCTTATTGATATATTAGTATTATATTAATGCATTAATGTATTTTATTAATATAATACTAATATATCAATAAGAGGCTAGTATATTGTCTATTAATACACTGGTATTAATAATACTAAAGTATTATTAATATCTTTATAATGACAATATGCTTCATTTACCAGGTGGTTAAACAGTTTAAACTTGTATGCACCTAATAGAGTCAAAATATATAAAGCAAAAACTAACTGAACTAAAGAGACAAAGACAAATTCACAATTATATTGGAAGTTTTGAACACATCTGTTCCAGTAACTGACAGAGGAATTGAACATAAATAGAACAGCGTAAATTGTAAACTGAAATATATGTGGATATAACAGTTTAAATTTGTATGTACCTAATAGAGTCAAAATATATAAAGCAAAAACTAACTGAACCAAAGAGAATAGACAAATTCACAATTATATTGGAAGTTTTGAACACATCAGTTCCAGTAACTGACAGAGGATTTGAACATAAATAGAACAGCATAAATAATAAACTGAAATATATAGATATAGATATATCTCCATATATAAAAGTATATTATAATGTATATTTTTATATAAAAATACATTATTATTACTATTATATATACTATACTATTACTATATTATTATTATATATATTTATAGTATTATATAAATAATATAACATATAATTTATAGATCATTATATAACTTACCTAATAAATTATATGTTATATATATAACTTATATATAACTAATATATATATATATATAAAACACTGTATATAACAACTGCAAAATACAATCTTTTGAAGTACCATATAGAAAATTAAGATATTTGGGACATAAAATAAGTCTCAACAAATTTCAAAGGACTGAAGTTCTACAGATCATGTTCTTTGACTACAGTGCAATTAAGCCAGAAATCAAATAACAAAGTAATGAGAAAAATCCCAAAATTTTGAGCCTAAGAAACTTACTTCTAATAATCCACAGGTCATAGAAGAATTCACAGTGGAAATGGAAATATATTTTGAAGAAATGATAATGAAAATGTAAAATATCAAGACTTGTGGGACATAGAGTAATTTATAGATTTATATACATACATTTGAAAAGAAAGACAAAGTCAATAAAGTCATTTAAAGAACTAAGAAAAATAACAATAAATAAAACCCAAAGTAAAAAAGAAATAATGGTAGGCACGAGCCTAATGAAATAGAATAGACACTTCCAAAACACAGAATCAAAATGTCCAAAATTGGTATTTTCAAGCCTCATAGATTAATACAGCTCTGGAAAGACTGATAAAGAAAAAGGAGAGAAGTCACACATAATTTGAAAAATGGAAATGGGACATTACTACAGACCCTACCCATATTAAAATTTCTGAGCAATTTTATGCCATCAGATTTGGAAATTTAGATAAAGCGGGTAAATTGACATAGAAAGAAACCTGAATATTTGTTCATTAAAAACTTGAATCTATAAAAGAGGATTAAAGAAGAGACTTATCATTTAATGATGTACTGTATGATAACTAACATAACATAATAAAAAAGGAGTAGATTTATGATAAGCACTAAGTAATGTACAGAATTGTTGAATTATTATATTGTACACCTGAAACTAATAACACTGTATGTTAATTATGCTTCAATCAAAAAAAAGAAAAATATTGAATCTATAACTTAAAGCCTTCCAACAAGAATGTCTCGGGACTAGATGGTTTTAGAAGCAAATGCACACAAATAGTAAAGGAAGAAATAATGGCATTCACAAACAAACTAAAAATTGAAAAAGGGGAAGTATATACCAATTCCTCTTATGAGATGTGTATAACTTGAAATCAAAACCCAACAAGGACATAAGAAAGGAAAATTTCAGGCCAACCTTTCTCATAAGTGTAGATTCAAAATCCTAAACACATTATTAGCATAACAAATTTAACAAATTATAAAAAGGATAATGCACCAAAGAAAATGTGGCTTATTCCAGAAAAGGAAAATTGGTTTAAAATGAAAAATAATAGGGGTGCCTGGGTGGTTCATTCGGTTAAGTGTCTGCCTTCAGCTCAGGTCATGATCCCAGGGTCCTGGGATCGAGCCCCACGTCAGGCTCTCTGCTCGGCGGAGAGCCTGCTTCTCCCTCTGCCTCTGCTGCTCCCCCTGATTGTTCTCCCTCTCTCTCTCTCTCTCTCTCTGCCAAATAAATAGATAAAATCTTAAAAAATAATAATAATAATATAAAGTCAACATGTTTACAAAATGAAGTAATAAAATCTTGTGATCAATTCAATAGATGACAAAATTCAATATCCACTCATGATTTAATTAAACTTTTTGAAAATTAGTATTAGAAAGGAACTTCTTTAATCTGGTTAAATATGAATACAAAATTACTTTAGCAGTTATCATTTCTAATGGTGAAAACTTTCCTTTTGTAATAAAAATCAAGAAAAGATGTCCACTCTCACCATTTCTATTTAATGTTGCATTGGCAATAAAGGCAGTGTCCACAACCACATGGGCATGCTGAAAATGTGTCTGGCATCAGCAAAGCATTCATGAGAAATTTATTTTGAAATAATTTGATATCTTAAAAAAAAGTATCAAAATTAATGCAATAGTGCAATTCCCTAACTACTCTGCCCCAACCACTTGTTCTTCATAGAGCTGTGCTTTTTAAAAATACCAATTAGATTATTGCTTAAGACACCAAGGACATTGTTATGACCCACCAAAGTCACCTGCCTCTTAATCATATTTTATGTCCCTCTTCCTGTTCTTTACATTCCAGCCCTGCCAGCTTTTTTCAGATTTTCAAAGATGGGCTCCTTATATATCTAGGCCCTTCCACAGGCTTTTACCCCAGGCTGGGACCACCTCCTCCATCCTCTTACCTAGCTATCTCACTAGTTTAGGTATAACCTAGTCAAAACCCAAAGATGCCACAGTAGCAATCAGCACATTAGTGCCATATCTTGCTTTCTAAGATGATTCTTTAGTAAAAGGAACCAGAGCTACATGGAGAAATGGCTGATTCTAGAACTGAGGCAGAAAATATACAAGATGAGGCTGGAACATCTTATAATGTCAGAAAGTAAGGAATTGGTCATGTACACATACTTACATACCCCAACCATGATTAGGGTATGTCAAAGGGGCACAGGAGCCAACTGAAAGAACTCCTACCGGCCAAAGCTTATGATTTGTAATCCTAAGTATAGAATAAATTTCCATGAGTCCATATGAATAGAAGTGATTGAATAAATTAACAAATTGACAAATCTCCTACACAGAATTCCAAATAATTTTTGTAGATACTCTGCCCTCAAGGAGGAGGAGGAAGATAGCTCCTCATTACTTAATGTGGGCTTTCCATTGTAACTCCCTCCCAAACAGTATAGAGTAGAAAGGGGGTGGGGGGAGAGCA
The DNA here is from genome assembly GCF_003265705.2 of Callorhinus ursinus. Lineage (NCBI taxonomy): Eukaryota > Metazoa > Chordata > Mammalia > Carnivora > Otariidae > Callorhinus > Callorhinus ursinus. The sequence goes on from NW_027397088.1 coordinate 5,579,610, forward strand.
ACTTTACGTTGGAGAAACCTGCCAACCACTACTTTAGCCAGGCAATCAAGGTCAACATCAACAGTGGTAAGTCATGTTGATAGTACATACCTTTGATCTGAAGTGATGAGGAAGGCATTTTACCTCCATGGTCTTCCTCTCAAAAACATCTAACAAACATCAGACAAATCCCAGTTGAGGGTCACTCTACAAAATATTCAATCAGTACTTGTCAAAACTGTCAAGGTCATCAAAAACAAGGAAAATCTGAGAAACTGTCATAGCCAAGAGGAACCTAAGGAGATACAATCACTAAATGTAATAGAGTGTCCTGAATGAGATCCTGGAAGAGAAAAAAGACATCAGGTAAAAAGTATGGAAATCTGAATAAAGTAAGGACCTTGGTTAATAGTGATGTACCAGTATTAGCCTCATTAATTGTGACAAAGGTATCATACTAATGTAAGATATTAATAGCAGAGGAAACAGTGTGGGGTGTATGGGAAATTTCTATACTATCTTTGCAATTTTTCTGTAAATCTAAATCATTTATTTTTTAAAAAGTTTACAAAAACAACAATGAAAAAATCCCAAAATACTGAATGGAATATAGTATACTCTCTACCTTCCATAAATTATTCAAAAGTTTGCCAAGTACTGGCTTGAGTATAGAAATATTATTCTTAAGCTGGGGAGTAGATACATAGGCTTTTGTTGTATTCTCTTATGTCATTTGGAAGTTTAATACTTCATTTTTTAAAATGCTAAATTATAAAGCAATTACATGGAAGTTGAGATGTTGATTCTCCTATGATGGCTACTTAGATGCTTTTTTTTAAGGTATCAAATTATTTGAAAATAATTTTTCAAAGATCCTGCTTTGCTGGTATCCAAATATGTCTAGAGTAGCCAAGGGATGATGACTCTGTCTTTGGGGAAGCAGCTGACCAGGCTCATCTCCAGATCATATGTGCTCACAGCTTCCTGAAATTTTTCTTGATTTATAATTGAGACTTTTTACCTGACAATTTAATGTCTATCCATCCCAGTAGATTATTAGCTGCCTAAGAGCAGGGATGATTGTATATACCTTGGTTAGCAAGGGGCCTGGCACACAATAAGTGGTTGATAAATATTTATTGGGTGAATGAATGACTTTAACTTAATGGTTCAAAGCTCAGGCCCTAGAGTTACCTGGGCCTGAGTACAAATTTCAGTTTGCCCACTTATTAGGAATCAGGCCAATAATAGTGCCTATTCCCAAAAGTACATTACAAATGGACATGCTAGCTTAGGGTTCTTTGCAAATGAGCTATAATTTTTATTAGGTGTTTGTTGAATTAAAAAGGTTAACATTTGTAAAATGCTTATAACAGTTCCCAGCTTCTTGTTTGTGTTTATTTTTTTTTAAATGTTGCTGTTGACCAAATTAAACTGCATTCACTTTGTGCAATCTGTTAGCGATAGTCTTTGGAAATGCGTTCATAGTCTTTGGAAAGAAGATGCCTAAAATACATACTATAAGTCCTCATTAGTTCCAAATATATTATTCTAGAATATGTGATAATTCAGAAAGGAACCTGGTCTGAACACCTCTGTAGTATTTATGGAGAAATAATTTGTACTACCAAAAAGGGATCATTAAACCATGTAATAAAATGGTTTTTTGGCAATACCATTCATATATGATTAGCAATCCAACCGTGCAAGGGTCTGTCACCCATCTCCCAAATATTGGTTTTCAAAATTTTTGATCTGGATGAAAATGTAAGAAACATATTTTACATTATGATCCAGTATGTAATAATATGCATGTATACGTGTGTATGTGTATGCATGTGTTTATATATATACATTATATGTATATATATAAATATGTGTGTATGTATAATGGAAACAATAGTCACTCTAGTCACCCTAGTAGGGTAATGAATGCATTCTGATTCTTTTTCCAAGTCCCCATTCCATTCTATCCATTCCATTTTGTCTCATTTAAAAAATGCTATTCAAGATCTCCTAAAATGATCTAAAGATCCGCTAATGGTTTGAAATCTGTAGCTTGATAAAAACAATAACAATAAAGAAACAAACAAAACTGTTCTAAACCACTGCTTCTCAAACTTTAGCATGCATCAAAATCACCTAGAGGACATATTAAACAGATTTCTGGGTGCCAGTAGGTGGGTGGTAGGTAGAGAATTTGTACTTCTAACAAATGGAGAGTGAGTCTGTTGCTACTGGTCTGGGGACTACAGTTTGAAAACCTTTGCACTACACAATACTAGTGATTGAAAAAAAACAAGCACCAATACATGGTTCCATATGCTTGTGTGGTCCCAGCTTTACTTTCTAGTTCATTTTGAATCTCTTATCTCTGCTTTAGATTCAACCCCCACCTCTTCTGGTCCTGGGCTAATTCTGGGTTCTACTGATTTTGATGGGCCCGGTGTTTCTATTTTCTTTGAGCCAGAATGTCCACACTCATCTCCTGCTTAGTGGCTCTCTCTTACTGATGATTTCTCTCCCTAGAAAAGGCCAGAAGGTAATGAGTTTACTGGGATGGTCTCACTTGAGTGACAAACATAATTATCCACCACAAGAATTCAAGGGACATTTACATTTGATGCTTTTTTGAAGAATCCAAAATGAATTAGTTACTGCCCTGGTAAAAAGTCGACCAGAATGTCATGCTAGTACCTCAAGGCTGTTTCCTCTCTATGACTTTTGGTTATTTTCTTTTTCCAGAAGGCAGGGTAATATATAACATTATAAATGAATACTTTCTCAATCTTGATTGTTTCAATCAAAAGAAGGTAAAACAAATACATACTAGAAGGGTTCTTTTGGTAGAATCACCATTAGCTAAATAGAAAAAGGTACAGCAATGGGACGCCTGGGTGGCTCAGTCCAGTGTCTGCCTTTGGCTGGGGTAATGATCCGAGGGTCCTGGGATTGAGCCCAAGTCGGGCTCCCTCCTCAGGGAGCCTGCATCTCCTTCTCCCTCTGCCCTTCCATTCCACTTGCACTCTCTCTCTCTTTCAAATAAATAAAATCTTAAAAGGGGGGGGGGAACAGCAATTAAACCCCAGATCTAGTTGAGAAAGAAAATAACCCTTAATTGTGAATTGATGTTTGGGCAATGGTGGAACTTTAGCCTAAGAAGAAATTGGTGGAATCAAATGTGAGGAAGTCTCAGGATTGATATCACTAGGGCAGAGATTAAATAAACGGTGGCATTGGGCCAGGAAACAACAGTGTGGCAGCTGGATTACATACCAGAGAGAATAATACCTGGGACCAAGATGGATGTGGAAGGGAGAATGGGGACATTGACTATTTGGCCAGGGGAGGAAACAGGAGCTGCAACCAGGAATCAGAGATTATTGGTTGTCCAGAAAAGAAAAAGGGCAATGGTATCCAATTTAAGTTTTGGGGGAAGGAAGAACTGGTTGGTTCCAAGTTCAGTAAGGGACCGAGCATCTGAATTCATCTTATGACTGGTTCTCTATGTTTCTCTTTTGCTTCGCGGGCTTGAAATTTCTTACTTACTTTTGAGTCGGTGATTGAATTAGGAATTTCCCCATGTTTTGTGGAGTGAATGTTCTATAATAAGAATGGTATTTAATTTCTCTTTGGCTACAGTGTGCACAAACATAGGTCACTTCATAAAAACCACAGTTAAATTTGGGGTTTTGGAGAAGGTAGCCAAGGTAGGTTATGCTTTTGGGGTGCAAAATTAATGAAGGGAATCATTAGCAGCAGCTTTTCCACAGCCACCCAACCTGTCTTGGGCTGAGAGTAGTAGTAACTGCTAGATTTGGGATTCTTTTGTCTTTCCAGCCCCTCCCTCCACCCCCTCTTGGGCGCCTTGGAATTCAAATGTAGATGAAATGCAGATTCTTGGGAGAATGGAAGAAGTGGTTGGTTGGTTGAATGGGAAAAGAGGAGACCCTCCAATTTGAGATTAGTCATTGTCCGGCTGAGATGGGAAATGGCTTCGACTCTGGATCTGAAGAGCCTTCGGTTAAGTGGTGCTGATAATCTATTACCAATTGTTCAGATAAATTTGGAAAAGGAGTAAACTGCCTTATGTTGGTCTCCACCGCTGGCTCGAGTCAGGTAAGAGCTGAGGCTTATTGTCGTAGATGTGTATTTATGTGTGTATGTCATCTCACTTGTTGACCACATCTATAATCCTTAAGGTTTATATATTTTACCAGTACATACTATTGTGCTGCATGTATTTTTGGTACAATGCAGATATCTTCCTTGATGTGTTTTGGGGATGTGATTTCACTTTTATTCTCAATTCACTGAGAACCTATTTTCATAGCACCCACACACGTGGTCATGGTAACTACTGTAAGATTCACTATTTCATGAAAGGTTGTATAAATTCAAAGACATTATATGGTCTTGGATATATTTACTTCTGTTATGAGCACCGATAAATGTTGATTATTTGAAAAAATGAAAGAAGAAAGCAAAATCTGCTTAAAAGTAAGACAGTTTGAACTAATTGAGGCAAAATAGATACATAAGGAAAATAGTATTCAATAAAGTGGTGGGTGTTTTCTGTGGAGGGCAGATGAGAAGGAACAACATGGACAGTAGAAAACTTGCTCAAGTTCTCAGTCACTGATTTGGATATCTTAGTACTGGTCCCCTCCGCCAATGTTCTTAATTACGATGGAAAGCAACTAATTGTTGGAGGAGAGAGGTAGCTGGAGCTGAGTTTAGGAGAATGGCTTACTCTCACTTTGTTATGGAGGTGATCTCTACCCAGTGGTTATTCTTTTAATATTGATGACTAATCATAGCAGCATAAATAATCCAGGTCACCAGGATTAAAGTTCCCTGTAAACTGGCTTTTTGGAGTTACCTTTCTTAAATCTGTAATCCCCCCCCCCCTTTTTTCTCCACATTGACGGAAGTCACCTTAGCACTATGATTGTATATATACGCTAAATGCACTAGCTCCATATCTGAGTATGGTTGCTGTGGATGTCTTCCTGTCCTTGTTTCTTCTTCCCTTCTCCTGGGTAGCAGTGGTAGTATGGGAGACTTTAGAGACAAGGTATTTAACATTACAGACCATTAAGCACTTGGTGGAGCAACTTGAGAATGTTTAACAAATTTTGTTTGGATGGTGGCAGTAATTAGGGTGGTGGCCCTGAGAGAAGAAATGTTTATGTTTATATTTGTATCATCCCACTGCATATGGGTTTATATATGTGAGATGTGTCTGTTCATTTTGTATCGAGGATCCCTTTTTTATTTATATTTTCTTACACTTGTGTGACTTTTTAACCATCTCCTGCAAGTACCTGGGCACTTGCGGTAGGTAGGTGAGCAAATTGCTTTGAGACTTCACAGATTATATTTAAAGTCCTAGTCCTCGCCTTCAGGGAGTTTACAACTTTCATTGATGAATTTGTGTGGCTAGAGAGACAACAGTTAAATGCAGCAAATACTGGCAATGTTAAGCGAGAGGAAAACAGAGCAAATATTTGGAGGAGACAGAGAGAATTTGACTGGGCCATGAGGGAAAGGGGCAGAGCTTGAGAGGGTAGGCCATTAATTTGTGATTCTGTTATCAAAGCATTTGATAATGGAAATTGGATGTGTGGGTGTCAGACTTTGTTGTGAACATTGGAATTCCAACTCACTGAATAAAACTTATTTCGTATGTGGAGAATGGTGCTAGGGTTGGAGAGTCAAGTTTGCAGATCTGGGAGAAGGTCACAGTCTAGAAATGGGGGTGGGAGTGAAGAGTGGACGAAACAGTTAAAACACACTGAGATGAACCCTTCCCTGGGGCACACCTGAGGGCTTCAGGAGCCCCTGGAGAGGGAGTAACTGATTTTGCCCTGGAAGGCAGAAGGCTATGTTTTGAGGTGACGTCGGAGCTGGAGTTTAAGGTTGAAAGAGAGCATTCCGGGCCCAGGGAACTGCTGGTAGAGGCACCGGCGGGAAGAGAATGGTGACTCGACTTCAAGTGACTTAAGGGCAAGTGCTGTGCTTGTTCCCGGGAGTGGGGAGGGCAAGGAAACTCCGCGGAGTCTGTGAAAAGCCCTGTGGTTATTAAACTGTATGTTTGGGGCCCAATCGAATTGGGTTTTAAAAAGAAAAGGTGGGAGGAGCGCGGTGAGTGGAAGGTCGGTTAGGAACCAGCGCTTGATAGAGCACCAGGAACGCAGTGGCAGCAGAGGACCCTTTGGGGAAAATGTAGGCTCTGGAGGTGGCTTCCAGGCGTAGGGAGTAGGAGAGAATGTGAAACGATGTCTCTGTAGTGTCCTGTGGAGAAGTTCGGGAGGACGGTTTGGAGTTGCCGGCTGTTTGGGGGAGTCAGGCCAGGAAGCCCCTTCCTCATTCAGCACGGACGGGGAAACGTCCAGTCTCCCGGCAGGTGTGCCCTGGGAGCTAGCCATGCGGGCCGTCCCCACTTTGCCCATCTCTCCTATGAAGTGGAGGAAGGGCCAGCCCATGGCTGTTCTGACCCAAGGGAGTGTCGTATCTGTTGTCCTCACCGTTCCCCCCCAAGGAGAACCACCATTGACAGCTTCGTTCCATTAGAACTCAGACCTCCCCGGAGCCCGGATTCTGGCCCCTCCTCCCAGCTCTCGGTCCGAGGAGGTGGACGCTCCAAGAGGAACACGGAGGCCTGGCGTGGGGGAAGCTGCGGGCAGAGTGGAGGCAGCCGCGCCCTCGCGCCGCCCTCGACTGCGCCGGGCTCCCGCCCCCGGCTCCCACCCCCGGCCTGCGGCCCAGCGAGCGTGCCCGGAGCGCTCCGGGCCACACGGAGGGGCGCGTGGTTCGGGCTCCGGGTCTTGGCGGCTGCCGCAGGGGAGGCGGGCACGTGTTAGGGCGGGGGGTTCCACCTGGCCACGCCGCCCGCCCCTGCGCGTTAGCTTGGCCCGGGACGGGCGTCCGCGGCTGGCGCACGGAAGCTGGAGCTCTGCGCTGTCCTGTAGGGAGGCTGCGCATTTGGCGGCTCAGCCGCTGCCGTCGGGGCGGTGGGCTTCAGACGCGAGGAGCTCGCTCCCACGGCCCCCTGCCCAACTTCGGGCCCGCCAGTGCCTGCCCCACTGAGCACCACCGCCGTCCGCCTCGACCTTCGAGGCCGCCCAGTCCCGCCCGGCCCAGGTCCTGGCACCCACGTCGAGGCGGGCCGGCCGGCAGCGCGGCCGCCGAGTCCGACCCCCCGGAGAGGACTTGTACAAGTCGGGGCCCCGCCCACCGCACCCGCGGCCCCGCCCACGCCTCGCCTCGGCCCCGCCCACCGCTCCCTGGCTCCTCCCCTTCCTGCCGGCTCGCCCTAGGCGGCAGCCCGCCCGCCTCGGCCCGGAGCGGAGCCCACTGCTCCCCTCGGCCGCCCCGCCCCGCCTGCCTCCCCGCCCCTCCCGCGCGGGCGGTCCGAAAACCCGGAGCGCGGGAGCGCGGCTCCGCCGGGCCCGGGCGGCCGCACTGGGCATGCTCAGTAGCCGGGGCAGGTTTTTTGGTCGCAAGTAGGAAGCTTTTTGCACTACACCGGAGAGGGGGAGCCACGGAGCCAGCCGCGCTGCCGTGCACCGCCGCCGCGCCCGCCCCAGCCCGGCCCGGCCCCGCGGCGGGGCGCGATGAGCCCGAGCCCGAGCCGGCCCGCCGGGGAGTGAGCGCGGGGCGCGGAGGGCGCGTTGCGCAGCTGCTCCTGCGCACAACCCCGCCGCCGCCGCCGCCGGCCCGCACTGGCAGTGAGTGTGAGAGGCTCGTCCGTGCTGAGCTCCCGGCGCTGGGAGCGGGAGCAGGAAGCGCAGGCCACGCAGGGACCCAACTGAAACAAAGTGTCGGCCGCCCGGCGGCGGCGGCGCCTCGCCCCGACCCTGCCCCTCCCGCCCGCCCGCAACTCCGCCGCCCACCATGGCTTCCGAGGAGCTGTACGAGGTACCTCCCCTCCCCCTCCCGGACCCTCGGGCCGCCCCCGCCCGCCGCCCCGCGCCGCCCCGCGCCGCCCCTCCCCGGCCCGGCCGCGTCCAGCCCGACGGCCCGGCTCTGCCGCGGGCGCCCGCCTCGCCCCCTCCCCCTCCGCGGCCGCAGTTTGCTGGACGGGAAATGTGTGCGAGGGGAGCCCGAGCCACGCTGCTCCGAGGGGCCCGGCGGGCGGGGGGGCTCCCCGGAGTTGTCGGGCGCCTGGGGGGGCTCCGGCCGTGGGGAAGTAGCGCTGACACCAGTGACTTGCTCAGACTGAGCCCAAAGTGTTCTTGGCGAGGGCAATGGGTGTGAAGCCCCTGTTACAGCTTGGCGGGGTCTGTAGGCGGTGCGGGGGTGTTTTTCCTGTCCATTTAATAAAGCATTTTGGAGAGGGTTTTGCCTCCGGTTTGGGGAGTGGGGGGCCGAGAGGAAGAGTGCAACTGTCTTCGACTCTGTTGCTAGCCAAAGCGATGCATAATAACGCACCGAAAATGCTAAACGTTGACCACATGCTTTAATTAGGTTAGCATTGTGGCCAGAGCCAGGAAATTTAAATTTAACGCTGATACACCGTCATTCATTTGCGTCGCAGCGTTGCAAGTAAGAAGGGGCACAATCAGACCTATAAGTTATGAACGATAGGTTTGCCAGCTTCAGCTTCAAGTTTTGGAGTTATCTGTTTGGATCTTTAGACATATTTTGTATGCCTCGGTGTAACTTCTTGACGTATTTCAAAGTAGACTTCCTGGGAGTACAGAAGCTTGGAAGGCTTTCTGCTCTTTTGGATAAATGATTTTCTGTTTATATATATTTATAAATATATTTTCGGAAGAGACTTAAAGCTTCCGTATACTCTCTGGATTCACCTTTATGATGCGTTTAGGGACCTGGGTGTTTAGGGGCTTAAGTTAGCGCATGTAACAAGTAGAGCCCCATGGCCCTTGTCAACCCCTAATACGTACCAGGTGAACCTTCTGAGGTGTCATTATTGCAATTGGCGTAGAATGGCACTCTATTCCCGACAATGATAGCCTTCTAGCAACTTTTTGTTGCTTATTAAAAGCAAGTGTTTGCAGAAGTTCTCAGGAGGAGGCTGCCTTCTGCAGGAATAATGGTAAGATTGTTGCCTCCCCTTACATTGTATGTGGTCAGTGTACCTTAGCTGGCACTGAAAACGTTCCGTTCTCCAGCCATTTTATACATTAGCTGTGCCCTAGTGTATTCAAGATACTATTTTCGGTCATTTGGCTATTTTAGTAAAGGGGAAAAAAATCTTGTCAAGAAGTTTCCCTTCTAGGAGGGAAAGTGGTGTGCATGGGGAAGGTCCATAAGCAGAGGCTAAGATAGATGCAGGTCTTCCAGGCTGACAAACAGTTGGAAAAGTACAGATGAGGGATTTTGGTTTCTACATTAGATTGTTCTTTGCTAGTTTAGGTTTGAGTATTCACTGTATTAATTTTTGTGATTATAAACACATAATCACTTAAGTCATTCCATTAGTGTTTGGGTGAGGGTAGCACCTTATACATCAGTTGTATCTAATGTGTGTAGAAGTATCCCTGAAGACAGTACATTTACCACCAGTGCTTTATGAACTAAATTTAGTTCTTTATTCTTATCTTCAGGTTTTCTAGTCACTACTTTCCTGGCAGAATTCATGTATAAGTCACATTTTGTTGAAAATTTGTGTTCATTCAGCATGTTCATTGTCTTCTCTATGGTGATTCCATAAGGGGAGATAGGGAGGCCTAAGGTATGAGGATGGTTCATTGTCCTCAACATTTATTGGGGAAGAAATAAGTACATTGCAAAGAAATGATACTCGCGTACAATTGACCTTCGGATTCTGGGTTTTGTGTTAGTTTTGAAAAAAAGTGTTATAGAAGTATAGTTGAAGTGATAGTAAATGTTGTGATGGTATCCTTCAGGATAAGTTCTCTAACTTCTTGATCTTTACTTGTAGGCAACACTGACTTCACTATGACTAGAGTACAATTGAAAGTTGATATTTGAAAGTTCTGCATAGTGGTTAAGAGCCTGGGTTTAGAGTCAGAAAACCTAGTTGTTGAATTCCAACCCTGTCACCTTGGGTAAATTACCTTGACAGCTTTAGTTTCCTCATCTGCAGAATTGGGATCAGTGCTTACCTCACAAAACCGTGAAGTTTAGATGAAAGAAAATGTAAATCATACTCCACAGTTCCCACAGTGAACACTCAGTAAGTGATGGTTATTGTTTTATTTTAACTGATCTAACATGCCTCCCTGAGGCCTGGTTTTGTTTCTAAAGATAGAGAATTGTATTGTTTTAATTGAGGCAATATTACTTGTGAGGCAGAAATGATATGCAATTGTAAATAAACACTACAGTCTAACAGGCTATTTGACAAGGCTGGGAAGAACACTAAGGTACATTAGTAATAAGGTCATGGACATTAGTTGCCTTGTTTTGTTTGGTTCTGCCTAAATTAAAACAGAAGTTTCATGTTTGGCCTCAAACTCTACAATTCTGTAGGGATATATTGACAAAGGAGGAAGTTCAAAGTCTTGCTTCTTGATGTAACCTGGTATAGTAAGAGCACAGGTTTGCAGTAGCTGTGTGAACTGGGGTGAATTATTTGATTGCAAAACTCTAGGTTTTGTCACCTAGAAGAAATGAGATCTCCAGTACTTAGCATGGTGCCTGGTATATGGTAATAGGTCCTCAGTAAATGTTTAAAGTGGTTATTGTAACTGTGTGAATAAAAAATAAGGGAACAAGATGGGGTGGAGAATCAGCCTTACAAAACTGGAAGAGTGTCTGTTGAAGATAGAACGGATTTACTAACTGTATCTCTAGCATCTGGGATTAGGAAAGACAGATTTTTTACTTACTCCTGCTGAGTACTTCACAACTTTCACAAAAAGATAAACATCGTATAGATCAGGGGTCCAGACTTTATGTAAAGGACCAGGCAGTTGATATTTTAGACCCTGCAGTCCATGCAGTCTTTGTTGCAACTACTCAGCTCTGCTATTGTAGGGCAAAAGCAACCGTAGACAATACCTGAACGAATGAGTGCCATTTTCCAATAAAACTGCTTATGGACAGTAAAATTCAAATTTTATGTAATTTTTACATGTCATAATCTTGTTCCCCTCCCCAATCACTTAAAAATGTAAAAATCATTCTCAGCCAATGGGTTCCATAAAATCCACGGGCTGGATTTTGTTTTCTCACCTCTGCTTTAGATGACCAACTGCTCAGGGACTGAGATTGAGGCATGTGGATTGTGGAGCAATGAAAGTCCTCCCAGCTCCAATCCCAGCTCTAGACTAGGTTCCACTCTTTCCTTTTGTATAATGAAGGTAATAGCTATGTGTCTTCAGAAACTCTCTCTCCTGAACTTCTCATCAGTAAGATGTGACGCTTATATGACCTTAGCATGTAAAAGCAATTTATAGTTGATAAAGTGCTATACCCAAGGGTTAAATGATTATATTATTCAAGGAAACATCTTTATGTTCTTCCATTCTGGTTGTTTTTTTTTTTTTTTTTTGTAAGATTTATTTACTTACCTATTTGAGAGAGAGAGCATGAGCAGGGAGGAGAGGGAGAGGGAGAGGCAGACTCCGCTGATCAGGGAGACCGATGTGGGGCTCGATCCCAGGACCCTGGGATCATGACCTGAGCTGAAGGCAAATGCTTAACCGACTGAGCCACCCAGGCACCCTATCTTCCATTATTAATTAAAGAAAAAAAAAAAAACCTATCTAGCTCTCACACCTGAAACCAAACATATTTTCCTTTGATATTTGGGATTTCAAAGAATCAGGTAAATTGATTATATCACCAAAGAAAACTGAGATCAAAAGGACTTTACCTACTGGTCAAGTTACCACCATAAGACTTCATTCATTTGGGACTGAATAAGGAATCCACACTGTGGGAAAATGGAGATGCATTCTCCTTATATGTATATCTTAATAGTTCCTTCTTTCTCAGTGGATGTGGGGTTTTTCCCTTGAAAACTATTATAATAGCTAATTTAAATTTTAGTAAGATCTCAGTGATCTAGTCCTGGCCTTCTGAGAAATTTTTATCTAATACATGCATATTCCAGTCTATCAAAAATGGAAGTAAGTTTTTAAGAACGAAATTGTATTTGGCTTATTTAAAAAATGTCTTAAAGTTGATCAGTTTGGAAGGATAATCAGGATTTGGGGGAAAGGTAAGTCTTGAATTTTTCTTACTGCTTTGGGATATCATTGCTTCTGTCTCCTATGCACCACATGGATTTTATGCATTGACCAAAAGCACAGTTATAAATAAAATCTGCTTGTGTAATTCAAATGGAAGTCACAAAGATCAAGAGACCTTCTTCAGTGGATGTTGGTCAAGATAAACCCACATCTGTTGTGTGTGTGCTGGCTTTTAAAAAGATTGACCAAGATAAGAAGAAGAAAAGAGAGTTGTTTGACTTCTGGAGTTGATTGTGGGGCAGTGAAGTCAAATGTGTATTTTGAAAATTAACATCTTGAATGTGAATTGCTGAGGATATTATTTATTTGCCTAAACAGTGTGGAGACATCCCACGTGCTTAACCTCTGAATTTGCTTTCAATTCCTGTGTACTAGAGTAAGTGTTTTTCTGTTCTTGCTATATCTAAGAATCATTAAATTTTTTTCATGCTCTGTAATAATTTGTAATCAAAGATATTTTCATGGTGTATAGGAAATACTTTATTTGCACTGTTCTGATTCACAGTTTTGAATATCTGTGATGCACAAAGCCAGTATGAGTCAAATTTTTGTGAATAAGTAGTTTTTATATTGTGTGTGTGTTTCTAGGTGCAACAGCATCATCTGGGGTCCTTTTAAAATACAGATTCTTGGGCCCAAACCATGAGAGTGTAGTTTTCAATGTTTGGGTGGAGACCAGAATCTATATTTCCAAAAAGCTGCCTTATGAAATGCAGGTGGATGTAGGAGCCTTTCGATTGCAATGGTCTGTGTTTCTGACACTGAGGCTACACTACACATTGAGGTGGGGAGGGGTTGGGATCTTCCTTTGCAGAAGAACTCCAGGTGGACCAGACGAGTCCTTTTTGCAGGCTCTTTGTTGCTGGTTGTTAACTGAGTCATTCCACGAAGGGAGTATTAAAAACACTAGGTAGCTAGCTAAGGGTGCTTTAATGTCTATTTTGTGTCTTCGTTGTATGACATACTTGTCCATCAGGTTGTAAGATTGATGCTTACAATCTTTAAAACTAGGAATTTTTTTCTCGTCGTTATTTTCCAAAGTTCATGTATTGCAGTAATTGCATAATTGTTGAATTACACTTCAATAAAAGAGTGAATTTTAGGACTGACTCTCCATTCTTGACCTCTTCCCTCCAGAATTCCCCCTCCTCCCCCAGACGTTATGCCTTGTGCTGTTCCTTTTACACTTGTTTCCTCCTCTGCATATGTGGTTTCAACTCTTGGATAGGAGAACTTCTAACTTTACTAACTTTCCCACACAAACTTAATTCTCTTTAGCCTTTTAAGCTGTGCAAGGCCTTGGGGATCTGTGTTCTCTGGGAGTCTGGGAAAAGTCTTTCCCATTTGTATGAAAACTTGTACAAGTCTGTGAGAGTTTTTCTGAGGGAGAGGATCAGTAGCTTTCATCTGTTTCTCAAAGGGATCTGTGGCCCAAAACAAGTATTAAAATTGTTCTTGAGATCTTTGAGCTAAGATTTCACTTTGACTGCCCTTCATTGACTGTTCTGACATTTTTTGCCAAACTCAGCTCGGCCTTAGCCAGAGTCCACAGTAAAATCTTATCAAAACTTCACTGATTGGATTTGGAAGTTGTACACTATTTCTTTAAGTGGCTGTTCTCGAGAAATTATACATCCATGAAGTCTAAAGTTAATCCAAAGGGGAGTGGGAGGTACAGGCTTCAAGTTATGGAATGAATGAGTTACAGATCTGAAAGATACAGCATAGAGAATATAGTCAATGGTATTGTAATAGCGTTATATGGTGAAGATGGTAGGTACACTTAGGGTGAGCATAGCATAATGTATTCACTTGCCCAGTCACTAAATTGTACACCTGAAACTAATGTCACATTGTGTGTTGACTGTATTTCAGTTAAAAAGGAAGTTAAGCAGTATTTTAGCTTCACTTCTGACAGTATAAAGACTTTAGAATCCTTTAACTCTGATCCCACCCCCCCAAGTTTATTTACATGCTGTTATTTTCCAGTGTTTATTTGTGTCTATGGAAAAAACCTTAACAATAGGACATTATTATTGTATACAGACAATATTTGTTTAGATTTACTTATATCTTTACCAGTTTCTTTGATCATCAGAACATCTGGGATTCCTTTCTTGGGTATATCCTTTATAGATTTCTTTAGTGAAGTATTATTGGTGGAAATGTCTATTTTTTTTTTTTTATTGTGCGGACATGTCTCTATTTTGCCTTCATTTCAGGACAATAGAATTGATTCCAAATAAAACCAGTTAATTGGTTAATTTCTTTAAGCATTTTGAAGATACTTTTCCATTGTGTTCTGGCTTTCCCATTGTGGTGGAGGAGGTTGTTGTCAGTATAGGTGTAGTTACCTTACAAGAAATCTGTCTTCTGTCTCTGGTTGCTTTTGAGATCCTGTGTTTGACTTTGGTGTTCTCTAGTTTTATTATAGTGTATCTCTGTGAGACTTTCTGTTGATAAGGTTTATATACGTTGTGCTTCTTTGGGCAATTTGTGCCTTATTGGTGCTCAAAGTGTTGTCCATTTTATCATAAAATACTGCTGTTCTTCTATACACTTCTGGAATTTCACCAAGTGGTTATTTATAAGGTCTTCTCATTTTCTCCTCCCTATCAAGGGGTAAGAACCCTCTCATTTCCATCTTTTTGTTTTAGCTTTGTTTGCATTCTGGGTTTTTCCTTGGATCTGACTTCTAGTTCACTGATGAAGTGTGCCTAATCTGCTATTTAACCCACCCATTGAGTTTTTAATTTCAACAATTATATTTTTTACTTCTACATTATCTGGGGATCCCCTACCCCAAGTCTGTAGCTTGCTTTCTTAGTCTTTGGTATTTGTCTACTTTTATGATTGAATCATTCTTTATGGTTGGGTTGGAGAGAGTTACGGGGCATTTAGATATTTTCCTTGCTTCTTGCAAGCTCAATAAAGCATTAAGAAATACACTTTATTGGGCACCTGGGTGGCTCAGTTGGTTAAGCAACTGCCTTCGGCTCAGGTCATGATCCTGGAGTCCCGGGATCGAGTCCCGCATCGGGCTCCCTGCTTGGCGGGGAGTCTGCTTCTCCCTCTGACCCTCTTCCCTCTCGTGCTCTCTATCTCTCATTCTCTCTCTCTCAAATAAATAAATAAAATCTTTAAAAAAAAAAAAAGAAATACACTTTATTGAAGATCTAGTTATTTTGTAGTGAGAATGCCCTTTTGGAATCTTGTTAGCTTTTTTGCCAGAATTGGAAGAAACCTTATTGCTTTTGAATATGTGGTGTCATGCATGGGGATAGAAGGCTAGAGCCAACACTTGAGATTTACCTAGAGATACTGAAAATGCAAATAAATTATAAACTAGATTTCAACAGGACTGATTATGAAAATGGATATAATAGTTACAGAACTAATGATTCTAAGGCAAAATGTTCAACATCTTTGTTTTGTCAGCCTTGATATATAAGCATGTTTTTTCTAACTTTTTTTAATCTGAGGTTGGCCTGTTCATGTGGTCTGAGATACTAAAGCCATAGTTGTCGCCTTAATTTGTCCATACCTGCACGGCCCATCCCTTCCTACCTTTGTGTTGCCATTTTTCCAATAGGTGGATCACCCAGCTCACTAGCTTCAGTGTCTGTCCTCATTCAGGACCTCATTAGAGTTCACAACTAGCAGGAATCATCCCCTCCAAACTCTGTGTGAATAATGTACTTTTTTCTTTTGCACTATTGACTTACTAATTTGCACTTTAAGTGTTACTTTCTCTAGGTATTAAATAATATCATAGGTATTTTTTTCCAGGAATGGTTGGCTATTTGTTGTTTTGTTGCAGTGCTTAATCTGAGGACCTGAATGTGACTGGAGTTCTATTGTTTGAAATTATTCCATATATGTGAGAATTGTGCATTTTGTTTGGAAAAAACTGTACATGGTGTTTTGGAGGAAAATAATGTTCGTCATAGTATTTGTGTTTAGCTGTTGGTGAAAAGTGTTGGGGGGAGATGTCCAAAAATACTCTCCAGTTGGAGAAGTTAGCCACAATATATTTAGGAAATGCCTTTGTATTTTGTCTTATTTTCGTTTATAATGGACTGCAATGTGAAGTTTTTAAGAGGTTGATATTTTCTTAGTGTTTGTTGATAAAGCCCAACAGTGTTGATGTGCAGGTAATGAATATCTCTGGTTACAATATACCCATTTTTCATCAGTAGTGTGTTTAGGATTAGTATGTTTAGGATTTTAGGGCATCATAGAGTTGCATACAGAAGCATTTCTTATTTTAACATGTAACTAATTTGGGTGCCTCAGTTCTTTAGAATGCAAGCACCAGGACCAAATAAAAGTCTTCTTGGCTTGTAGAATGGGGTCACACCCCTTAGACATTGAACAGCTCTGGGTCTCTCTTGGAGACTGTTTTCCTTTATTTTAGACATGATATGCTTGGACTTCACCAACTTCCTTATCATGTTAGGAACAGATACGTGGTAAGAGAAGCAGAGCTGTCAAAGGCCTGTGGGTTGACAGTAATAAAATTGCTTGGGAGATGAGCTGGTGACGGCACCTCCGGGTCATGGAAAGCAGGGGCTCCTGAGCCCCACAGAGTATGTGAAAGGCATGCTTATGAAAAAAAAGGCATATGTTGAAAAGAGCTGTCAAAAATGATTTTTTAAAAAGTTTTGGCATGTAAATAACAAAATTCAATTTACTTTAATGGTAATTTTTTCCCAAAGATTCCACCCAACTATTCCTAACAACAGAAGCAAGAGATCAGACAGCCTCATGAGAGTTGGAGGTGGAAGTTGGGGATTGAATGGCCTGCTGTAGTCCTGGCCTGTCTTCAGATTTTCACGTTACCTAAACCTTTGTGAAGTTAACAGTGTCTGCCATAGAAAATTTTTTGGTTTGATATTAAATGTCTTAAACGTATCTACCAGTACATACTTCTCCATAAAACTTTGGGTCAGGTTGATGTTTTGGGAAGATGAGTTAGTGTTCTCATACAACTCTTGATCTCCCGCTGGGCATGTGCATCCAGTGCAGGAGCGGGGGCTTGCTGTGTTATCTTCCATGATGACGCTAGATAAAAGAATTATTTCTGTTGGAATGGGGGCCTGTCTGGCTGTAGAACTCTTCCCTACCCATGGGCTAGGCCAATACCCCCTTAGTAAACTTCCTGTCTTTCATCTCCTCTTTCCCTCTTGAATGTTCTTGTCTGCATGGCCAGCTCTGGTGCCTTCATCATTTTCATCCCTCTGCCACATCCCCTTTGAGTTGAGGCTTCGTTTGTTTTGACTCTTGACCCCAGCCTCCATACTTGCTTGTTGCCTTGGTAAAGCTCTGGCCCAGGAAGCAGTAGTCTGGCTGCTCACTTTTTCTTACTTCGCTTTTTGTGTGTGCAATCCAGAGGGAAATCCTCTGTCCGTCTTACCTCAGACATCTCTGGTGGAGGTTAGCCACCTCTCCACCCCTTGGCCAGCAAACAGGTCCCCTGTCTTAATCCTTTAACTTCTCTCTTGTATGCAGATGAGCTTTTGAGTTTAAAGCAAGAGGTTAATGATTATTTTATTATCATTTTTTTAAAGATTTTTTATTTATCTATTTGATAAACACAGCGAGAGAGGGAACAGTGGGAGAGGGAGAAGCAGGCTTCCCACAGAGCAGGGAGCCCGATGTGGGACTCGATCCCAGGACCCTGGGATCATGACCTGAGCCGAAGGCAGACACTTAACAACTGAGCCACCCAGGTGCCCCATTTTATTATCATTTCTAAGGATGGAGAGAGAGTGAATATGGCAGAGGGTGCCAACTAGAATATGATTTGTGGCATTCTTCCCTCAGAGTGTAGATGTGACGAAAATTTTCTCCAGAATTATTTTATATGCCATCATTCAACACCACTAGCTTCAGCTCATAAATGAGATTTTTGAGAATGTCTTGATTAAATTGATGGATACATACCTAAAAATGTATTCCTAGGGGGGACAATCCTAAGTAACTGTAGGTTGGGACTGCTTAAAAATGATGAAGTTGCAATGATTATGTAGAATGAGTTTAAAAGATTGTGGAATGAGGGGCGCCTGTCTGGCTCAGCTGGAGGGGCATTCAACTCTTGATCTCTCGGGGTTGTGAGTTCGAGCCCCATGTTGGGTGTAGAGATTACTTAAGTAAATAAGTATTTAAAATAAATAAAAGATTGTGGAATGAGATCTTATCAAGATGTGTGGGTCCACCTTGGCAGGAGGGAGTTAATGTGTTAAGACCAGACACGTTCAGTTTTTCTGGGAACCTGATAAAACCAACAGAAAAGAGATTGTGGTCACGAGTGGACAGCTTTACAGCAATGCTGCACCCCTGCCTTTGTCAGAAGATGGCCTGGGAGAGAAAAAGACCAAAACCAGGAAGTGGAGGGTCAGGTGGAGAAAGGATTGTTCTAAAATCCAAGTCCCTTATATGCATAATCCCACTAGAAGGAAGGCTAAAACCTCGAAGTCTTTGTTTTGGCTGATTTCTGTTGCAGTAGAGGGACATGCCTTAGAAGTTGGTAGCCTTTTGTTTTGTTTGTTTTTAAGATTTTATTTATTTATTTGACAGAGAGAGAGATAGCGAGAGCAGGAACACAAGCAGGGGGAGTGGGAGAGGGAGAAGCAGGCTTCCTGCTGAGCAGGGAGCCCGATGTGGGACTCAGTCCCAGAACCCTGGGATCATGACCTGAGCTGAAGGCAAATGCTTAGCGACTGAGCCACCCAGACACCCTGAAGTTGGTAAGCTTTTACAAAGCCTTACCTATCGTGGAACAGGTCTCCCCTTGAAGAAGAGTGTTCCCTTAGAGCTTGAGAAAGAAACATTGGAACAAGTAAGGACATTGATGTGACCAACGCTTTGAGAACTTCAGTTTTTCCTTGGAGGCAATAGGCAGCTGAGCCCCTCACTCTCCTGGGTGATTGGGGTGGGAACTAAAAGTAAGGTGGAAATTTCCATCCTTCATGTGCTTTTTCACCACTTCCACCACTCAGAAACGTGACCCCCCATTTCTCCAGAGCCCTTCTACCATACAAACAGGAGCTCCCTTCCTGCGCCCCCCTGTTAGGGTTAGTTCCAGTCTGGTTCCATCCCCCCTCCAGGCATCTCTCTGAATCCCTGTGGGCAGGAACTCTAGTGGTTCAAACTGTAATACCTACTACCTACAGAGAAGGAGTGGCTTAAGACCCCTGTGCAGTGATTTCTCAGCTTTTGCGGGGGGAGGTGTATGTCAGAAGCTCCTGTCACTGAGCATGGTTGTAGGATAAATTAATGATCCAAGATTTGTTTCCAGATTAGTTTTTCTTTTGTTTCTTTAGCTCTCTTGCATTTTTGGCCTTTTCTAACTCTGGGTCAAGGGCAATGAGACTGAGAGTTGCTATCTTTACCACCTGCCCACTCTGTCCTTCTCATCCAACCCCTGTTGGAGAGCCCTACCCAGCTGCACTCCATGTAATACGGAATCGAACTATTCAGAAAAGTTTAGTTTCCTGTTCTTAATGAAAAAGCCAAGTGAACATAGAATCCTTCTATCTTTCTAAAACAGTAAACTTTCAAACTAAATTCAGCTACTCTTTGCTTGCCCCTCCCCCCCACTTTTCCCTGTGGTTTGTTTGAAAATGGATTTCTCACTCCTGCTGTATACATCATTATCGATTTAGGACATGCCATCCAGTCAGGTTTTTGCTTATGTATCATATATAAAGCATCAATAAAGCCAAAAGAGCAACAAACAGAAAGATGTCTTCACCCTCCTTATCTGTTTTGGATCTATGTTAGCAAAAAACTAGTAAACATCCTTAAATGATTTGTTTGTTAGAAGTGGCATTTGAAAGATTTCTTCAAGAAAGTTTACAAATGATACTCATGAAATCTTTTAAATAGGAAGATAAATTTAAAAATCTTCTACCTAATAAATTTTAATGAGCATTTGATAGTGTGACTCAATACTGTATTTAAGTATGCATAGGTGACCTTTTGTATTAGCATGCTGTATAAAAACTCCGAGTTCAGGAGGCATTACCTCTGTGGTTTAGGGTTTACTTTAAGTTGTGGGAGATGTTATTGTCCTATAAGACATACAGCTGCATCTTAACCAAGAGAAACCCACTCATTTTCCTTGCTATGAGGACTAAAATTATAAGGTTTCTTAAACTCTTTATAGTATAAGTTAACAGATGATGGTAGCTCCATTGTAAAAGATAGACAGGATCCTGTTCAATATTTTAATCTGCCTTTTCTTCTATGGTCACCATACTTGAGATCATTAAGCAGAACATAGAGCAGATGTGACTTAAAGCAATGACATTTTCTGATAGTTTGTGGAAGCCGAACAGGAAAGCTCAACTAATTACCTGTAATTTCAAAGGCAGCCAGTAGGCTTCCTGTGCCCAGCTGCTTGAAAATCTCCTGTATGGGCCTAAAAAATGAGGGGCTAATTATAGGGTAGAAAATGAATAAGCTTTGCATGAGATTAAATAAATTTGCGAGGAGAATGAACCTACTGCTCTATCATGGATAGTGATTTTTGAGTGTCATCAAAGATTTCAAGTTAAACAGGTATTTATAATGAAGCATAAAACATTGATGAAAACAGAAAAGATCAGAGATTCCATTTGTCCAATATTTTTGTCCACAAAAAATAAGCAGGTGTTCACTTTGGAAGAGAATTTGAAAGTTTCCTCAGAGATGAATGTAAACGATGATTTGACGTTTGCTATGATGCTTTTTAAAGAAAGAGAACAAAGTAAAGGGTTTGGAGGCTACATTAAAGAAGACATGTCCAATATAAACTTTAAAAGACTCATGCACACTGGAAAGCAGTAACATTCTCAGAAACAAGAAAGGAACAATGTCAAATAAATGTGATTTTTGTCACCAATAGCACCGTTCATTGTATAACTGATTCCATAGGGATCCACATAGATTTAATATGTGGAAATTAGAAAGTTTGAGAATCATGAGATGCAGAGGGAACAAACCTGAGGCCTGAGTGATGGGTTTCTTTATTAGGATGCTTCATATTGTTTGTGGGCAGCCACTTTTGATTTACAACATATCATCAGCATAACTCACTAGACTTATAGTTCTGAATTATGTTAGTTCATTCCAAGATTCATTTCTCCCTTAGGGTGTAAAGAATTGGCGCCATGAAGGATATTCAAAAGACTGTGTCTGAGGGCAGTCGTAGACAGAAAGTTCTGGGAATGTTTTCTGTTAACTGCCTCTTTGAAATAAGAGTGTGGCCTCTTAAAGTCAGTACTTGAACCAGCTGACATCCGCTTGGCAGACAGGTCCTTTGAATTTCATAGTGTCAGAAATTACATGGTCTCCTCACCTTAACTTGTGGTTTGTGTGTGAAGACCCTACGTATGTTTACTGAGAAAAGAAGAGGGAAGTCTAAGAGGGAAAGAAAAGTTACTCTTTGCTCTGCCACCCTAATCAGCTACCACCCTAATCAGGACCACCATTTTGGACATCTCTATGCATAAGTACAGTTAGAAGAATGGGTGTATACAGAGAACAGTTACTTCATAAAAATAGAATTCTATACATGCTTTTCAGTAGAAGAAAGGAATATGAAGGAATTGTAGAATTTTATATAAACACCTTTTTCCCCCATTTGTCCATTTTTCTTTTGCCTTTTTCTTACTGATTTGTTGGAGTTCTTTGTAATGGATGCTATCTTTGTTACATATCTTGAGGACATTTTCTCATCTGTGATGTGTCTTCATTTAAAAAATTTTGAGTCTGTAACAAAGTTACATATTAACTAAGCTTTACATTTTAAAGTAGACATTTATTTTCCCCATTTTGTTTCTTATTGAAGACATCCTTCCTTCCCCGGGTTCATTATCTTCTATCTTCATCTAGGAGTTTGTTACTTACAGGATGAACATCCACCTGCTTTTATGTATGATATGAAGTTGGGATCTGATTTCTTTTTAAAAAAAAATTATTTATTTGACAGAGAGAGACACAGGGAGAGAGGGAACACAAGCAGGGGGAGTGGGAGAAGGAGAATCAGGCTTCCCACCGAGCAGGGAGCCCAACGTGGGGCTCGAACCCAGGATGCCAGGATCATGACCTGAGCCAATGGGATCTGATTTCTTTTTAAAATGTGGGTAACCTATTGTCACCATTTATTAAATAGTCCATCCCTCCCCCACTAGTTTGCCACCTCTGCCATAATGTAAAGCTTTCATTTACGTGTGGGTTAGTTCTTTCTGCTCAGTTGGTATTTGGCTTTTTTTGATCACACCACGCTGCCATAATTAGTATGGGCTTATAATACGTCTTGGAAACTTGCCCTACCAAATATCTTTATCTTGTTCTGTTTTTCTAAAAAATGTCTTAGCTCTTCTTGGTGGCACACTCTTCCACTTAAACATTGGAATCGTCACGTTGAATTACACAAGAAGCCACGTTGGGGTTGGGGTTGATGCTGCAGTGGACCTAACAGATACAGTCCCTGCCCCAGGGGCCTTATATTCTAGTGGTGGCAGCGGACCGATTAGGGTACTGCTGGTGGCTTGGGGTGTGTGTTATTTTTATGTAAATTGTTAGAGAAAAGCCTCATTGATAAGGTGACACTTGGGACTTGAAAGCAAAGGAATTCCCCCCTGAGGTCGGCATGTGCTTAGTAAGTTTGAGCAGCAACCTGGAGGCCAGTGTGTCTGAAGACGGAGGGAGAGACTGGTAGATGAAGTCAGGGTGGTAGTGGGAACCGTGCAGGGTCTTTGCAGGTATGCTAAATACTTTGAGTTTTATTTTTACTAAGATGAGATGCCATTGGAGGAATGATGCAATCAAATGAACATTTTTAAAATGTCATATAGAGAATAAACTGCAGGGGGACCAGGAGGAAGCCAGGAAATTGATTAGGAGGTTGGCAGAATGATTCGGGCAAAAGATGGTAGTTTGAAGCCTGGGTGCTGGGATAATGGGGGAGAAGGGGGTAAGTGAGCAGTGATTGCACTGGGGGTGTATTTTGAAGGTAGAGCTGAGCAGGATTTATTCCTGGATTGGACATTGAATATGAGGGAATGAGAAGAAAAATGGGAAGAACCCGGGTTTTGGGACTTGAGTAACTAGAAGAATGGGATTTGCTGTTTATTCAGGCAGGTGTCACTGCAGCTTTGGTTTTATTGGGGGTGAGGGCTGGTGTTGGATAAATGGGAGTTGGAGTTTAAACACGTTAAATTTGAGATGCTTTATAGACGTGCAGGTGGAGGAGGGGTTGAGCAGCGACAGGCTCTACAAGTTTAGAAGTGAGGGCGTTATGCTTCGGTGGGGATTTGGGGAGGTATCAGTGTACGTATGTGGTTTTGAATCTTCAGGGAGTAGAGCGTAGGTAGAGATGTGAAGGTTGAATCTTGGGGGCAATCATGTGTAGAGCTTAGGGGAGATAAAGGTAAAGTAGAAGGAGACTGAGAAGTGAGGTGGCCAGGAAAGTAGAAGAAACGGGAGAGAGGCATCCTGGAAGCCACGTGAAGAGCATTTTAAGAAGGAGGGAATGACCCTGTGTGTTCTGTGCTGCAGCTACGGACTGAATTGATTAAGATTTGGCAGCATCTGTTTGGGGGCGTCCTGGGGATGAGAGCCTGGCCTGGGCTCATGAGAGAAAGGGAAAGGAGGAATTGATGATTGTAGGCAACTCTCACGACCAGTTTTGTGAAAAAGGGAACCAGGAGGGTGAGGTAGGCCCAGTTTGTTTTTAAGATAGGAGCACTTAGAGTGTGTTGTGTGATGATGGGAAAGAGCTAATAGGAAGGGGGGAATGAATGAATCAAATCGGAAGCAGGAGGGAGGGCACTAACTGGAACTCTTTCCCCAGTTGGCAGGAGGGAAGCAGATCCAAGAGCATGGGGCGGGACGCACGTTCTGTCATTCGGTCTCTCTCGCCTCCTTTTCGTTCTCCAGTAACGCTACGAACTTTTTAAAAAGTTTCTGCGCAGGGGCGCCTGGGTGGCTCAGTTGGTTAAGCCTCTGCCTTCGGGTCAGGTCATGATCCCAGGGTCCTGGGATCGAATCCCGAGTTGGGCTCCCTGCTCAGCGGGGACCCTGCTTCTCCCTCTGCCTCTATCTACTGCTCTGCCTACTTGCGCTTTCTCTGTTAAATAAATAAATAAAACTTAAAAAAAAAAAAAGTTTTGTACAGACTTTCTTGGGTTTATTCCTAGAAACCATACTTTTTAATCGCTGTGTTGATAGAATCTCTTTAAAGTTACATTTTTTAAATTAATACTTGTTCACAGAAAGGCTATTTATGTCTGTTTTAGATCTGGCAACCTTGTTGAACTATCTTGTTGTTTGAAAATTTGTAGATTCTTTTAGATTCATATGTAATCATATTGTGCAAATAGTGGTAGTTATATTTTTCTTTTCACACTCATACCTGTTACTTCTTTTTCTCTTATTACATTAGCCTGGGCCATCCAGTACAGTTTGAATAAAAAGTTAAAACAACAAGCATTCTGACTTTATTATTAATCCTAAAAGTCCTATAAAATTTTATTAAGTAAAAGCTGTAGGTCATTGCTAGATACGCTTTTTTAAAATATGGTTAAAGTTCTTTTATTTCTAGTTTGTGAGGAGTTCTTAATCATACATGGTTAATGAATTGTATTGAATGTGCTTTCTGCATTTATTAGAGATTGTCATTTTACCTCCTTTACTTTTACTATTTGATATGGTATATTAATATATTTTCTGATGTTGAGCTATCTTTGGCTTTCTGAGATAAACCCAGCTTAGTCATAGTGTATTACGTTATGTACATCGTTACATTCTTTTCAGAATCAGTGTTGGAAGAGTCACTTGAAGGAGAGGTAACCAACTTTATTTTTTTTCTATTCTGAAACAGTTGCAGAATCTTTGGACTTTTTGTTTTTTGAGGATTTTGGTTTACTTGCCTATAAAATCATCTGGGCCTCTGTTCAGACTTTTAAGATAGGAGAGGAACCATTTGATTATCCATTTAAAAATCAGCTCTCATTGATTAGTAATGCTATTTGTTAAGTCAGTTGTGGTCTAAAGTTTTTTATATTAGAATATTCTTAGAACCTTTAAAAATCGTACTGATTCTGTGATTATATACCTTCAGAAGAACCACTTTTTAGTTTTATTGATTATATCTCTGTCATCTACTTTATTTCTTGCTCTTTATTTCATTCTGCCTCTAGGTTATCAGATTCTCTTCCTAGGTTATTGAGTTGAACGATTAGCTCACTTGTTCTTTAATGAAGGCTATAAAATGACCTATAGTATAGTTTTGGCCACATCATAAAAGTTTCATTTATTTTTTCAATCTGAAGTCTCTTTAGATTTTCCCTTTGTTTATTAAAACATATTTTTGATTAGTATATTCATGTGTTTTTTAAATATTTCAGAGAGAGCACTAGTGGGGGGAGGGGAGAAACAGATTCCCTGCTGAGCAGGGAGCCTGACGTGGGGCTCAATCCCAGGACCCCGGGATCACAACCTGAGCTAGAGACAGACGCTTAATGGACTGAGCCACCCAGGCACCCCTATTCATATGTTTTGAAAGCCAAAAAGTATTTTAAAAAAAAAAAAAAACTTAGGAGCATTTTTGTGTGTATTTGAGTACTTAAATGTATTAAATATTTTAAAGGTAAAGACCTTTTTCATTATTGGTTTCTAATTGAAGTGCATCATGATCAGAGAATGGTCTTTATGAATCCTTGAAAATCAGGGAGGTTTCCTTTTGTGATCTTGTAAAAAAAAAAAAAACTATTTTGGGATTAGAGTTCAGTATTGGTTCAGGGTTCTATTAAGTATTGACTATACTGTTCAATATGTAGTACTCCTCTGTTAATGAATTTTTCCCTTAAAATTTGTTTTTAGTGTTTTTTTTTTTTAAGATTTTATTTATTTATTTGAGAGAGAGAGAATGAGAGATAGAGAGCACGAGAGGGAAGAGGGTCAGAGGGAGAAGCAGACTCCCTGCCGAGCAGGGAGCCCGATGCGGGACTCGATCCCGGGACTCCAGGATCATGACCTGAGCCGAAGGCAGTTGCTTAACCAACTGAGCCACCCAGGCGCCCAGTTGTTTTTTTTTTTTAAGATTTTATTTATTTATTTGACAGACAGCAAAAGAGGGAACACAAGCAGGGGGAGTGGGAGAGGGAGAAGCAGGCTCCCAAGGAGCAGGGAGCCCGATGCGGGGCTCGATCCCAGGACCCTGGGATCATGACCTGAGCCGAAGGCAGACGCTTAACGACTGAGCCACCCAGGCGCCCCTAAAATTTGTTTTTATATGTTATATATGCTTGCTTTAATTATTGTATTAATGTTGGCTAGTATTTACTAGTTATCTTTTTTCCCTTTTAACTTAAAAAAAACTCTGGTTTTGTTTAGAAGTGTCTTGTAAGCAACACATAGCAAGTTTAAAAACTTCAATGCGATGTCTTTTATGAGTTTCATATATTTGTTACGATTTATGAAATATTTGGACCTGTTAATGTTTGCTGTTTATCCTTCTTTGTGTATTTTTTTCTTTTCAGCTGTTAGTTTGAGAGAATATTCTGTATGGATTTGCTGGTTATTCTTTTGCTGGTTTGGAAGATACAGATTCTTTGACCTTGTGGTTACCATTAATTTCTTTAAATTCTGCTTAACTGTTTTCCTGAATAATCAAATTATTCAGTAATTTCTCATCGTCTGAAATGTGACAAGGATGTCAGCATTCTTTACCTTTTGAATATATCTACTCCTTCATTTTATGCTCATCCAGAATTTTAAGGTTTTTCTCAGTGTACCAAAAATGAGATCTATATTCAATAGTTAAGTTAGCCTTTTTTGAGAATATAGCAAGGACACAACACACTACTAACTACTGAAATCTCCAATTTCACCCCCACTAGATTAAGATTGTTTTGTATTTATTCTAGCCTTGAAAAATACACCAATATTTTTTTTTTTGTAAATCCCAGGTTATTTAAATTTTCTAACATTACATTTGAATACTTGTTTATCCCTTCCCTTCTTTGTGGGCTCCCCCCCTGAATTTTATCTTTTTTTTTTTTTTAAGCTATACTTCACATACCATAGAATTTCTCCTTTGAGTGTACAGTTCAGTAGTTTTTAGTATATTCACAGAGCTGTGAAACCATTATCATTGTCTAATTTCAGAACGTTTTCATTAGCTGTCAATTCCCATCTCCACTGGCAACCATTAATCTACTTTCTGTCTCTATGAATTTGTCTATTGTTTTTATGTCTTTATGAGTTTGGACACTTCACATAAATGGAATCATACAGTATGTCATCTTTTCTGTCTGATCTCTTTCATAATACGCTAATAACTTAGCATAATATGTTCGTGGTTCATCCATGTTGTAGAATGTATCAGTACATCATTTCTTTTTATGGCTGAATAATACTCTGTGGACATAGCGCATTTTGATTATCCACTCATCAACTGACACACAGTTGTTTTTACTTGTTTTCTGTTATGAATAATGCAGTGAACATTCATGTAGAAGTTATTACATGGACATAATACTTTCAGTTCTCTTGAGTGCATATCCATGAAATCAAGTCTTTATAATGATTATTTTAATGAAGATTTGGGATAGTAAATTCTTGGTATTTGTATGTCTGAAGATAATCTATTATCACTCTTGATGGCTTTTTAGCTGGGCATAAGTTTTATTGGTTGACAAATAAGTTTTATTAGTTTTGTAGCTGATGAAAAATTTTTCCTTATTTCCTTTATAGGTCATTTGAGTTTCTGGTAGTTTAAGATTTCTTACCTTTGATAATTCTGCTGTTTTATTACAGTGGGTTTAAGAGAAGATGTGATATACTTTAGATCTGAGTATGTTTAGTCTTTTTAATGTTTATGCCTTGAGGAATTGTTGTCAGTGTTCATAAGTTATATAGGTCTGTAATTTTCTCTCCTTGTTTCATGTCAGAATTATGCTGGCCTCATAAAAGGAGTTAGGAAGCATTTCCTTATTTTCTGAAATTGGTTGTGTTATTTTCTGAAGTTGGTTTTGATTCTTACATGAATGTTTACTAGAATTTATCAGTGAAACCATGTGGTACTGAAATTTTCTTTATGGTAAATTAGACTATAAATTCACTATTTTTAATAACAAAGGTATTCAAACTTTATATTGAGGTTTGGTGTTGCATCTTTTAAGGAATTTGCTTTATCTAAAGTGCTGAATTTATTAACAGTTTCTGCTCTTTATTATTCGTCTTCCACTTTCAATTTTTCTTTTTAGTTTTGTAAGATGAAGTTTAGGCCATTGGTTTAAGACTTTGTTTTCTAAGATGAACATTTAGTGCTGTACATTTCCTTAAAGCCCTGTTGGTGTATCCTACAAAATTTGATATGCTTTTATTTTAGTTTAGTTCAAAATATTTTTTAATTTCCCTTGTGTTTTTTTTCTTTGATCCTTGGGTTGTTTAGAATTTGGATATTTAATTTTTAGATATTTGGGGGTTTACTAGATGTTTTATTTTTGATTTTTGATATTTGACATTCTGTTGTAGTTAGAGAACATTTTCTGTAAGATTTCAGTCTTTTGGAATCGTAGACAAGTGTAGTGGCCTAGAATATAATCCATCTTGGTTGAATGTTCTGTGTGCCCTTGAAAAGGTTATGCAATTCTTCAGTTGCCGGCAGAGTGTTTTATAAGTATCAGCTAATTAAGGTTGATGTCATTTAGATCTTCTTTATCTGTACTGGTTTTTGTCCATTGAGAGAATCTGCAACTATGAAAGTGCATTTGCCTATTTCTTCCTTTATTTTTGGTTTTGTTTCGTATATTTCGAAGCTCTGTCATTAGATGCATGCATATTTATAATGTTGGCATATCTGCCTATTAATCTTTTTTTTTAAGTCATTATGCAGTGTCCCTTTTTGTCTGTAGTAATACTCCTTGAAGTCTTTATTTATTTGAAAGATTTATTTGAGAGAGCAAGAGAGTGCTCAGGGAGGGGCAGAGGGAGGAGAGAAGCAGACTCTGCTAAGCGTGGAGCCCGACGTGGGGCTTGATCCCTCAACCAAGAGATCATGACCTGAGCCAAAATCAAGAGTTGGACAGCCAACGGACTGAGTCACCCAGGTGCCCCTACTTTGTTTTATGTTAACATATTAATTCCAGTCTTGGTATGTGTTTATTCAGCTTCTTAGTTTGTTTTTGTCTTTATATTTAAAGGGCTTTTTGGGAACTAGAATATAGTTGGGGTTTGTGCTTTCTTAAATCCAATGTGATATCTGTCTCTTGATTAGAAAGTTTAATACATTTATATTTAAAATAGTTATTGGTATGGTTGTATTTGGGTCTTTCATTTGTGCTTCTTTAGGGAGAGAGTTTCATCATTATCCCTCCTTTTTTGGTTTTTGTATTAAGGTGTTTAAATTCTATTTTAATTCTTCTCTTGGTTTTCTTTGCTTTTTTGAGGGGGTGGTGTATGTTGCTCTCTAGGGAATACAGTATGCCTCTTAGCTCTACTCCAGTCTACTTAGTAGTAATATTGAATCATCTTGAGTAAAACACAGGATTTTCCCAGTAGTATATTTCCATTTTCTTCTCTTATTCTTAGTGTTATTGTCCTAATACTGTATTATATCCAGTAATACACTTCCATTTCTTCCTCTTATCCTCAGTATTGTTGTGTGTTATGTCCATATACCTTGTTAACCCGACAATAGTGTTGTAATTTTTGCTTTAAGCTGTCATCTTTTATAGAAACTAAGAAATTACATATTATATATGCCCACATAATTACCATTTCTGGCTCTCTTTTTTCTTGTAGATCCAAGTTGCCATCTAGTGTAATTTCCATTTGGAATAGAGAACTTTCTTTAGCATTTCTGGTAGTACAGATCTGCTGGTGATAAATTGTTTTTTATTTGAAAAAATGTCCTTATTTCACCTTCATTTTTAAAATATTTTTTTTCTGGGGCGCCTGGGTGGCTCAGTCGTTGGACGTCTGCCTTCGCTTGGGTCATGATCTCAGGGTCCTGGGATCGAGCCCCACATTGGGCTCCCCGCTCTGCGGGAAGCCTGCTTCTCCCTCTCCCGCTTCCCCTGCTTGTGTTCCCTCTCTCGCTGTCTCTCTGTCAAATAAATAAATAACATCTTAAAAATATATATATATATTTTTTCCTGGATACTAGATTCTTTGTTGATAGGGTCTGCCCCCCACCCCATGTAGCAATTTGAGTATATGGTCCCAGTGTTTTCAGACTTCCATAGTTCCCAATGAGAAGTCAGACCATATTCTTAATGATTTTTGTCATTTTCTTCTTTTTCTTTTTTTTTTCTTTTTTTTTTTTTTGTATATGACATGTTTTTTCTTTGGTTGCTTTCAAGATTGTCTTTGAATTTTAGCAGTATGACTAAGATGTGTGTGAGTAGTTTTATTTGTGTTTATTTTGTTTGAGGTACACTGAGCTCCAGGGGGGGCTTCAGAGGTTACATCCTCACATACTTTTCTCTCCTTTCTTTCCTGGGCTTCCAGTTATCATGCTGCCCTCTATTGTCATGCATGGTTTTGAATGCTATTCATTTTTCATCCATCTCTTTTTCTTTTATTCAGATTCTTCTGTATTCACGTTCATAACAGATGGCAGAAGAACGCATCAATCTGTTTAGCCAACCTAGTGAGTTCATTTTAGTAAATGTTTTATTTATTTCTCTGTTGATACTGCCTTATCTGTTTACTCATTGATACCATATTGTCCTTCAATTCCTTCATCAGATTTTTAAAATTTTTGAAATATTTATGGTAGCTGCTTCAGAGCCTGTTAAATACAACGTCCAAGCTATCTTGGAATTGGTTTTTATTGACAGTCTTTTTACCTGCTCATGGGTCACACTTTCCTGTTGTTTTCCTTGTATAGTTGAAAATTAGGTATGTTATGGTGACTCTGAATTCTTGTGTTCTTCTGAGGATTATTGGGTTTTATTGTACAGTTAACTTGTTTGGAGTCAAATTGTAAACTTAGTTTTCCCTGTGTTATGCAGCTGCTTAGATCTCTGTTCTTATGTCTTTCTGCTGATGTTTCTTTAGCCTGATGCTCTGTGGGTCTCTCCCGTGTCTGTAAGATTTACAAGTCAGCAAGCATATGGATAGAGATGGACTTAGTCTCTGAGGTTTTCTTTCTTTAGGGGATTTCCCTAGTTTCTAACTGTTCTATCAGCTTTGGGCTCCATTCTGATATTTCAAGCTTTCTACTACCTTAGCTGAGCACAATTGGGAAAAAGCATCAGATTCACAGATTTGGCTCCATGTTACTCTTTCAAAAGAAGATTTCTTTCTGGTCCCTGACTGCCTTTTCAGCAGGCTGTTTGTGGTTTCCTCTGAGCATATGTAGTTCAGCTGTCAGCCGGCGATTTTAGCATTTTATGCTCTGAATTTGAGTGTCATTTTTGCAGTTCTTGTGTTGTCAGAAAACTAAATTTCTGGTTGCTTCCCCAACTCTAAACTCTTGATACCTGGCACCTTTAGTAAGGCTTTGGGTTTTTTTTTCTGCCACCACTTTTGCAGTTATAGTTCTGGGGTTTGCGGTGCTCTGAAGTCAAGAAACTGCATACTCAACAGTTGTTACCTCTTAGGGTTATAGCATTTGAGATTTACCCTTTCCCTAGCTTTTGTAAACACTGTCTTTAGATAGTTTTTTTTTAATTCAGTTTTCATGAGTGTTATCTGTGGGTGTTCGTATGACCTCTTCACTCTTTCTCCCATTATAGAAAATTGACTCTTTTCATTTGTTTTGAAATACTAGGGTACAGTTTACCTGATTTATGAGCATGTCTTTCTGCTGTGCTTTCATTGCTGGTGGGTCGTTGTAGTCATCATTCTTTTTTTTTCTTTTTTCTTGTAATTTGTATGAAGTTCAACTATCATCCTTTTTCTATTCATTTTTATTTGAAATTAGTCATTCTGTATTTTAGGAAGGGGGATGGGTCAGGAGAGGTTTTCTAACGTCACAGCTCCAGAGCTCCCTCTTCTGTCATATTTGAAAATACGGCTTGGGACTTCCTGAGGTCTGGCTCTGTTCTGTGGTCCTTATCCTTCCACTATCATCTGGACTTTCTCTTTTCATTTTCCCCACTGTCTCTGTCCCTCTCAATTTGTATTCTATTCCCAGCAGTTTTCCTTAGTAGAGGGGGAACTTTAGCTTGCTGGTTTCAAGAGCTCTTCGGCCTAGACAGCTCTAGGCCCCTTGGATGTGACTAGATTCCTTATGTTCACCTGCAAATCGAGTGTGCAGAAGTTCTTCCAGTTTTGACTGCTGTTCTCACCATGGCTCCATGTTTTCCAGTGAGTACCTGTTGACAGGGTTGAGGTTCTTCTGTTCCCATCAGTCAGATGCCCTGTTGCTTCCCTCTCTTTCTTCCTGCACGGATCCTGGTACATCTCAGTCTTGCAGCTTTTGGTGATTTGTCCTTTCTCAATAGTATTCTGTAGTTGGTGTGGGGTACCTTGTTTTCTTTTGGCTAATAACTGAAGATTTTTGGTTTTTATTAGGGCATTGGAGAGATTGAAAACCTGTCCTCATTCTGCCATAGTTCCTTCCGTCTTGAGGTGAAGCAGGGCTTTATCCTGCTCTGAAGGCTGGAATGTGGGTGAGACTCCTGTCCCCTCCTCCAGCTGAGACTGATGGAGATGTGTTTCCTTATTCTGTTCTCGAGCCACTCTTTCACTTGAGAGAAAGCCTGCAATCTCACCTCTGTATGTGGGCCTCTGACATAACTTCCCATGGGCTGTCTCCTGATCTCTAGATCACCAGGCATCAGTGGATGCCCTTGGGGATTTATCTGGCTTCTGATTTGGCTTACCTTTCTTGGTTTTTGGATTCTTATCTTTATGTTCTTGAAGGTTTCTCTTCTTGCCAACTTGTGAGTGATGCATTCTAAAAAGTATTCTTAAAATATCTTAGTTTTCTGTTTGTATGTTTATTGTTCGAGAAGGCCTTTGTAAGGTATTTTGCTACCATTCTGCTGAAAATGAAAGTTTCATTTTTTTTCTTGAAATTAGTCTCTTTTTTCCATGTTTTGTCTGTCTGGTTGCTTAGCATACATCTTTGCTCTCTTAACCTTTGTGGTTTTTGAAATACCATTGTTTTCTGTTCAGGTTCTAGGAGTTTGCTGTCTTCCCCTTTAAGAAACCAGTTCAAGATCTGTAATTTTCATGAAGCTTGGGTTTTTGGTCTCTTACAGACTAGCCAGTACAGATAAAAGGGAGAGAGGAAGTATAACACTTGTGTTATTAGATCTAGGAAAATACAGGTCACTCCCCACGTTTCATGAGTTCGTAGAATATCATAGCGAGAAAGGTCTTTGGCAATGATCTTGCCTCATCCACTTTTGACTTTTACACACAAGGATACTGTAACTGACACTGAGAAGCTAACTGTTGAATTATGATGAAGTGCAAGACTCCAGGAAGGTACCTCAGATTCCTTACATCACTGCAAGGCAGATGTCAATCACCTCTGTTTAGAGCTGAAGCAAAGAGTTAAGTATTGAAATGGAATTACAGCTCAGCTCTCAGAGACCCCTGATACCACCGTTCTACTTCTCCAGGTCAGTGGTCTGAGAGCCAGGGAGAATGGAGTTCTGACCCCTAGTACCTTGTAGGCGTACTCACCTCCAAGGAGGTGATGGGTCATGCTGCTTGATTTGTTCAGATTTTTAGTAAAATCAAATTGTGTCTCCCATGATTAATCTTAGTGGGACCTACCCATCACTCTCTCCCCATCCCTGTAAATGACACACCGCACTCGCTCCCTCTGATCTTTTTCTGGCACTGTTTCTCAGACTTGACTAACATCCAAACAGCTGGTAAAAGAAGAATTTCTTATGCTCATCTCTAGATACATTCTCCATCCCTTACTAATTATAGAAATTCCCAGTCCTTTGAGAAAATGTCTTTCAGTGGCAAATTAACCCTCAAGAAGATTAATTAGACTTAATAATTGGATTATTTTTTAGTTCATCACTTAAATGAAAACATAAAATTGAAAAATGTTATAGAACTATTGGCCCATTTAGCATATATAGTTGTCTCATTTCCATGCTTTATCCTGTGGTCCAAGTTATTCTCCATACTCTTTTCCTACCTTTTTTTAGTTTCCTTTTAGAAAAGGGATGATAGAGATTTTCCTTGACTATTCTGAAGGTAGTTTGTACTCATTCGACATTGGGTTGCACATTAAGTTCTGATTTTTTTTATTATGTTAATCACCATACAGTACATCATTAGTTTTTCATGTAGTGTTCCATGATTCATAGTTTGTTTATAACACCCAGTGCTCCATGCAGAACGTGCCCTCTTTAATGCCCATCACCAGGCTAACCCATCCCCCCAAGTTCTGTTTATTTTGAATATGATTAAAGAGAGAAATTGGTTAACAATGGTTTTAGCTAGAATAAAGATTTGAATCAAAATGTCAGACTGCACACAAAAGTAGACTAGAAAGTGCTTTTGATTGGGAATAACGTATCTAAACTAATGCGTATCACAAGACACTAAAACTATTAATATGCGAATCGGCCAGCGAATTAGCTTTTTTTTTTCCCTTTAAACTGATAAGTTAATTTTGCTTTACTTTTTGAACTTCTAAAACCAAGCCTGATGCTGCCGTTAATCCAGCTGTTGCGGCAGTACAGATGTATTCCGCTCCTTTAGGAAAAAGAAATATGGTTGGATAAAGGACTGTGATTGGTGTGACGGCTGGGGGGCGTGGTGCTAGGACCTGTATCAGGCATGGTTCGGCCAGGAGGCCAGGAGGCCAGGACTCAGAAGTCGCAGGGGTCATCTGGGGCGGGGAGTTTCATCAGGAGTTCCATCAGTAAGTGGTAAGGGCTGGTGGAGAGGACGACCAGTGCCCGGGGAGGCAGCCGTGGCAGAAAGCAGCTCCTGCCCCGTGGGCTGACCAGGAGGGCATGGAAGGAACTTGGCCTGATGCCCACCTCTGAGGAACGGTGTGCACCCCCTGTTCCCCAGCGGGTGCCTCCCCCGCAGCAGGAGGAGGAGATGGGAAGAGGAAGGGTACCTTCCGGCAGTGGCCCTTCGGCTCCCTCTGTTGGCAAAGCCCGAGCACGGCAGCCGGCGGAGGAGGAATGCAGCTCCAGCGTCAGAAAAACAGGACAGAGCAGAGAGTGACAGTAAGTTAATAACTCCTCCATGTTGCTCCCGAGTGAGCTTTCTAAAATTTAAAACTGTTCCTAGCATTCCCCTACCCAAATACCTTAATGGCTCAACATTTTTTAAAAAATTCTTTTTAACGTTCTATTATGGAATTATTTGATCCTTACAGAAGAGTTACAAAAAATGGTCAAGGGTGCTCCTATACCCTTCACCCAATTTCCTGAATTTTAACATCTTCCATAACCGCATAACCACAGCACAGTTATCAAAACCAGCATCGGGACAGACTACAGACTATATTCAGATTTTGCCAGTTTTCCTATGAATGTCTTTTTTCTGTTAGGATTTGGCATTGTATTTCGCCGTCAGGTTTCTTTAATCTGTGATAGTCTTTCCTTTCTTGACCGTGTCACCTTTGAAAAGTATTTGTAAGTTATTTGTAGAGTGTCCCTAAATTCTAGTTTTCTGTGTGTTTTTTCACGATTAAATTCAGGTTAGTGCATATTTTGGCAAGGATTCCGTATGAAGAATGTTGTGTCCTTCTGTATTAGTCTGCTGGAGCTACCATAACAAAATACTACCGACCGGGTGGCTTAAACTACAAATGTTTTTCTCGCAGCTCTGAAGGCTGAAGTCCAAGATCGGCAGGTTTGGTTTCTTCTAAGGCTTCTCTCCTTGGCTTACTGATGCCTGCCTTCTCTCTGTGTCCTCATACGGTCTTTCTTCTGTGCATGTATGTTCCTGGCTTCTCTCTCTGGGTCCGAATTTCCTGCTCTTACAAGGACACCAGTCGGATTGCATTAGGGCCCATCCTAACAGCCTCATTTTAACTTAATTACCTCTTTAAAGGCCCTGTCTCTAAATATAGTCACTTTCTGAAGTTATAGGGGTTGGGGACTTCACCATATTAATTTGGGGGGGGGCACAGTTCAGCCCATACCACCTTCTCAGTGCATCATCACATCAGGAGGAGGGTATGTGATGTTGTTACCTTATTACTGGTGATACTAAAATTGATCACTTGCTAAGGTGGTGGCTGCCAGGTGACACTTTTGTACGTTGTAATTAATACATATTTTGGGGGAGGTCACTTTGAGACTATGCAAATGGAACTGTTGCCCACTGACTTGAACACTCCATTGGTGATTCTTACCTGCCGTGGTTATTTCTGCAGTGTTTAATGGTGATTTCTATTTCCCTTGTTTCTTTCTTTTCCCATTTATTAGTTGGGAGTTTTTCTGTAAGGAAGAGCTGTTGCTTTCCCCCTGTATACGTTCGGTTGTCTGTGTCTTTATGGAATCACACATGTTTTAAAAATTCCATGGGCTATAATCTTACACTCCCATTCTGTTGTTCCGTTGTTCTGGTTTTGGCCACTGGAAGTTCCTGTGTTTGGCTCCTGTGTTCTTTTGTCACGGTCCCTCCCTCCTTCCTTTTTTGAGCACTTCCTTACTTTTCAGCCACCACAAGATGCTCAAGGCTCATGTTGAATTTTCCTTGCCCCCGCACTGGAATCAGCCAGTTCTCCAAAGAGTCCTGATTTTAGTCTCATTGGAGAATGACATTTAGAAACCTGGGTCTGGGTACAAGATGTGCTTGGTTGCTACTGAGGCATCATTGTGTCTATACCCTCCTAGTGGACAGAGCTGTATATGTATGTGTATGTATAATGTATATATTATATATATATATGTTTGTACACTTGCGCAACAGACCCACACATCTTTACATGGATCTGTGTGTGTATTGAAAAAACAAATTCATACTGATAACCTCCATTTCCAATCCAGCATCATAGCATTCACTGTAACTATACTTTCCTTATTTGTGGCTTCTTCCTCCAAAAGTGAGAAACCTGGTCCTCCTTTATAATACATTCACTCAACTTTAGTAGTTTGGAATTGCTAGCCCAAACAATGTGAGAAACAGCTTTACTAACTAGACCAGACATTGGTGGACTATGGTCCATGGGCCAAATCCAGCCCACTTCCTGTTTTTGTAAATAAAGTTTTATTGGAATACAGCTTGCCCATTTGTTTGTATAGCATCTCTGCTTTCTCCTCACTACAATGGCAAGAGAGACCATATGGGCTGCAAAGCTGAAAATATTTACTGTCTGGCTCTTTATAGAAAAAGCTTGCTGACTTCTAAACTCATGTATGGATTTTATATACAGTTCTTTTTGTCTTTGTCCTTACAGTGTCCTAGTAAGAATAACTGTTTTCCAAAGTGACTTTTCCCTTCCATCTCTTTCTGTGTAGTAAAGTTATAGGTTAATAATTAGTAACATAGTTAGGTTCATCTGTTCCTGCACGTATTCCATTTTAGGTTCCCCCATATCCTAGTTGATTGTAATTGTTTATTTTGGGGGTGTATGAAACATTACTTTGGCTCTAGGAGTGGGAGCTGTATGAAAGAGGATGCTGAGAGATGGCCCTCCCCACTCATTCCTGCTACCCCATTCCCATTCTGCCATGCTGTCTACTCTTTTTCCACCCACCCTCTGTGGGTGACCAGTCTCTTTAGTTTCTGATTTTCCTTCATGTATGTCTTTTGTACAAGTTAGCAGATACATGTGTATTTTCTTACATCATCTTTCTTACAAGAAGAGTAGTGTGTTATAGGTATTCTTTGTGCTTTGCGTTTTTTCACTTAGCGGTCAGTACATCTTGGAAGTCATTCCAAATCAGTTCACAGAGATCATCTCCCCTTTTTAGAATACCTGTATAGGAGCTCCATTGTGTGAATGTTTGATAGTTAATTCAGGCACCCTTCTGTGTGTGGCATTTAGAATGTTTCCAGTATTTTGCAGTTACATACAGTGCTTCAATGAATAACCTTTGCGTGTGTAGTTTTATATGGCCTTCAGCCATATAAACCTTCAGTATAGGTTCCTAGAAGAGGAATTGCTGGGTTGAAAGCTAAGCTAATTGCAGATGTGATTTTTTTTTTTTTTTTAAGATTTTACTTATTTATTTGACAGAGAGCACAAGCAGGGGGAGCAGCAGAGGGAGACGGAGAAGCAGACTCCCACTGAGCAAGGAGCCCGATGCGGGGCTCGATCCCAGGACCCTGGGATCATGACCTGAGCCGAAGGCAGACGCCTAACCATCTGAGTCACCCAGGTGCCCCACAGTTGTGATCTCGTTAGCTGTTGCCAAATTCTCTTCAAGGAGATTGCCCCACTGTGCATTCCCAGTGTCAGGGTCTGTGAGGGCCTGTTTCCCTGCAGCCTCACCAGCAGAATGTATTGTCATACTTTTTTCTAATTATTTTATTGGTGTTATCTCCATGTTTTTAACTTGAATTTCTCTAATAATGAGTTTCAATAATTTTTCAAATTTGATATTTTGTATCTTTTAGTGACTTTTTAATATGTACATTAATATTTTTAATATCTTTTTATGTGAATTGCCTGTTCCTGTCTTTTTCCCATTTTTCTATCAGAGTTCGGTTCTACGTCCTTTAATTTTTAAGAGTTTTTCTGTATTGTAGGGATGTCAGCCCTTTTGGTGATATTTTTTGTCAACGACCCCTCCCCCCAACAGACACATTGTCTTTTGACTTTGATTATGGCATTTATTTTTACCCTAATGACTCCCTCTTTCCTGGGGGTTGAGGTCTTAATTAATATACTGTTCTCTAAACACACAGTTGCTAAACCTTTGCTGTACCCTGTTTGCAGTGTACTTCCTAACAAAGTCTCAACTCAGGTATTGGCTCCCAAATGATTCCTCAACTAGAATGAGTTAGTTTAAAGAAAGAAATTATCTTCTGCTTTCTCAGAGGGTGCTGCTTTTAAAAGATATTTGATCCTCACAGTACCCTTTGATGATTCTCTGTGATTATGTGACTACTACTAGTTAACGAAGTCACAGTTTCTTTCAAATTTCATCACTGCCATGTCTGTATGGAATGATTAACTGTTAGACTTGAGACTTAGTTTTCCCAATTCATTATGATCTCATGAATGTATTTCCACCAAAATCTTTCTTTGCCTTAATAAAATTTATAAGGTATAATAAAATTTGTAAGTCCCGATGTTAACTTGAATGGCCATTTCTGTACATTCAATTATTGCAGACAGCTCCTTCAATAAATAGCGAAATGGTTAGTCAGTGCATACCATCTCTTGTCAGGTCAGCCATAGAGAGGCCAGTTTCCTGGGAGCTAATGAAGCTTCAGATTCAGGTCCCCTCACTTGCAAGGGCCAGGCCTGGAGACTTTTTCATAGTTGTCATTACAGAAAGGACATTTCTGCATGTTCATTAATTCTTTAGTGATTAAGAAGGATTTCCTCTGGAGGGATTAATTAGCAAGTATATGTGGTAGAGATGAAGCCTAGTAGGCCATGTGAAAAACTCCTATGTTGCATGGATATTACTTCAGGTAGAAATGGCAGTTGTTTATTTTTAATAAACTTATTAGACTTAAAAAGTTTAAGACTAGAACGCCAGATTTAAAATGGTGTTTTTAAAAGCACCTCTGCAGTGGTGGCGGGCTGTCACCACCAGGTTATCAATTAACTTCCCTCAGCTGCTGCTCTCTTCCAACCAATTACTGAGTAGTAGTTGAAGAGCAGAGGTGGCCAATGGTAATTGACCCTC
Organism: Callorhinus ursinus; assembly: GCF_003265705.2. Taxonomy (NCBI): domain Eukaryota; kingdom Metazoa; phylum Chordata; class Mammalia; order Carnivora; family Otariidae; genus Callorhinus; species Callorhinus ursinus. The sequence goes on from NW_027397088.1 coordinate 5,619,532, forward strand.
TCTGTGTACTTGCCACCTTGCGATTCCTAGAAGTCAGTTAACTGTATACTCAGAAATGGTCTACTAGCTTTTAATACACAGGACGTGTAACCACATTATTCTTGTTCAACAATTGAAAATGCTGTAGGTAAGGCTTGAAGCCCCCTTTTACTCCTGCTCGTGATCTCACTGCTCTCTGTCGTCTCCCTCCCACCACATCCCACTTCAGTCAGTCAGCATTGGTTTCCAGCTCCTCTGGAGCCTTCCGGGTCATCTGTGCACCTTTCTCTACACAGTGTGGTCCGCAGACCAGCCGCAGCAGCTCCTCGCTGGGCCCTGGTTAGAAATACAGAATCTCAGGCACCACCGCAAACCTGTTGAACCAGAATCTGCTTTTTTTTTTTTTTAACATAACAGCTTTATTTATAATAGCAAAAAAACTGGAAACAACAGAAATATGGCATATCCAACAACGGAGTGCCGCTGCAGGGGATATATGAACTATATACATTTGTCAACCAGAATCTGCCTTTTAACAGGATCCTTGGGTTTTTGGAAGTACGTGGTTTTATATTACTTGTATTAATGAACATAGAAAATGCTGCCAGTATGTGTTGAAAATTCACACAAATGGCCCGATGCTGTAACATTTTTCCATCAACAAGGTGCCCTAGAGACAGTCTCTCCACGTTGGTGTTATGGTAGTCCTGTCTCATTCTTTTCTTAGCTGCCGCCTGACTTCCCTTCTGTACTGTTGTTAAATGGCTAGTCATTTCCCTATTGAGGGACATTTAGGTTGTTTGCAGCTTTTTGTTTTTTTGAGACATCCAGTGTTGCAGTGAACTCTCCAGGGCATATCTGGTGTGCATGTGTCAGTGAAATAACTAGATGGAAGGGTGTGAACATTTTTAATTTAAAGATCCTGCTAGGGGCGCCTGGGTGGCTCAGTCTTTAAGCATCATCTTTGGCTCAGGTCATGATCCCAGCATCCTGGGATCAAGCCCCACCACGGGCTCCCTGCTTGCCGGGAAACCTGCTTCTCCCTCTCCCTCTGCCCCTGCCTGTGTTCCCTCTCCCTCCCCCTGTCAAATAAATAAATAAAATCTTAAAAAAAAGATCCTGCTAAATTTGCCTTGCAAAGTGGCTCTATCAATTTGACTTATTTTGTTCAGTGATCAATTTGCATAGTCTTTATTCTTTATAGCATTGTTTTAATTACTGCAGCTTTATATGTTTTCATATCAAGTTGCCCAATTCCCCACTTATTGTAATATTAAATTATATTGGCTTTAAAAGAAATTTAAAATTTGTCTTCTATAGGAAATGTAAAATAGTTTGTCAAGTTCTATGAAAAATTCTCTTAGAGTTTCCATGACAAGACATTGATTAATTTGGGTGGAGAAGTTAAGCCTTCTGATATTTATTCCTGAACATGGTATTTCTCTCAATTTATTGCAGCCTTAAGTCCTTTAATAAAGCTTATTACTGGTTGCATATATGTATGCTTGTATACATATGTGTGGGTTGCATTATAGTTTTGCTTGTTTTCTTTTAGGTTTATTCTTTGCTAATTTTCCTAGGTATTATGAGCTGGATTTTTGAAAATATTTTTTATTTGTTTATTTTGAATTTGTCTATTATATATATTTTTACTGAAGTATAGTTGACAATGTTGCATTAGTTTCAGATGTATAACATAGTGATTCAACAAGTCTGTTAGGCTATGCTTCCCGCAAGGGTAGCTTAACCTCTGTCACCATGCAATGCCATTAAAGTACTATCAACCATATCCCTGTGAAAAGATTGATTTTTAATTGATTCCCAGTGTATAGAAAATTATCTGTGGGAGGTGTTTTTTTTTTTTTTATGTCAGTCTTGTACCTGCTTCTTCTGCTGGACGCTAATAGTTTTAATTATCTGTTAGATCTCTAGGATTTTCTGAGTAGGCAATCATATGCCTTCTAATTAATTGTGGTTTTATACTTTTTTCCTAGTATTTATACATCCCTTTCATTTTCTCATCTAATGGAGGCTGAGAATTGCCAGGACAGTGTTGAATAAATAGTAGCATGATAAGATAACACTGCTGTCATCTTCTTCACTTATTGGGAGTACTTATGATAATTCCCCATTAAAGTATGATAGTTTCCAAAAATACCTTGTAGTAGATATTCTTCTATCCAGATTTTCTAGCAAAGAGGCCTTTATTACTTCTTAAAATTATGAGTGGGTTTTAATTTGATGGTATGCTTTTCTAGCATTCACTGATAATATGTTTTCTCCTGCGTCTTGATGGCAGTGATAGATTTTCTGATGCAGAATTATCCTGGTATTCCTGAGGCACACTCTTACTTGGTCACCGTTTATTCTTTTGCCAGTGATGGATTCTGTTAGCTAAATTATTTGTTTAGAAAGGTTAAGTCTCTGCTATAAGTGAGATTGACCCACACATTTTTTTTTCTTTGTGCTATCCAGGTTTGGTTTGATACCAGTTGTTCATAGAATGTAATTATTTGATTTCTGACCTTTTGGTGGAATTTGTCTTCACATTTCTGCCCCAGACTCAAACAGGATTGTTAGTGCTGTGGTTCGTTAAGTATTTTTATTTCTAATAACAATGAGCATTAGCTTTTGGCAGGTCTGTGTGGCATTCAAATTGTCTTTATTTCCACATTTAGTGGAAATAAATTTTTCTTAGCAAAGCTTTGGGAATAAAACAGCATTTCCTGAAAATGTTGGAGTAATACATTTTCTTAAAATTCGTGTAAACAACTGTTTTTATGTTTAGTGAATTATTTTAGAGTTGAAATAAATTGGTGGAGAAAACAACCCTTAAGGAACTGACTTGAACCTGTTAGAAAATGAAACTGGGGGTTTTATTGTCCTATCAAGTACAGACAGTGCTAACCAGAGACAGCAAAGGAATTTATAATTCAAGGAAATTCTACTTCAGCTAGCTATGACGATTTAATATTAGAAGAGTAGGGCAGACAGGCAGATTTAGGATTGGGAGCAGATCCTCTGGATCTGCCATGTGGGATTCATGTCAGCTTGTTCTGGAGTTGAGGTGGAATCCATTTGAAGAAGTGGGAGAGAATGAAGAGAGCAGCCAGGTCCGTGGTAACAGACCTCAGTCCCGTACTTGACACACATTCCCAGTTTCCCCTTTGTGTCACTGTTCCATCTGCCCAGCCTTCGATCTCAGAATCACCGTTTTAAGCCTGTCAGTAGGAACTCCAGTTTGGGTAGTACTCGCTCATATACACTAGTCATAATAAATGTTTGCAGATGGAAAAGGGGACATTTGTTTTCTCCTCCTCCCTCCTAAACTTTCACAGCATACTTGCATTAGCTCACTAGGTTGCCTTCCACATAGTCTAGCTGTGCACACTCAGATTGAATACCTATTTCCCTATAGCTAGATCAATGTTGATTATTACCAGCCTTTAAGTTTTGTTAATCTAATGGACAAAAAATTGCTTTGTGATTGTTTTAATAATGAGATTTAGCATGTTTTTTTTTCTTTTGGTCATTAAAATTTTTTTCTTTTCCAAGGCATTGCTCGTTAATGTTCTTACCAGTTGGTAGGCATTCTTCATGTTATAAATAGTAGTCCTATGTTGACAGTGTCTTTTCCTAACCTGCTATCTGTCACAACTTAGATATATGTATCTTTTGCTCTACAGAATGTTTTGATAGTTAACTGTCTTGGTCAAGAAGTTCTTTTCCTACGGCGACGTGATAAACACCCTCCTGTATTTTTTCCCTAATATCTTTATAGGTTGGTTTTTCTTTTAGCTAGTTTATTGTATTGGGGAATAATATTTACAGTTTGGGAACACAAGGATTGCACTTAAAATATTTTCCATATGAAATAGCCAGTTGTCCCGCTAGGTTGTTGAATTTCTGCTGTTTGAAAATGCTACCAATTAGCATATATTAAGTTTCCATAAATTTCTGAAGTTTCTATTCCGTTCCATTAAATAATTGATCTGTTCTGCAGCAGCTTCACAGAGTTGCTTGCATAGTATGTTTTGATAACCTAGTATGCAAGTTTCCCTCAACTTTGTTCCTTTTGGTCAAAATTCTTTGGGGCATTTTTGTGGGTATTTTTGTATGTGTATGTAAGTTCATTTTAAGAGTTTTATTTTGGAATGGGGCATCTGGGTGGCTCAGTCGGTTAAGTGTCTGCCTTTGGCTCAGGTCGTGATCTCAGGGTCCTGGATCAAGCCCTGCATCTGGCTCTCGGTTCAGCAGGGAGTCTGCTTCTCCTCTCCCTCTGCTGCTCCCCCCGCGCGTGCGCTCGCTCTCTCTCAAATTAAATAAAATCTTTAAAAAAAAGTTTTATTTCGGGTTTTGTAGGTAGTAAAGGGGCTGCGTTTCATCTTCTACAAAGACAAAAATACAAAGCTCCCTGAGAAATTAATACTTAGCCAAGATTTATTTTTATTTTCCATGGGCTGGATATTGTTTTAAGTGCTTTGCAAATACTGTTACCGGAGAAGCAATTACAACCTTCATTTCTCAGTGAGCAGAAAGTTAGCCTGATGGAATGACTGTAATGAGAAAACATTAACAAGCCAACAACTGTATATTTTAGTAGAGACAGTATAAGTGATATACAAGGATAGGTCTGAGATAGACCTGCCGAGGTTCCAGTCTTACTCCCTCCATGTGCCCATCCAGTTTGCGTACAGCCACATTTAACATGATTGTCCTTACGTATCTGTGTTCTGCTTTCTGCAGATTATGAGCATTTCCCCATATCATTAAAGTTATTTTATAAATGTAACCAATAAGTGTTTTATATCATACTTACAATATTTCAAAATCTACTTACCCCTTATCGGCAATTTATTTTTTAATTACATTTTCCTTTTGTAATTATGATACCTGCAAAAGAGTATGTCACATATGAATTATGGAGTGTAACAATCATGGGAACACCTGGGAACTACCTAATTTCAATGAGAGCCTTTCTAACAGTCATGTATGGAACTGTATGCTCTTTCCATAAAGGTCTTTTTTTTTTTTTTAAGATTTTATTTATTTGACAGAGAGAGACACAGTGAGAGAGGGAACACAAGCATGGGGAGTGGGAGAGGGAGAAGCAGGCTTCCCGCGGAGCAGGGAGCCCTGATGTAGGGCTCGATCCCAGGACCCTAGGATCATGACCTGAGCCGAAGGCAGATGCTTAACAACCGAGCCACCCAGGCGCCCCTTTCCGTAAAAGTCTTAATTAAAGTTACACAGTTTCTCTGATTGTCCTCCCCCTTTTAAGAGAGGTTTTTGTTTGTTTGAAAATTGTGTGAAATTACTGGATCAGAAGCCATGCACATTTTCAGCTTTTGTTGGAGTCAAGTATCCATCTCCCCAGCAGTACCTGAAAGGGTATCCCAGCATTTCCTTACCAGTGTTGGGTATTACACATCAAATCAAATCAAGAACGTAGCTCACCTGATAGAAAAGTTGTCTTTTAGTTTGTATTTCTCAAATCCCTGGAAGCTAAATGGTTTTGAAAATTTTGGCAGTCCTTTTATAGTTAGATTTTAAAATATCTTTTCTCTATTAACTCTTCATATTAAGGACATTCACCTTTTGTGGCAAATATATTTTCTCTGTTTTCTTTATACTTCTTTGCTTTTTATTTGAGTTTTACTTTTTTAAATGTAGGCAGATCCATGGCTTTTTCTTTATAATTTGAACTTGAACAGTTCATTCCCAAGTGTAAAATTTCTATTTTTATCATCTTAAAGCTTTATTTTTAAATAGTCTCTGTCCCCAGCATGGGGCTCAAACTCATGACCCCGAGATCAGGAGTCACAGTGCTCCACTGACTGAGCCAGCCAGGTGCCCCAAGTTTTAAACCTTTAAGTTTATAATTTATCTGGAATTTATTTTGCCCTATGTTGTGTCTTGATGGTCTAAATTTCGGTCAATTAGGCAATATTTCCAGTGTTATTTATGCCTCATGCCCATTTACCAGAAGTTGAAGCTTCCGTGTGTGTTAGAATCTTTTGGACAAAAGCTGTCAGATGTAGATGAATTTATCTGTCTCATTTCTTGGGACAAAGCATTTCTCTAAAGGAACTTTGAAAAAATATCTTTGTAATATTTTGAAGTGTAGATTTAAACACTGTCAGTTCTTGTCTAATGGCTACCACTAATGTTACATTTTCTCAGCCTTTATATCTTTGAGTAATGTAGTAACTATTAAAATTTAAAATAGGAAACACCAAGAAAGGGAGTGGGTAGTATAGGTGATATTGATAAACCTTTCTAGGAAAGAGCATTTGTTCCTAGGAAAGGGAGGGAATCTTGAAGCCTTTTAAAGGACTCTTTGAGACCTTCCTCCCTGCGTATAATGTATAATTTATGGACGGTATGCAGGTGAATTAAGTTGCAGTCTTTTACACCTAGTGGATTGTGTGTTCAGTGGGGGTGCTGCTACTTTCTCTAGTGTAAATCTGAGGCTGGAGATGTGTTCATTAGACTTGCAGAGTTTACTGACCGTCAGCCATAATTTGTCTTCCATGAGCAAACGGATCTTTCTTTTATTGGTGCCCTGTTTTCCTACTCATGTTCTGCTTATTGTACTTTATCTAGGGGCTTTTATTACCATATTAACTTTTCTTTTTCAAGAGCAAGAAAGCAGTTGTATTCTTTAGTAAAAACACTAAATTGGGAAGATAATAAAACCAAACTCTTACCACAGGTTTTTAGCATTAAAATCACAGATTTTAAAAATCATATTAACTTGAGTGTCATTCTTTTACCAGGTGGCTGGAACGGGACCCCAGGACTATGTTTGTTGTTTGTTTTCTAGGGATTGATCCCCACCTGCCTTTAAGTCCCAAGTGTCTGTCTGAAGATTAACACAAGTGCTGTATAACTGCCGTGTTCTCTGTGTCCATCCCTGTGAGTTGGGAATGCAGCTTCCCCACCCCCACAAAAATGTCCTTAAATCTAAATCTAAATATACTTTGGTAATCATAGTACTACCTGGATTTTTCTTCTTTAAGGTTTTCTGTTTTTGGTGTGTGTAGGTCTTCAGAGTTTTTTCTGAATAGGGGACTTATTCATGTTGGATTTAGTGTTTTATAATAAATCTCGGTCATATTCTGAGATTTGGTGATGCTTTGTTTATAGTCAGTTAATAGAAATACATGGAATTATTTATATTTTTTTATTTTGGGGTCTAGAGCTTCCTTTGCTTAGGTAATACCGGTTTTCAAGCTGGAAGATGACGTGATCTTCTCGTAGTTCACCGTTGGACAGAGAGAATTGGAGGCCTGGTTGAGGGGTTTGCCCAGAGTCACACTGGTCAGGCAGACCTGAGCCCAGCTCCTGTGACATCCCCCACATAGTGGTGGCTTCTGTCCCTTTTCTTGCTGCTTAATTGATAACCTCCATGTAGTGGAGCTCCTCCCTTTAAAGGTGTCGTCATGACAACATCATGAGGTTTGAGATGGACACAGTTTATAGATAAGTATCAGAGAGTTTAGTCACAATGCCATTTCTTCCTTCACCTCTGCTTCTCGTTTCTCCTCTTATATAATCTAGCATCAAGTGTTTATTCCAGTGGTTTTCAAGGAGGGAGGCAGATCGTGTTTATTCTCCAGAGGACATCTGATAATGTCTGGGGACATCTCTGATGGTCCTCACTGGGTTGGGGTTGTGTGCTCCTGACATCCAGCGGGTAGAAGCCAGGGATGCTGTTTAACATCAGACAGTAGAGAACACTCCCCACAGTAAAGAATTCCCCAGCCCAGTATGCCAGTCATGCTGAGGTTGATAAAACCCAGGTTATGGGAATGTACCAGAGATCAGTGGTGGAGTGGGAGGTCCAGTGTAAGGTGAGCAGGACAAGGGGGTATTAATATTAAGGCTGTACAATGTCTACAGTAGCCAAACTGTGGAAAGAGTCAAGATGTCCACTGACAGATGAATGGATAAAGAAGATGTGGTATATATACACAGTGGAATATTATGCAGCCATCAAAAGGAATGAGATCTTGCCATTTGCGATGACATGAATGGAACTGGAGGGTGTTATGCTGAGTGAAATAAGTCAATCAGAGAAAGGCATGTATCATATGACCTCACTGATACGAGGAATTCTTAATCTCAGAAAACAAACTGAGGGTTGCTGGAGTGGTCGGGGCTGGGAGGGATGGGGTGGCTGGGTGATAGACATTGGGGAGGGTATGTGCTATGGTGAGTGCTGTGAACTGTGCAAGACTGTTGAATCACAGATCTGTACTTCTGAAACAAATAATGCAATGTATGTTAAGAAAAAAAAGAAGATAGCAGGAGGGGAAGAATGAAGGGGAGTAAGTCGGAGGAAGAGATGAACCATGAGAGACAATGGACTCTGAAAAACAAACTGAGGGTTCTAGAGGGGAGGGGGGTGGGGGGATGGGTTAGCCTGGTGATGGGTATTAAAGAGGGCACGTTCTGCATGGAGCACTGGGTGTTATGCACAAACAATGAATCATGGAACACTGCATCAAAAACTAATGATGTAATGTATGGTGATTAACATAACAATAAAAATTAAAAAAATACTAAGGCTGTAGGCAGGGAGACTGAGGAGAAGGGACTGTTATAGGTGAGTAGTGGTGGGACGGCAGGCTGACTGTTATTGCCTCCCTCTTATGTTCTCTGTGGTGGCTGGTCCTGCAATCGTACAGATACACAGAAACCTCCAAGAACCTCAGTAACCTGAGAGTGCATAAACACCACCAGAAGTGGATGAGAAGTTTTCAAGTCATGGCACTTTCCCTGTTGCTCCAGGGCCCTTGAATATACACCTGTGACGTGGAAGTGATTACTAAAGATACCCAGTCCACTCTTTGCCGGGGGGGGGGGAGGGGTCAAATAAAAGATGTTAAAGACAAACCTTCACCAGTGGTTGGCTCTAACGCCAAGGATTTTCCCTTCCCACACACTGTGACCTTGTGCGTATTACATACCAGGCTGACAGCATTTACTTAGCAGTTCAGTATTCCAAACCCATTCCTCATCGTGGAAATAAAGAGCAGTTCCTCTGGTGGCTGTATTCTGCTGTTCCCTTTTCTCTTTCTGGTAGCGTCAGACTTCTCAGGGTGCTGAGATCAGGCACTGGGCCTCCCCAGTGAGGGAGATGGAGCATTTAGCACTCTGTGCAGTCCTTTCTAAGAAGAGGCTGTGTAGACAGGGAGACTTTCAGGAGCTAGGTGAAGGAAGACAAGATCAAATTAAACCACCAATTCCCTGGTGAGGGCATCGGCAGGTGATTAGAAACCATGTCCACGGGGTGGCTGAGCTGCCTTACTTGCATGGATGGACGTCGTCCCCTCAAACACCTGTGAAGATAAAAATGCAGTAGGTAGTAAGATACAGAGGCTGGCTTAGAATATGCCAAATGACCAGAATAATGAAACATCCTAAAATCTGTGTAAAAAAACGAAAGAAAGGGAGGAAAGAAAGTTAATAAAATCCAAAAGGTCTTACCTCCCATCCAGAATGTAAAGTCCATAGTGAGAACTACCTTACATCTCATTTAGCTCTTGGCACAGAATAGATACTCAGAGTTAATAGCAGTCGAAGCAGTTTAAAAATTTTCTTATCTTTCTTTTGATTGTATTAATCTTATTAATAATGTAATGTAGATTCTCATTTTACCTTATCACTATTCATCTCTTTCTCACCTTTTCATCTTAATGAATTGTAGTGCCTTTGTGGGCCAAGGGAAGGGTCAGAAAGACAAAATGTGAATCACAGAGGGGAGGGGATGATCACTATCATAGAGTAATTCTTTATATAAAAGTGCTCCTTGGGTTTTCATGTGTTCTTAAAAGGTGTGGTTTACAAAACTTGATAAAGCACACTCCTTTGGGATTATACAGATTAAAATACGCATGTGGATCATCCATTAGGTGATCACAGCCATATCATAACTTCCCAAACTTTACTTGTTAGCTGGTTTTTGCAATACATGTGTACCACCAACACAGTTGTTTCTTTAAATCAGCTTACTTTCCCTTTTAAAGGTGAACTTTCTCACTGCCATACATGCCGGGGTCATTTAGCTTAAGTAGAAGTATAAAAACACAAAAACAAAGCAACAGTATTAGTTTGGGGGAAAAATACAAAAGCCATAGCAAATTTATTTACAAAAATGTATACCTGAAGATGTTTTTTTATCAATGGGAATATAGTTGTTTCATAATCAGTCAATAATAAAGGGATAAGAATGCTTAGTAGTCCCTAGTGAAAGCAAAAGTGAGATGCTCTGTGTCAGTAATACTACTGAATGATTAATAGTTTTGTAATTTTGTCAGCCAGACTTAGAGCCGGTTCACATGTACACAGTTGGAAGTATGTAAGATATTTAACCATTTTCTTTGATAGAGTTAGAATACCAAGAATTTCTAAAACAGGTGATGAAAGCGACTTTGGTTTCAACGAGCCACAAGAAGCCATCCTCCATGAAATAGTCTGAATGTGTCAAGTTTTCCAGGTAGCAGTCAGACAGTGGAAGGGGGTCCCATAGTCACTCATTGTTGCCATTCTGGTATGGAAAATGAAACCTTTATTATGTCTTTCTGGTTCTCTTAATATGTAAAATATTTTTACTGGGTCTTTCAATTTATCTCTAGATCACACAGATAACAAAAGATCCCCATATGCTTTTATCAGTCTCTAGGCCCAGAGCTCTACTTTTGTGCTCACGGGGGAGTTCATTTCATCTTACATGTAGAATACTACCTTATGTAAGGATAAATCCAGATGGCTTAAATGAGCCAATGTCTTTGCAGGGTATGATGATTTGTGAAGTTTTGCTTATTTGTGCCTAGGCTGACATGGACCTATCTGTCCACCGGAGTGAGTCTCTCTCTTCTTGCAATGAGTATAGTAGTGTAGACTTTCAGAGCTTTGAAATTTCAGTATTAAATGGCAGTGGGAGTCACTACCCATCTCTGTAGAAAGTAGAGACAGGAGGATTCAGCATCTTTCTTTAATAAGTGTTAACATTTTGAATTTGCTTCTCTGTCTAAACATGGAGTAGATTTCATAAGTTCCCACAAGTGTTCATATTTTCATGATGATCTTTACCTTTAAGATTGTTTTTAATAATTTAATCTTATCCATAATAAGTTTAACAGAAAGAAGAGATATTCAAAGAACAGTGCCAACTCCATTTCCCAATTATGTATACTTGCATAATAAAGTAGACCGAAAGTTACTCCTAGAAGTCGGCAGTATCAGTGATGAGTGCATTCATACATGTTGTGAGATTGAGTGTTCAGAATCTTGGCTGGCCTTTGGGCATACAGAGTGTCCCATCTATGTGTACTTTTTCTTCCCCTTTCTTACGATAACTATAATACAAAAGTTGCCACTATAATCATTTTTTTTAAGTAGGCTACACACCCAGCGTGGGGCTTGAACTCAGGACCCTGAGATTGAAACCTGAGCTGAGATCAAGAGTCAGGCACTTAACTGACTGAGCCACCCAGGTACCCCTGCCACTATAAACATTTTAAGTGTACAACTCAGCGGCATTCAAAGTGTTGTACAGCAATCACCACTATTTCCAGAACTTGTCATCACCCCAACAGAAACCATAACCACTAAGTAATAACTTCCTATTCTTTTCCCCCCACTTCTGGAAACCTGTATTCTACTTTTTGTCTCAATGAATTAAGTGGAAATCATATAATTGTCCTTTTGTGTCTGACTTCCTTCACTTAGCCTGCTGTTTTGGAAGTTCATGTTGTAGCATGTGTAAGAATCACATTCCTTTTTTTGGCTAAATAATAGTTCATTGTGTATATATATTCCACATTTTATTCACTCATCTGTTAGTGGTCATGTGGGTTGTTTTCACATTTTGGCTGTTGTCAGTAATGCTTCAATTAACATTAATGTACAAGTATGTTTGAGTCTATTTCCAGTTGTTTTGGTTATATATCTAGGAGCGGATCATAAGGGTTGCCTGGTGGATCATTGTTGGGTCATATGGTAATTCTGTGTTTAACTTTTTGAGGAACCATCAAACTATTTTACACAGTAGCAACACCATTTTACATTTCCATCAACACTCACCAACACTTATTTTCCTTTTCTAAAATTATAGTCATCCTGGGCGCCTGGGTGGCTCAGTTGGTTAAGTGACTGCCTTCGGCTCAGGTCATGATCCTGGAGTCCCGGGATTGAGTCCCGCATCGGGCTCCCTGCTCAGCAGGGAGTCTGCTTCTCCCTCTGACTCTCTTCCCTCTTGCGCTCTCTCTCTCTCATTCTCTCTGTCTCAAATAAATAAAATCTTTAAAAAAAATAAAAAAATTAAAATTATAGTCATCCTGATAAGTATGAAGGTGGTACCTTATTGTGGTTTGGATTTACATTTTCCCAAAGATTAACGATGTTGAGCATCTTTTCATATGTTTATTATCCATTTGTGAATCTTTGAAGAAATGTCTAGTCCTTTGCCCATTTTTTAATTGCCTTGTCTTTGTTGCAGTCTTTGTATATTCTGAATATTAAACCCTTAACATACATGTGATTTGCAGATACTTCCTATTTGGTAGGATGTCTTTTCATTCTCTTGATAATGTCCTTTGAAAATAAAATCTTTAAAAAAAAAGTTTTAAAGTTGATGAAGTCCAGTGTGTCTATTTTTTCCCTACTGCCCATGTTTTTTGTTGTCATAGCTAAGAATCCATTGCCAAAATCCAATGTTGTGAAGATTTATCTGTATTTTCTTCTAAGAGTTTTATGGTTTTAGCTCTTATGTGTTAAGATTATTGATCCATTTTGAATTATCTTGTATGTGGTGTGAGATATGGTTCCAACTTCTTTCTTTTACTTGTGCATATCCAATTATCCCAGAACCATTTGTTGAAAAGACTGTTCTTTCCCCCATTGAATGGACTTTGGCACCCATATCAAAAGTCAGCTGGCCAACAGAGACATGAAAAAGTGCTCAACATCACTTGGCATCAGGGAAATCCAAATCAAAACCTCAATGAGAGACCACCTCACACTAGTCAGAATGACTAAAATTAGCAAGTCAGGAAATGACAGATGTTGGCGAGGATGCAGAGAAAGGGGAACCCCTCCTACACTGTTGGTGGGAATGCAAGCTGGTGCAGCCACTCTGGAAAATGGTATGGAGGTTTCTCAAAAAGTTGAAAACAGAACTCCTGTATGATCCAGCAATTGCACTACTGGGTATTTACCCCAAAGATACAAATGTAGGGATCCGAAGGGGTACGTGCACCCCGATGTTTATAGCAGCAGTGTCCACAATAACCAAACTATGGAAAGAGCCAAGATATCCATCAACAGATGAATGGATAAAGAAGATGTGGTGTGTGTATACACACACACACACGCACGCATGCACAATGGAATATTATGCAGCCATCAAAAAAACTGAAATCTTGTCATTTGCAACGACGTGGTTGGAATTAGAGGGTATTATGCTAAGCAAGATAAGTCAATCAGAGAAAGACATGTATCATATGACCTCACTGATACGAGGAATTCTTAATCTCAGGAAACAAACAGGGTTGCTGGAGTGGTGGGGAGTGGGAGGGATGGGGTGGCTGGGTGATAGACGTTGGGGAGGGTATGTGCTACGGTGAGTGCTGTGAATTGTGTAAGACTGTTGAATCACAGACCTGTACCTCTGAAACAATACATTATATGTTTAAAAAAGAAGAAGAAGAAGAAGAAGAAGAAGATAGTAGGAAGGGAAAAATGAAGGGGGGGAGATCAGAGGGGGAGACGAATCATGAGAGACTGTGGACTCTGAGAAACAAACTTAGGGTTCTAGAGGGGAGGGGGTGGGGGGATGTGTTAGCCTGGTGATGGGTATTAAAGAGGGCACATATTGAATGGAGCACTGGGTGTTATATACAACCAATGAGTCATCAAAAACTAATAATGTAATGTATGGTGATTAACATCACATAATAAAATTTAAAAAAAAGTCAACTGGCCATAGATGTATAGATTTATTTCTGGAGCCTCAATTCTATTCCATTGGTCTCTATGCTTACCTTTATGTCAGGACCACACTGTTTTGATTACTATAGCATTGTAATAAGTTTTGAAATTGGGAAGCTTGAGCCTTCTAACTTTGTTCTTCTTTCTCAACATTCTTTTGGCTCTCTGGGGCCCTCTGCAATTCCATATGAATTTGAGTATCAGCTTTTCCATTTCTGGGGAAGAAAAAAAGGCTGTTGGAATTTATGATAGAGATTGAATCTGTAGATCACTTTGATTATCTAATGGTGTTGTATAGAAACATTGATTTTTGTGTGTTTATCTTGTGTCCTGCAATTCTGAATTTATTAGCTCAAGTAGCTTTCTTATGAATTCTTTATATCTATTTTCTTTATACAAGATCATGTCATCTGTGAATAGTGATAGCTTTATTAATTCCTTTACAGTTTGGATGCCTTTTTCTTTTTCTTTTTCTTGTCTAATTGCTTTGGCTAGATCTTCCAATACAGTGTTAAACAGCAGTGGTGAAAGTGGGGCATCCTTGTCTTGTTCCTGAAACTTTGTCTTCAACATTGAGTATGAAGTTAGCGGTGGTTTTTTCATAGATACCTTTTATCATGTTGAGGAAATTACCTTCTATTTCTAGTTTGTTGAATGCTTTTTATCATTAAAGGGGCATTGGATCTTGTCAGTGTCTTTTCTGCATTGATTGAGATGATCATGTGTTTTTTCTCTGTTCTATTAATGTGACATATTACATTGATTTTTCTATGTTGAGCCACCCTTGCATTTCTGGGATAATCACAGTTGGTCATGTACATAATCCCTTTAATATGCTGTTAGATTCAGTTTGCTTGTGCCGTCAATTCTTCTTTATGGATTCTGCATTTGTGAATTCTCCTACATTCTGATAAACTTTATTTGTAACCCCAAAATGAATATAGGGCATTTTCATGATTATTCATGGATATGCCTGTATTTGTACCTTCCCATTTGAAATTGACCAAGGAGACAATGCCTTCTAATTTCAGCTCTCATAGAGATGACCGGAGGATGGAAACAGTAGGGGGCAGTGCAACATAATGCAAGAAGCTCTGACTCTGGGGCCAGTTGGAGTTTGAATCCTAATTCCAGCACTTGGTTGTGTAGTCTCAGGCCAGTCACTTAACACTTCTCAACCTTACTTTCTCTTTGGCAAAATAAAATCTGTCAAGAAAAGTCATTTTAGAATTTAAGATTATAATCTATGGGAAGGGTACGTGTGTGTTTATACTTCTGGAGGAACAGTGAGTGGTTCAGTATTCACTAATTCAGTATTTGTGGCAACTTCATAAAACATAACTACTGTGAATATTGATAATCTGTATTTTGTTCAGGATTTTTGCATCTATATTCATAAGAGATAGTGACCTGTAATTTTTTTTTCTTGTCTCTTCTTTATCTGGATTTGGAATCAGATAATGCAGGCCTCATAGAATGAGGTAGAAAGTGCTTCCGCTTTATTTTTGGGAAGAATTTAAGGTTTGTTGCTAATTCTTCTTTAATGTTTGGTAGGGAAGCCACCTGGTCTTGGACTTCTCTTTGTTGGGAGGTTTTGATTGCTGATTCAGTCTCTTGTTATAGGTCTGTTGATTGAGATATTGTGTTTCTTTTTGAGCAGTTTAGGTAATTTGTGTATGTTTCTAGGAATTTTTTTTTGTTTCACCTAGGTTATCCAATTTGTTGGTATATAATTGTCCAACGTTTTCCCCTAAAATATTTTTGATTTCTGGAGGATTGGTGGTAATGTCCCCACATTTCTGATTTTAATACAGTGCACTCTATTTATTTGAATCTTTTTTTTGTCAGTCCAACTAAAGGTTTGTTTATTTTATTGACTCTTTTTAAAGAACCAACTCTTGGTTTTATTGGTCTTTCTCTGTTGTTTTTCTGTTCGTTTTATTTATCTCTGCTCTAGTATCTTTTTATTTTCATTCTTATGCTATCTTCAGGTTTAGTTCAATCTTCTTCAGTTTCTCAGTTTTGTAAAGTTAGGTGTTACTGATTTCAGATTTTTCTTCTTTAGTGTAGGCTTTTAGAGCTCTAAACTTCTAAGTACTGCATTCACTGCATCTGATACATTTTGTATGTTATGATTTTGTTTTCATTTGTTCCTGAGTAACTTTTAATTTCCTTTGTGATTTTTTTGTTGTTTGTTTTAACTTCTTCCAC
Organism: Callorhinus ursinus; assembly: GCF_003265705.2. Taxonomy (NCBI): domain Eukaryota; kingdom Metazoa; phylum Chordata; class Mammalia; order Carnivora; family Otariidae; genus Callorhinus; species Callorhinus ursinus. Next base: position 5,635,720 of record NW_027397088.1, read on the forward strand.
GTATTTGTGAATCGTCTAAGTTTACTGTTTGCTATTGATTTCTAGCTTCATTCCAGGAGATCGTTTGTATGACTTTGATCTTTTAAAATTTGAGACTTGGGTTAAGGTCTAGTATCTGATCTGTGTTGGAGAATGTTCCATATGCACTTGAGAGGAAGGTGTGTTTTGCTGTTAGGTGGTGTTCTATAAATGTCTCTTAGGTTTGGTTGGTTTATAGTGTTGTTCAAGTCTGTTTCCTTATTGATCTTGTGTCTGGATGTTCTTTATGAAAAGTGGTGTATTGAAGTCTCCAATTATTGTAGAACTGTCTGGCTCTTTCTTCTGTTGATGTTTGCTTCATGTATTTTGGTGCCCTGTTGTTTGATACATATATGTGTATAATTGTTGTATCTTGATGAATTATCCTTTTTGCCAATGTCTCTTGTGAACAGTTTTGACTTAAAGTCTGTTTTATCTGATATTTTGTAGCCACCTGGTTATGATTTGTATATGATATCTTTTCCTATTTTTTTCATTTTCAGTCGTGTCCTTGGATCTAAAGTGAGTCTCTTGTAGATAATATATGGTTGGATCATGTTTTAATATCCATTTTGCCAGTCTTTGCCTTTTGATAGGAAAGTTTCATTTACAGTAAAATATATACTAAGAAAGGACTTAATTCTTCCATGTGCTGTGTTCTGTATGTCTTACACCTCTTTTGTCCCTCATTTCCTTGATTATTGCTTTGTGATTAGTTGATTGTTTTTGTAGTGAATGATTTTGATACTCTTCTCATTTCCTTTTGTGTATGTGCTATTTAGGTATTTTCTTTATCACAAGGATTACATTTAACATTCTAAATTTATAATACTGTAGCTTGATTTGTTACCAACTTCCATAACATGTAAATGTCTGCCTCTATGCACCTTCCTCAGCCCGCTTTATGTTGATGTTATGAATTATATCTTTATTCATTGTGTCTCTAGTAATAGATATATAGTTGGGTTTTTTGCATTTGTCTTTTAAATCATGTGTGAAATAAAAAGTAGACCATACAACCCCAAAATACAGTAATACTGGCTTACATACACACCTTTACCAGAGAGCTTTGTTTTTCAGACAAAGCACCACCACTCCTAGTCTTGGCCTATTGGCTCTGTGATAGGGCACTCCTTCAACACTTAAATAGTTTTGCACTGAAGTAAAAGTTAAAGGTCTTCTTAGGTCTTTCTGAGCATGCATCTTGCCTTGCGCCTGTGCATGGCTTTCTGTCTCCCCATTTACAGTGCTTTTGACTTTCCTGATTTCTCTCCCCCAGCTTTTTTTTCCCTACGCTTTAGCGGGGAGTTTGTTATGTGTCACAACTGTAAACTTTTGTCCTGGGTTTCTGTGGGGTTGTTGGTTTACCTTGCAGTGTTTCTGAGCAGTGACCACCACTTTTCTGGCCTAAGTTCAAGCTTCTTGTGTCACTCCTTTAGGCAGCCCACCCTCTCAGATTAGACCATACCTACATGATAATTTGTGAAGAAAGTCTGCTCTGCTCTGTCTAGAATCAGAAACCGGGGACCACACCAGGAATGCAAGCTGCCTTTGTTAAAACTGCTGCCATGCTGGGGAGAGGGTGGGGCAAGACCAGGTGAAAACACCACAAAGCTTTCTGTTTTGAAGTTAACCTTCTTCATTATTCGGTGTGTGTTCACTGAATTGCTGTAAGCCTTTGCCTTCTTTCCAGAGTTCTGACAAACTTGGTTTTAACAGTCTCTGCTTGTTTTTTATTTCTCTGGGGGGATGAAAAGTCAGAGCTGCCTACTCTGCATTTTCTCGAGCCTGTCTGTACTTCTGAATGGTTATGGTGGAAAGTCATTCAAGATTTTAAATGTTCAAGGTGTGCACAAGAGTGTCTCTATAGCACAAGGGCCCGTATAAGTTGGGACCACATTACCCCTGTAAATTTATGTTGGCGCTAGGTATGGCTTTTCTGATACACATTGAAATATTAATGTTAATAAATTGAAATGGTCATCCTTATGCCACCTAGAAATTATCTAGGGTCGCCTCCGTAGGACATATATTATGCTCTGGGAAGTACTTCCCTACCATACATATGGAACTCGGATGGCACTGGCTATTTTGTTTCATCAGCCCCTGCTGCGTTCTAGATTAGGCTGCACTGTTATATATCTCGACAGCCACCTTTACTCACACTTAACGACTCATGCATGCTTTGTGGTCTTAAACTTTTTTAAATTGGTGCTTTTGAATCTGGGAACTTTTTTTTTTTTCTTAAAGAGGGAGTCAGGAGGGGTGAAGGAGGTGGGGGAAAGATCATAAGCAGGCTCCACACTCGATGTAGAGACCAACACGGGACTCGATCTCACGACCCTGAGATCATGACCTGAGCCGAAATCAAGAGTCAGATGCTTAACTGACTGAGCCACCCAGGCGCCCCTGGATCTGGGAACTTATAAATCGATGTTATTCATAGCCTTAAGTTTCCAAGTCTGCTACAAATGCTACCCATAACTATGTAAAGTAGAAAAGAATACTATGGAACCAAAAGGAGGTTTTAGTTAATTTATTTTATACATGTACCCCCCCCCCCGCCGAGGGGTTGGTGTGATAAACCGGTGTGATAAATTCTCAGTTTGATTTAGTTTCTTTTTGTTTTTTTTTTCATTTGTGTATCTCCCTCAAGAGTCCTAGGAATTGGGCCTTCTACTTCCCTTTTCCCATGATATCACTTGTCACGCATTCACTATGGAGCATGGCTCTCACTGTCTCCTTTCCTGTTTCTGCAGTACAGTTTGTTCTTTACAAGTCTTTTAAAGGGCTTCCCATTGAGAAAATATTTTAAATCTGTTAACTATAAGAGGCTTTTTTCTCTGCACACCACCATGCAGCAGGGAAAAAATAAGTCATACGTATGTTATGCAGAGGATGGAAGGCAGCAAGAACTACCCTTAGTGACTTCAGGGCGGGTTTGGTCGTTGGTGTGCCTGAGAGAGAGAAGCTTGGGATGCCACCTGAGAAGGTGCTAGTGCTGGATGTGGGGAGCAAGGTGAAGAACAGAAGGGGAGCACCTTCTCTGCTCCTGGCTCCTTGCTAGAGACAGCCCTGGGAGGTTATAGACCTTGTCCTGGATGTATCACTAGAGCTGGAAACCAGAAAGCCTGATGGAACAAATGGGGTTTGTGTTACGGTGCCCCTGGCGTGGAGTGGGGGGCGTGGGTGTGTGCGTGTGCTTGCTCACACATCTGCCCACATTCAGCTTGTTCACCTCTCTATCCCCAGTGTCTTGACATTCCCTTGTTGAATAGATCAGTATCCAGATCAGTTAGCTGAACCATTCTGGGAGGCGTGCACCTGAGCAGGCACTGCCACATGTTCTGGGGTATAAATTGGCGGTAATTTTATTTTACCAATTTGACTCCGTACACACTCCTCACAGACTTTTATAATTAGAGCAACTGTATAATTTATCGTTCAGATGGAGGTGCGTGAGAGGAAAAGGGGACTAGAAATTGTTATATAATCATCTAAATATTTTTGACCAAATTTATTGTAGGCCTGTAAAATAGTTCTATTGAAAAAACTATTTTCAAAAATAAAATTATCTGAAGTAAACTTTCGTTTGTTAAATAACTAAATTGATCATTCGAATATTTTAAGAGTTAGTAATTATCCTTGGTATAGTCTCACATACTTTTATCACGTACTGTGTTACTGATGTTATGCTGAAGGTTATTTTTCACCAACATGATTTTATTTCCAAATTCTCATTATACGGCCTGCAAACTTCTTCAGAGTTTTGTTTTTTGTTTTGTTTTGTTTTTTCAGTAATAAGTTTGAGATTGCCAACATTTTGAGTTTATTTTCCATGTACCATACTTTTTTTTTTTAATTGAAATAATACTCTGGGTACTAAGGTAGCTAGTAAGTTCAGAGCAACTTGTGCTGAAGGAAGGATATTTTCAGTCTTTTTTTAAAAACTGAAATGAGAAATATTTCAGCTCAAATACTTTCACAAGAACAGTTATTTTTACCTCCATTCAGAATACCTCTGTTCAGCAAATAATTTTATGAGATAAAAATTGTCAAATAAATGGCCTCTGATTATTTTGATTGTATTTGTGAAATTTAGATATAAAATTTTTACTCTGTTTATTCTGTTCCATTTCTTTTTACAGAATATGAATTTAATTAAAAATGAGAGCTCTATAAAATGATTCTTTGTATAAATTAATATATTCCAAAGCACTCGATGAATTTCAAAATTATTATACACCTTCTTAAACTCTGAATGTCTGATATTTTTAATCCCTTTTTTAAATTAGGGATTAATTTCATTGTCTTATTTGCAAGTTTTGCTCAATAATTGCAGTTTGCCAAAATCTTCAAAAGCTGACTTAAAAAAAATTGTTTGGTAAAGTTTTTGACCAAAGATATCCAGCTGATTTTGAGCATAATGCAACCAAAATTTTATATTCTCACCAGAAAAAAAATGTCTCATTTTTGTAATACTGCATTGATTTTCAAGGTAGCTTCTTAAAGGTTTAAGCAAGTGAGCAGCAAAAAGAGAATGCATGGTGCCATGGTGAAGTATTTTTTAATTCAGCTTCAGCCTTTTAGAAATTTGTTTTCACTGTGTATATATAAAAATCTGTATTCATATTAAAATCAGTGTTCTACATTGAGCTTTTACAGTATTGTTCACAATAATACCAGTTGTTTAGGTAAAATTCAGCAAACTTTTTCTTTTGTATAGGGCCAGATAGTAAACCTTTCATATTTGTAGGGCCAAGGTCTGCTGTAGCTACTCAGTTCTGCGGCTGTAACCTGAAAGTAGCTAGAAACGATATATAAACAAATGAACACAACCGTGTCTCAATAAGACTTTATTTATGTACCTCGGAATGTGAATTTCCTATAATTTTCACATATCACAAATTATTACTCCTCTTTTGACCTTTCTCTAACCACTGAGAACTGAAAAGAAAAAAAAAAAAGTCTTGCAGTCCATGACAAAAGAGGTGGCAGGCTGCATTTGGCCTGCAGGTCACACTCTGCTCAACTTTGTGCCATGAATTGGATTTAAGAAAAAAAAAAAGAAAAAATAGAACCACTAAGGAAATTGGTTTTCTGTGTGAAAACTGGTTACTACTTGTAAAGTCCTCCCATAGCTTTTAAATGAACCGGTGTTCTGTTGACTTTTTTATGTCCAGGAGAAAATTTAGGGAAAAAATGAGGACAGTTAATTAGAATACTTATTTGATCTAAATGAAAAGTCATGCTTCAGAAAGAAGCACACTTTCTGTAATTGCGTAAATGGAAGTTCTTCTGTAACGCTGCTCCTGAATTACCTCTCTTTGGGCACTCTTTGTTTTAAATAAAAAAAACAGGTAGCTTCTCAAGTGGATGCTATTGCTTGTTGAGCATATGTCTGCACATGTTTTTTAAACACCCAGTTTGGTCCCATGGAGCATGACAGATATGGGCACACCTTTGCAAATCACACATTCATCGTGAACTTTCTTAAGTGGCAATGAAATACTTATGAGATCTTTTTATTAAATCTATATTTAATTTTTAGTTCATTGCTAATAAAATGGCTTATTGCAAAATACGTCATCAATAAAATAAAAAATTATTTACACCATTTAGTGAATGCCAGAATCATTGTAATAAGAAGGATCAAACTTACTGTCTGTATGTAACTCCTTCCCACAAACTTCATGTGCAGGAGTCATGACACTAGCATACCTTGTTCCATCCGTGAGTGCCTCGTATGCTTTAAAGGAAGCAGTAACTGTAGACCTAGAAAAGAGTCTGTAAAATAGGTGGTTTACTGCTGGTTGACTTTTTTTTTTTAAGATTTTATTTTTTTTTTTGAGGGGGGGAGCACAAGCAGGGGGAGTGGCAGGCAGAGGCAGAAGGAGAAACAGACTCCACAGAGCAGGGGGAGCCTGATGTGGGACTCGATCCCAGGATCCTGGGATCATGACCTGAGCTGAAGGCAGTCGCTTAACCAACTGAGCCACCCAGGCGCCCCTGCTGGTTGACTTTCATGTGCAGCCACATGGTAAAATGGGAAGTCTGTTCACTGCCTGTGTGTCTTGCACTCTACTAGATGAGATTGTAGCAGAAGCAAGATACAGAAAATAGAGGCATATTGAACCGGAACTGGATTATTTTAACGTGATGGTGAGCCGTAATACTTAATGAAAGATGAAAAATGGACATATGCGAAACCAGATTGGACATTGAGACAGGCGTAAGCCAAGACAGTCTTAAGCAAACCAGAACATATGGCTCTCCTATTTCAATACATAAATTGAGCTTTTCTGTAACTTGGATGGCTCTTCTCTTTCCTTTTCCCAGTTTGGCCAGGAGAGTAGCTTCCTAAAAAGGTCCACTTATTCCACACGTTACTTTTATACAACCCCGCCATGCAAGCTAACAAGACCCAAGCCCAGTCACGTCTATCCCATGCTTAGAAACCTAGCATTGACTACCCACGGATGTCACTCATGGTCTTACAGTGATTGTGTGCACCACAGTCTTGAGTGTGTGAGGGTAATTGCAGATGTCTGGTTTCTGTCCCAGAGACTTAGATTCAGGACCGCTTGGGGAAACACTGGCTTGTGGGAAGTTGGGGCCCTTATCAGCCTGTCTTCAGTCTCACCTCCCATTGCTCTCCAGTGCCACAGTCTGAAACCACTCAGATGTTGTAGTTACCTGTGCCTGTTCCATGGACCTGGACATCCTCTTCATACTCTTGCATCAGCCAGGAGGGCTGTTATCATACACCTTTGAGTTGAAATTATGTCTGTTGCTTTTTGATTCCATTTTTCTCTAGACTGAGCATCTTGTGATGGCAGGTTCTACGTCTCTAATCCCTCCCGTATTCTTAACCTGACACCTGAAACTCCTGGCAGCTGTTTAGTGATGATGATTATAGGTATAAAGTTCAAAGTAAGGATCTTTCCGTTGTTCACTTGTCATGAGCTGAAAGTTAAGAGTGAATCAAAGTAGGATTTGTGTAGTTACTTCACGTAGCTCATTGTACTTATCAAGTTCTGCCTTTAAAACGTCAGCTTTCCCTAAGATTAATCAGTGTGCTGATTATTAATTTCAGACTTTAAAAATTGTGCTTTAGAGCAGATGAACACCCTTAAATGTTAACTGCTGCTTTATCTTAAAATGTAATAGCAACTATGTCTTTCCACATGCAGGATAGGGCTCAGCAATGACGGCTGGAAAATGCTGGAAGCCTCCAGCCCTGTGGGGATAGCACAGGGGCTGTCAGCGGGAGTTCTTGAGTTTTTTCCGCAAGTCAGGATTGCTGTCAGGTTGGTTAGGGAATATCTGCTCAAGCTTTCCTGAGAGTCTGTGCCAGTGGGATATGTGTCACAGTTTGAATTAAGTTCTGGTAAGAGTCTGGTTAATAACCAGTGTTGGAACTGCAAATTTCCGTTACTTGTTTATGCTGTTGCTTACCAGTATTAAAGTTTTGTAAAATTTAACCATCATTACCTAATATCCTTCTAAATTCAGTAGGCTTTCTCCAGGAAAAAAGCAATCTGTATAAGATAGGATTTTTTTGTCTGGGTGTAGGGGGTGTATGATATTCCATGATCTCGAACAGCATCTGACAAATAGTAGGCACTCAGTATTTGTTTAATGAATAAACGAACTTTATGGTAAAGTGTGAGTATAGCAAATTGATTCTTTGATGCTTTAATTTTTTTCTTACTGGCAAATTCTTACAGAAATTGGAGAGTTTTGTGAAAATGTTTAAATAGCCAGAATTATCTATGGTATCCTTTCTTAAACCATCAGTTTGAAATCAGTTGCTAGTACTTAGAACTAGATTAATACCTCCTGTTACGATTTAGAGAATATTCTCTCTTTGACAAATGCATAAATGAGCAAGCATGTAAGAACAATGTGCAGCTTCTTGTTTAGAATGATAACAATGAAGGTCTTCCCTGCAGGAAAGCATTTGCATCATGAGTGGCTGGCCTGAATTTTTCATTCAAGTCAATGAAAAGGCAAATATTTTGATCAGGAGAATTCTTATAGTGTATATAAATAGCCCAGGACAGCTTTGGTTGTGGCTATTTATATCTTCCCAGTGGTTTGTGTTTTCACTTTTATTTGATTTTTAGGATGCACTACGTGTTGAGGGTCTTAAGCCTCAATTGTGTGGGTGACAGTTTGAGACAGTTACTTTGAGGCTTCTCTCTGAAACCCCTTAGGGCAAGGGGCAGAAGATTATTGCATATAGGATATCTGAAGCTTATTGTTTACTTTGTTAAGATTTGACTGGTTTTCCCCAACCTTTCTTTGTAACCTCAGATATTAAAAAGATAGTATTTTAATGTGTTAGGCCCTAGTTGTTGTTAGTGTATTGTGTCCATATTTTTATTGATCAAATTTTAAATTTAATCATGTTTACCTTAGAAAAGTGGTCTTTTTTTTTTTTTTTTAAAGATTTTATGTATTTGTCACAGAGAGAGAGAGAGCACAAGCAGGGGGAGTGGCAGGCAGAGGGAGAAGCAGGCTCCCCACTGAACAAGGAGCCCAATGCGGGACTCAATCCTGGGACCCCGGGATCATGACCTAAGCTGAAGGCAGATTCTTAACCAACTAAGCCACCCAGGTGTCTGGAAAAGTGGTCTTATTTCAGAATGTCCTGATTATTTGGGGTCATCTAGATAAAACTCTGTTTGACTTACTCTTAATCTTTTCTTTGAATTCCCCTAGCCAAGTATTGGTATTTCTTAAAATCAATAATTGGGTAAAGCACAACTTTATGGGTGAGGGGGCTTTGTATTAGTGTTGAAGCTTTTTTTAAAATGTGGGGTGATACGCCAATTACTAGAACAGATAACACTGATTTTTGACAAAATGAGTCTTCGTTGGAAGCGTATATTAATGATTATCTGTCAAGTACAAGTGCTTTTTGAGGGTAACAAAATTATAAACAGGAAGCTACAGAAAGGTCAGTACTGAGCAACATGGTATTTATGCAGTATGTTTTTTTCGAAGATTCTCAACAATCAGGTGCTCTCTGCGTGGTATGTTACTCATTTATTTGGGGCAGTCATCTAAATAAGTGTTCTTATTTTCTTTCTCACATCAGTGCTTTTGGACATAAACTTCACTGTTCAAAGAACTTCATCCATTTATTTGTTATTTTTAATATAAAATTTCCCCCAAATGATAAAATCGATCATGCCAGAACGAAGTCCCTCCCACTGAGTTTAACCAGTTAGGTAATTCCTATGATTTTGCACCTGCTAAATGCTCGACACTTAAAAGTTTAAGGGATACGGCAAGATACAAAACAGGTGGACTGCCTGCCCTCATAAAGCTCACATGTAGACCCCACAAGATCAGGAAGAAAGACATTCCATGATAGAGAGAGAGGGTGCTACAAAAATAGTACATGTTCAACCTACTTCATAAGATTGTGTGGGTAGAAGGAATATTAATAGTGTGAAAAGGCCTTATCAGTAGTTCATACAATGATAACTGGTAACCTTTTTTTAGGATTAGTTTATTGAGTCCTTACAGTGCGTAATCTAGTGCCATTATTGTGATTAATTCCTTGATTAATTCAGCAGATTATTACTGAATGTCTTCGTTCTAGACACTAGTGATATAAGCTAGGTTTTAAATAGAGAAATCTCTGCCCTCATTCTAGTTGAGGTGTAGTTGAAGAGATGTAGCATTTAGTAGTATCTCTCGCAATTGCTACTGTATATTTTATTTAAAAGTTCAGTTTGGCGATCTTTTGCCAGTTAACAGAAAAGTTTATATTTTAGTGAAGGCTATGATAGGAAACTCAGTGTGGTTTCATTTTCCCATTAATTGGTCTTGGGACCACTTAAAACAGCAATTGCTTTTGCTCGGTAAGTATCAATTTTAAAAGTACTCATGGAGTTTCTTATATTCCTTTCCTTATAAAAATTCTGTAGCTCTCAATTTATAATGGTGTTCAGTAAGAACAGTAAATATAATTTTGTGATGACAGTATAGATCAGGAAGTAGAAATATGTCATTTGATAATTGAAAGCAGTCAGGTTGTGAAAATCACACACTGGAATTTAGCTACGTTGATGAAATGCTGACTGGTAAATGAGGTAAATAGTTCTCTATCTGGGAAAAAGGAGTGGAAGAGATACAAGTAATTTGGATACTTAAAAGATTATCAAGAGTTAAAATGTTTGAAAAAGGAGTAATTTGCATTAACAGGCAATACAGAGTTCTTAATTGAATGACTAGAAAATCCTGCTGATTGGCGGGGAAAAACCTTATGATTACTGGGGGAAAAGTAATAGGAATCAAGCAGTGTCACAATGACTTATTAAGATCAGCTGTGTACTAGGATCTTTGGCTAGTGAAGACTTGACTGACTAGGTTTTGTGATTTAATCTTGAGGCCCTTACAGATTTCATGCAGCCGGCACTGTCTGCTCACGGACTCAAAATGCTGACATTCCTTTGGGGGACATAACTCCATGAGTGACAGTGACAGCACTTATTTGGATGCGTGGGCATAGTTCTTACAGAGGACTTGGGGTTCACTTTCAAAGCCAGAGGACATCATGTTTGTTAGAAGGTAACCTAGGCCTAGCACCTGTGAGTGAGCTCAGTTGCTAATTCTCTAATGTTAGGCAAGTCACCCAGCTTCTTGGTGCTCTTAGTTTCCTAAGAAATGGATATTAACAGGAGTGTAGGACTCCTTGGAGGTGATTCAAGACCTAACCCAGTGTTTGCACACAGATACATGAGGTGCACAATGATTATTAGCTGTCAGTATTGGTATCGCTGAAGGTTTTTCTCCGAAGTGTGAGCACTTCACCATATTGTAGGGGCTCTGCTCTTGGAAGGGTTTAGGCTCTTCCTGTGGTTGGAGTGAGCCTTTGCATTGCCTTCACCGTGGCAGGCAAGATTCACGGCACTTCCTCCTGTCTTGTGGGTGCAGGAAGCTAGCTAGAGTCTGGGGATTGTCTCTTGCTACGGGGTCTTTGAGAAGGTAGAAACACAGATATCATTTGTTTGCACTCCCCACCCCCCGGACCAAGCAGGAAACTGTAATCCCTGTTGAACTCTTCATTGCCTTTACTGATGCTTTGCATCCACCTGCCTCTGGACAGTCACTGATACTGACAGACCTGGGAATGTGGCTCTGCATATAGTCAGGCTTTCTCAGCCTTGTTTCAATAGAACCCCGCAGCCATCATTCTTCATATTTAACCGTGAGAGACTTAACAGTCAAATGTAGAGAATGGTCTGATAGCGGGGTAGACGGTGTTGAAACCACCCACCAGCAACTGAAATGATAGACTTAAGCTGTGGTGATAGGGATACTAATGAACAGAGTGCTATTTTATACCCTTTTCTAGAACAGTCCCCCTAACTTTTATTTGTTTGCTTTTACATTGACTTTTTGAGGTGCTCAGGCCAGTTTCTCGTTGAATGGCTTGCCTCTTGGATTTATCTGATTGTTTCCTGTTGGTGTTTTGTAACTCATTTCTCTACCTCTTGTGTTTTCTGTAAATTGGAAGTTTGGGTTAAAGGCTAGCTACTCTGTGCTGTCACATCCCATTACCAGGCCCCCAGTGACAGGTTGTCCCGCTGGTGGATGCTGACCTTGATAGCTTGTCGCCATTGAGAAAGGGATGCATTCCCCTCTGTTCTTAGTACATAACCTGGCAGGAATGTACTTGGCATCAGGCAGAAATCCCATTTCCATTAATGTTTCAGCCTATGAATTTGGCATCCCCTGATGGTCCTTGCTGAATCTTCGTGGGTATTGCAATATAATGACTTTCTAATCCTGTCATTTCTTCTGTATTTAATAGGTAGAATTATTTTGTAAAGAAGAGCTTTCTCTCCTCAACTGGGGTGAACTACAGTTTCTCCTGGAAAAGGCAAGGCTTAATTCTCTTTTACCAATTTTCCAAGTTTAGATTTGGTGTAAAAGTTAGCTTCATTGATAATAAGTGCAGGTTTAAAATTTCTTGTGGGTCTCATTGTGGGCTCTGGATTTTTACTCCATGATTCTGATACAGTCATTCTTTTTTGTTTGGATTGCCTCAATTTTCAGCCAGCAGGAACTGTTTCTAGTGGGTTCCTTTGTTCTTTTGACATCTGCCCACACCCCCTCATTAGTCTTTGAGTTTTCCTTGCATTTTGGCACAGTACGGCTTTCCCTGCATTTCCTCCATGTAACTGATGACAGTAATTGTAGATAACCATTGCCGAGCACTTACCGTATGTGAGGTACTGCTTCATATTTTAAAAGCATTACCTCATGGAAACTTCATAGCAGCCCTGAGGATGGGTACATTTATTCTCCTCTGTAAAAGGAGCACCTCAGACCTCAGAGAGCTTAAGAAAGGGTGATATGATTTATCCAGAGCCAGTTTTTAAGTGGCAGAGCCTGCATCTGAATCCACGCTTCCAGCATCAAAGCCTCCAAAGCAACCAAATCATGTGTTACTGACCCAGGTCAGTCCATATCCAATCCCCCTGCCCCTGTGCAGTACCAGAGGATTGCTTGAATCATTTGTCTAATCAGCCTGATTACTTTCTTGCTTTGAGTCCTTCTAGATTATTGCATCGACTCTCTGCCAAGATCTTGCCTTTCTCCTTCCAATATCTATATTCCTTCCAGAAGCATTTTTTTTTTCAAAGGCAACTGTCACTTCTGCTTATAAAGTCCAACCTCTTCTGCCTGGCACACTGGCCCTTCAAGGTTTATCCCCTGAGCCAGCCACACAGGCCTTTCCCCCACCACCACCCGCCCACAGCATGCACAGGTGCAGAACAGAGCAGCGTGCAGTTCTCAGAACCCTTGCTCACTCCTGTGCCTTTCTTTGCACACCTGGTTTCTTCTCCTTGGAATCCTCCTTTTTTTTTTTTTAACTTGGCACAGGTGGGCACCTGCTGGGAATGTGTTTTCCTGATTCTCAGTGCAAGGTGTGTCTGTTCCTAGTATGCCTCTTGAAGTGTCTCCCTTGGTTGCAGTCCGCTCTGTGCACATGGCCTCCTCCAGCAGGGCCACTGGAGAGCAGAGCTCTGCCTGACCTGTAGCCCGGCTCTTCCAGCCAGCAAATTGGGTGTTTTAACCCTCACTACAGAAGACCCTTGATACACATTTGAGCAGATTTATTTCTGGTTCTCCTCACTGGGATTGTCACTTGGCCTCTGTTTATTCCAAGTGACTGCCATCTTGCAGGGTGTAGCTCAGAGCTCATCTTCAAGACATTTTTCCTCTTTATGCCAGTTTTCTTAAAAAACTCAGCATCTCCAGTTCCCACCATCCTATTTATGTGATTTTATACAATTTGATATTTCACCAGATCTCACAGTTGTAACGTGAAAGTTCTTTCCATTTCAAAGAACTCTGTGTACCCCATAGGCCCCCAGTGAATCATTTCCATTGAAGAGGTGACATGGGCCCATACTCAGCTGGGAGCTGTGTGTGTGTGCTCTCGTTTTAGAAGTGTTTTAGAGAATAAATACACCAAGTCTTCCAGCATGGTAAGTGTTCTCAAGTGGTGAGAAATTGAGTCACCTGGGATAAAATGCCAAGCACTCTCACGGCCCTTTGTGAGTAGAAAAGTAGTTCTAAGATTGGCAGGTGAAAGCTTATTCCATTCAGCATATATCTGCTGAAAAGGTAAGGTTGGCCTCTCAGTGGCAGAACCCGGAAGACTCAGTTCCAGGAGGTCATCACCCCCCAGATCTGTTTACCCTCAGGGTGTATGTAGCAGGCAGGTATGTCTGAGGCACCCACACTGACTTTTTTTTGCTTTGGGGTAGAGTCAGAGAAGTCACAAACCCCTCTGAAAGTTATTTCTGGACCCTTCTTCTCAGAAGTTTTCTTGACCACAAACCACAGTTAGAACTGTATATCACATTCCACTATACACATATATAAGTATATAAAATGTAAAGTTTCAAAGAACATTCACCTCTCTGTGTATAACATACTCTGTTCTATTTTGGTTCATTTTATAAAAGGTCATCAATGGAATTGATTTAATGAGTCCCCACCTGCAGTTAGAAAAATATAACTCTCAGTGTGCAAAGTTGCCAAGTTGTAGAACCCTTGTTTCATCATAGTCAAGTTTAGCATTGGAGTGTCTCCTGTTGAGACATAGCTTTTATGCCCATTGTCCATTTGTTGCTAAGAAGGACAGGTTGGGCCTGGGCCACATGCTTATCTTAGGCAGTTAGAAGAAGAGAGTTAAAATTTAATTTCTGACTGATTAAAAGTACTGAGATCTGAACCACATTATTCATATAGGCCATAGGCTTCTCACTTGCTCTGTGAGCACACAGCCTCTGTGCTCACAAACATATACAGAAAGCATCAGGGTATAGCAATGAACCAAATAAAAATTTTTGCCTTCTGTAGAGGAGATAAGCAACCAACAAGGTTATAAACTAAAATATGTGGTATGTCAGGTCATGATAAATGCTAAGGAGAAAAAATAAAGCAAATGGGGGGATATGAAGGGTTGAGATACAGCTTGAAATTTTAGGTAGCATAGCTGGGGTATTAAACTCACTGAGAAAGTAACTTCTGAGTAAAGATCTGAAGGAAGTGAGGCAGTTAACCATCAGATATTCAAGGACGGGACTCTACAGAGAGACAACAGCAAGTGCAAAATCCCTGAGAGAGAAAATGCCTGATATGTGGGAAGAGCCGAGAGCCGCCTGGTATCAGGAGAAGAGTGAGGGGTGCCATTGGAGGACTTAAGCTCTGTAACCTGAAAAGTCTCAAGAGCAGAAGCAGGAAGACAGGTGGTAACATGAACCAGGATGATGGCCACGGGAACGTTGAGAGGTGCTTGGATCATGGAAAGACTGGAAGTGTTCTGAAAGAAAAGAGCCGAGGATGGCACCAACCAGAAGAGGAATTGGTGACCAAGTTGGGAGCTTGGAGGTTGCAGCTGGGGTCGATGGAGGTCCGGGGAGCATCAGGAGCTCAGTTTGGGGCAGGTGAAAATTTGATATGCCTTTTACACCAATTGGAAAAGTCAAGAAGTTGTTTAATTTTCAGGTATTTCCTCATTATAGTTTGAAAGAGAAACTATAAACCCTTTCTGACAAGTATAGTCATGATATTTTTTGTCCATGGCATTCCTCCATGCTTTCATTTGGGGCTAAATTCTTGGCAGTTCCTTTCTCAGCCACCCTGGAGGAAGTCTACTGAGTTGGAGAAAAATTAACAGATGTTGGTGAGGATATGGAGAGAAAGGACCCCATGCTCTGTTGGAGGGAATGCAAACTGGTGCAGCCACTATGGAAAAACAGTGTGGATGTTCCTCAAAAGTAGAACTATACTGCAATCCAGTATCCAGTAATTGCACTACTGGGTATTTATCCAAAAAATTCAAAAATACTAAATCAGAGGGATACATGTACCCCTGTGTTTATAGCAGCATTATCTATAATAGCCAAATTATGGAAACAGGCCAAGTGTCCATCGACTAAGGAATGGATTAAGATGATGTGGTGTGCACACACACACACACACACACTGGAATATTACTTGGCCATAAAAAAGAATGAGATCTTGCCATTTGCAACAGCATAGATGGAGCTGGAGAGTATTATGCTAAAGCAAAATAAGTCAGAGAAAGCCAAATACTGTATGATTTCATATGTAGAATTTAAGAAACAAAACAAACCAACAAAGGGGAAAAAAAGAGAGACAAACCAAGATACAGACCCTTAACTATAGAGAACAAACTGATGGTGAAAGAGGTGATGGGGATTAAGAAGGGCACTTGTTGTGATGAGCACTGGGTGATGTATGTAAGTGTTGAATCACTGAAAGTAATTCACCTGAAAGTAATATTACACTGTATGTTAACTATACTGGAATTTAAAATAAAATTTAAAAAAAAGACCACCTCTCTGGTGAAATGGCATGATTTAAAAATATAGGTTTATATCTGTTCATCTAAATACTTGTCTGTTTCACAAATCAGCTGGTCCCATTTCCTTATTTTGTATTGTACTAGCTCACTGTTCCTTGTACCCTTCACTGTTTTCCATATCCTTCAAAAATTACACTTATTTTTTAATGCAAAAATTTCATCTAGAAGCCTTATTCAGTTTCTTTCCTGACTCCTCTTATCTCAAAATATGCTCCTTATCCAAAGTGAGACTTTTATTCCTCCCTCAGATATAAATAGCTTTTTTTTTATTAAAAAAAAAAAAAGCCATACTTACATAGAAAATTCAAGCAGTAAAGTAAGTTACAGTAGGGATGGGGAAACTCGTGTAAACTCTGAATCAGACCCAACCACTGTTTGTTTCCTTGATCATTCTTCCCAGTGATCTCCTTATTCATATGTAACAATGACTGACATAAGTTCGGTCTCAGCAGGTGCCAGGCACCAGAATGCTTTACACCCACACACATCAGTTATTCCCCACAGCAGCCCTTGGAAGGTAGCTACCCACTGCTACCCACCTGCCCCGCCGAGCAGCCAGGCCCCTCCAGCCACTGTCTATGGAGTTGCCCCCTACAGAGTGTCTGTACGTATCATACATGTTTCTGTGTAACCTGCCTTTTTTTTTTTTTCAATTTGGGGATATGGTAGAATTCTTTCACTGTTTATACATTGACTTAAAATTTAAGGCCAACAGCCTGAAGGTGGGAAGCGTAGACTTTGGAATTAGGTTGCCTTGGTTTACACTAGGACTGCCTCAGTTCCTTCCTTGTCAAAAGGGGATGGTAGATAAGATTTACCTCCCAGGGTTTTGCAAGAATTACATAAGTAAATATGTGTAAAACGCTTAAAATAGCAATTGCCAAATAAGCAATAGGTAAATGCTAATTACCTGCGATGGTAATAGTATGTTATATGCTCACATCATTCGGGGCTTACTCACTAGGGAATCATTTGTTAGAATGCTCTCAGACTAGTGCCAGAGTTCAAGTACATTTGTACATATTTTTACTGATGATGCGATTTCTTGAAGTCTTGTTAGGTGTTTGATTTGGTTACTGGGCAGTGTCTTGTTACACTTAATAATTTCTCTTTTGTGATGTTTTCATTGAGTCACAAAAGTCACACAATAAAAGGCGTGTTCTGTGGAACAGACCTATCCTTGGATTACAACAGCAGGATAATTTTATTGCAGTTGTGAGCTCAGTTCTGTGAGCTGTATGCTTCCACATGTAGTCTTTTCTTCCAATTACAGTCATCTCGGATGACTTGCTCTCGTGTGTTGGGGGTCCTGTGCTCTGGGTGCACTGCTGAATGTAGGATACACTTCATTTAACCTTCTCAGCACCTCGGGTTGGTCGTCCTCGTGTTATTTTTTTTTTTATATTTTTTTTTTTTTTTTTTGACAGAGACACAGCAAGAGAGGGAAGGTCGTCCTCATGTTATTGATGAGGACATGGGCAGGGTTATGCACCTGCCATGCTTTCCTGGTGGAACCAGTGTTGCTGTCCAGAGCTTTCTCCCTCCCCTTTACCACATTTCTTCTCACTGTAAGGGAGGCTTGATTTCATGGTGGCTCTTTTCTGTGCCTGTTACATGAAAGGACCATTTTATTATGGATTTTATTAGATGATTTTGATTAGTGCTAGTTCTGAAAACTTGCATTTTCAGGGACTCTCTGCCTTATTTAGGAGATCGTTTTTTTTTTTTTTTAGGTGTCTCCATTTATAGAGCGCTTTTCAAAATTTAAGTTTGGTGTTCGCTGAACAAAAGGGTATCTATCTGTTCACTAGCATCACCTCTCCTGACGCTTTGCTTGTCCTCTTAGCACCTTACGCTCTGACTGCAGGGAGCAAAGGAAGGTCCTAAATGTCTGTGTCAGGGCTAGACTGATACTATGACTTTTGTAGACACAAAATTAGTAAGAATCTTAATAACAAGTTTATACTTCCTGTTTTTTCTTTTGAACTATAGCTTTCAAGTTTTATGACACATACCTAATGCATATGGCTGTTATTGCCACTCTTACAACCACATTCTCCCTCCCTCCCTGTCCCCCCACCTACTAGGTAGGAGCTTACGTTAAGGGCTCATGATACTGTAACCTACAGGTGTTAGCATATGGGTGGTTAGGAGCTTGTTGCCAGTAATTAGAATGGTATAGAGTGGGATTAATTCATTAGCAGCAGTTACTTATTTTTCTGACACAGAGGACCTAAAAATACAAAACAGTTAAGACCTATAAATGTCAATGAAGAACGTAGTGCTATGAGCAAAATGTTATGGAAGAATATATGTATTCTTTCTAGTTATGTGTATCGGTGGCTTCTACAGTGCTTTGATTAGCATCCTCCAGGACGTTCACCCAGGCCTGAAAGGCACTAAGGTGTGAACAGGGTTGTAGTTGTCTCGGCCAGGCAGGTGCTAGAGAGGAGGTGACCTCAGAACTCCTTCCTGGAGCTTGGTGTGTCACCCATCCCTAGTGGTGTTTGTGGTCATGCGTGTACCCGAGCTGGGGCTGCTGTCGGGGCCCTGGCCACATTTGAGCTCCACTTTTCTGCATCTGATTCCTTTGAGGATCAAGAGGGCCAGTACATTATGACTCCCCTCTTTCTCCAGTAATAAGAGGAAGCTTGTAGGATAAGAAATGGAAACCTACATCTTCGGACATAGTTCACACTCTGTGTAATGTGTCTAAGGATATATTTCCATTAATAAAGCTATTACTACATTATTTTGAAGGTATTTAGTTTTATGAAACTGCTCTCTAAAAAGAATAGAAAGGAAAGGTATGCTTCTGGGTGCCCTTGAAAACTGTTCTGTTGAGTTGGGTTTGTTGCCGTGTGCTGTTGGAGATCTGTCTCTCTCTGCTCAGTGCGGAGTGGCTCCCTGGTGTGTTTCTGTCCCCAAGCAATTTTGTCCCTCCACTCAACAAAACTTTTAAGCACCTGGGTTACAGGTACATGAATCTGGTTAAGTTATCTTGACCATCTCTTAAAATCCAGCAACGAACACTTTAGTATATATTTCCCTATTAAGTCACAACAAGCTTTCCATAGCTCTGGTAATAAACAGAAAGTAAGGGAACTCTTAAGAACCAGAGACGAAAGAACTGTCAGAGTGCTGGATAGCCCTCCTTGGGTTGGTTACCAAGCAGGTCTGAGTCTGTGCCTGGTCTGTGTTGTTGTTTTAATATCTCAGGTTAAACAAAACACAGTAAGGTGATATAACACTGTAATTATCCTTCGATTAAAAAAAAAACCTATATGGTGGGAAGTAAAAAGTCCCCCTTCCCTGCAATTACATCTGATTTCCTGGTGTAGTCTGTACATACTATCTTTGAAAGAAATGTTAAGTGTTTGTGTTCTTGTTTGGTGTGTGTGTGTGGAGGGGTGAGCTTATTCTGATTTTGGCTTAAACTTATAAAGTCGGCTATAAGACCATGAATAAGACATGAACAAGATTCATCTGGTGACAACTTACCCTAATTGTGTTTACTCTGTCCATGTAAACTTAAAATGCACAGTATAATAGTAAGTATTATATCAGAGCATTGTTTCATGTAACTAAGCTTATAGCTATAAATGTGATCTAATAAATAAGGATCTCAAAGTTTTCTGCTTTTGGGGGCAGTCCAGTTAATACATGTGAATATGTACTATCAGGCATTATGCTCAGTAGACTAAGTTTTTGGATCAGGACTGTTAACCTAATTTGCTCATCCTTAGTTTATAATTCCTAGATCGCTTATCATTCTTGGCTTCAAAGAGAAATTCCCTAATGGTAATTTTTTAGATTATCTATGGCAACTCTGGTTTAACTTGGTGCTATAGACCCAGCAATTCTCAGCTAGTCAGTGTCTCTTGGTCTGAGTGAGACATCTTTTCAGATAGACTGCTTTTAGTAAAAACATCTTTCCCTACTTTATTGAGTCAGGTGATTCCTTATGCTTTTTGGATTAGAAAAAGTCAATTTTATGCTCATAAAGGATGATTCTCCCAAAGGAATTAGCAGCCACTAGGTATTGCTTGATATTTACATTTAGTGGCATTCTTCTACAAATGATCTAGCTTCAATGCAACCCTTTCCTGGTGCAAAATGATACTTCTTATAAGCATAAGGTTATGTTGTTCCCAAAAAGCCATTTTGTGTCACAAACATCTAAATTAGGAAAACAATACACTTTGCAAGTATTTATAGGTCTGTGAAACAAATATTTAACACAGAAGCCAGTCTCAAACTGAATTGGTTTTTAATGTTTCTGTGTTGGGATAAATTCAGATCTTACTTCCTTGCCTCATGCAGACCCCCCAAAGCCTTGTCTCACGCCAGAGAAGGTCCAACTTAAGTCAAATATGTTTTTCAGAAAAGTGAACTGAGGGACTGGAGAAATAATATTGGAAAAGTTGGAAAAGGTATGTCCAAGAAGGTATCAGTATTGATTTTTTTAAAGATTTATTTATTTATTTTAGAGAGAGAGCATGAGCAGAGGGAGAGAGAGAATCCTCAAGCAGACTCTGTGCCAAGTGGGGAGCCCAGTGCAGGGCTCAGTCCCAGGACCCTGAGATCATGACCTGAGCTGAAATCAAGAGTCAGCCACTTAACGGACTGAGCCACCCAGGTGTCCCTTATTATTATATTTTTTTAAAGTTCCTCAGATTGAAGCATTAAAACCCAATCGAAATTGAGCCCAGACTCTGACAGAGTAAACTGCAGAACATGAAAGGCAGAGGAGAAGATCTTGAAAAAACACAGAGAACGCACGGGGAAAGATGACCTCAGAAGGACTAACCAGGGCACTGAGCACAGACGCTGACAGCAAGTGATTAGTGAAGCCAGAGGCTGGAGCTGAGAACGGAGCTGCCAACCTGCCCTGCTTTACTACTGCAAACTATCATTCAAGAAGCAAAATGAAATGGACGCTTTCAAACGAACAAGCCCTGGAAGTTTTACCCACTGGTAGATTTTCACTAAGAAGATCATCAGAAGTTATTCTTCAAAAAGAAGATAGGTGATCAGAACTAATGCTGTCTTCTGCCCTTTTATTACTTAGGAGGGAGGAAGTAACTTTAAATTTTAATAAAACAGATAAGCATGTTCAAGTTTTAAGGGTAACTACTAAAAATATACAGAATGTAGGAAAGAAGGGAACGAATGATAGGAAAAGCAAGGGCAAATAGAATGACATGGTCAAAGTAACTATAAATACAAATATATGTGTAATCACAATAAATAAAAGAGGATCATGTCTTAAAAGTCAGAGCTTGTCAGATTGGAAAATATAACTTTAAGGCAATAAAGGGACAAACATAGAAGGGTCATTGTATAACAGTGATAAAAAGAACAATTCTCCATGAAGTTATAGTAATTTTAAACTTGCTTGCCTTTGGTAATAGAGCTTCAAAATATAGAAGACAAAGCTGATGTAATTTTAGATCTGCAGTCAGTGGGAATTAAGTGACTCTTCCATAAGTTATTAGTAGATTGAGCAGAGAGAAATTAGGAAGGTTAGAAGATTTGCATACTAGAGTTTCGGTTGAGCTCTGCCTTTAATAAGTAGATAAACATTCTTTTAAAATACAAGAGACATATTCAGAAGCTGCCTACATAATAAACCACAAAGCTGCAAATAGGAACCAATGCCAAATTACATTGTACCATGTGCTCTCATAATAAGTAGTTTATTATAATTTAAATTAGAAATATTGATTAAATTAGAAACTACATTTCTAATTTTGTGCTTTCTGAAAATTTAAAAATTGTCTAAATAACCTACAGGTCAGTGAGGAAATCACAGTGGAATTAAGAGAACACCTAGAAATAAATGGTGATCAAAAATTTTGGAATTGAGGGGTGCCTGCGTGGCTCAGTCAAGCATCTGCCTTCGGCTCAGGTCATGATCCCAGGGTCCTGGGATCGAGCCCCGCATCGGGCTCCCTGCTGCACGGGAAGCCTGCTTCTCCCTCTCCCACTCCCCCTGCTTGTGTTCCTTCTCTCGCTGTGTCTCTCTCTGTCAAATAAATAAATAAAATCTTAAAAAAAAAATGGAAATGAGTGAAGTGTCCAACTTCTGAGTTAAAGAACAGCAGAGTAAAAGTCAAAGAAAAAGAAGGGGATGATAAAAATAAGAATAGAAACTAACTCCAAACAAGAATACCAGTCCAAAAGTTAGTTCTTTGAAGACATGACATGTGACAGAATTTATGCAGTAGCAGTAGGAATGAGCACGCGGTTATGTCTACAGGTGTTTTTAATATAGAAAACTATAGACAAGTTGTGTGCCAGCAAGTGTGAGAAGCTAATGCTTTGTAATTTCCTAGAAAATCTATAATTTGAAATGGACTCAGGAAGAGTAGGAAACCATTAAAGAAATTCAGTCACAACCATCTGTACACCTCCCACCCTACCTTGATACCAGGCCCAGGGAGCTCACTGATGTGTTCAACCAAAAATTCAAAGAAATGGAGTCTCTACATTTTGTTTAGATATTTCCAGAGAAAAGAGACTGGATTGATCTTCTGGTCTGGTTTTTTCTTTCCATTTTAAACTATTTATTATGAGAAGTTTCAAATTGTATCACAGTATAAGAAGCTCTTGTGAACCCATCATCCATCATTCATCATTCATCATACAAGAATAGGTCTCATATTTTAAAAAAACGTATCTGCTTACTAAAGGCAGGGTTCACTAGCTCAAACAAAACTCCAGTATGCAAATCTTGTAACCTTTCCAATTTCTCTCTGCTTGATCGACTAGTTACTTACGGGGGCGGGGGCGCGGGGGCGGTCACTTAACAATTTCCCCTGACCACAGATCTGAGATTACATCAGATTTGTCTTCCTCTGCGTATTTTGAAGGCTGTGTTACCTACCAAAGGTAAACAAACCTGCAGTCAACAATTAGAATATTTTGTCGTTCATGTTTTGTCTATAACTCCTCACGTATATACCTTTTTGGTTAGTTTTGTTTGTCATTTCTGGGATCTTTTTTTTTTTTTTTTTTAAGATTTTTACTTATTTATTTGAGAGAGATTATGAGAGCAGGAACACAAGCAGGGGGAGTGGGAGAGGGAGAAGCAGGCTTCCCGCTGAGCAGGGAGCCCAACGCAGGGCTCAATCCCAGGACCCTAGGATCATGACCTGAGCCGAAGGCAGACCCCCAACGACTGAGCCACCCAGGCGCCCATTTCTGGATCTTTTAAAGGAAACCCAGGATTTGTCATTTCTTTCATAAATACTTCAGTAAATATCTTAATCTATAAGGATTTAAGAACATAATTATAATACTGTTACTGTACCAACAATATTGACTAAAGATTGACTTTAAAATGCCATTTTTATAGTTGGTTAGAATTAGAATTAGAATTCAGATTATGACTCTACTTTGCATTTGGTTGACATGGCTCTTAAATATTTTTCAGTTTTCCCTGTCTCTCTTTCCCTCATCCTACTCATTTATTGAAGGGACCAGGTCATTTATCTTGTAGAATTTCCCAAGTTTGGTCTTGTAGATTGTATCCTTGTTGTATCATTTAAATTCATTTCCACCTCCCCTATATTTACTACAAACTGATAATTACTAGATTTAGAGGCTTGTTAGATTTGAGTAAATCACTTTGGCAAGAATACTTAAGAAATGGTACTGTGTCCTTCCTATTGTGTCATATCAGGAGGCACATGATGTCTCATCGTCCCACTCATAGTAATGTTAAGGTTGATTAGTAGATTCAGGTGTTATCATAGCTATGAACACAGACACAAAATTTTCCAAAGTATGAATTTAAAAATTTAGCGATATATTAAGGAAAGATCAGGAACAAATTGAATGTATTTCAGGAATGCAAAGATGGTTCAACACTTGAAAATTTAATGTAATCTCAGTTAACATAACAGCATCTTGATAGGTTAAACACTTTTTAAAAAAATCTACCACCGTTTCTTGATAAGAGCTCTTAGGAAATTAGTGATAAAGATTAGCTACCCAGCCTTACTCTAAACATAGTAATAACAGAATGTTGGAAGTATCCTAATTTTTAAAATTGGGAACAAATGAAGGTAGAAGCCCTAAAAAGCAAGAAACAAAGCTAAACTTATGCACAAATATGATTTCATAGAAAAGATAGATTTTTAGAACTTAAGAGTTTAGTAAGGGTAGACAAACAGATAATCAACTGCATACCTATATCAGAATACCAATTTGAATACATAATTTTAAAAGATTTACAATAACATCAACACTACAACCACAAACTTAAAATATGCAAGATCTGATAAAGCTTTATTGGAGGAAATTAAAGAGAACCAAATAAATGGAGAAGTTCCATGCTTGTGGATGGGAAGGCTTGTTACTCTAATGTCCAGTTCTCCCAAATAAATCTATGAATTTGGAATCATTTTTATGAAAATCCCAGTCAGGTGTTTTATTCTTGTTTTTTGCTGCCTTCTCCCCCCCCACCCCCTTTTTTGGGTTATCATTGTGTGATACTAGTTGATCTTGTAATTTATATGGGAGAACATTGTGCCAGAAATAGCCAAGATAGTTTTCAAATAGAACAAGGTAGAATGACTTAATGAACAAAATGCTTATTATAAGGCCATTTTAGACAGTATGATATTGGTGTTGGAAGCAAACAGAACATAAAAGTGAGTCATGTAGAAACTTGTGAGAAAGAAACAAAGTTAGATTTCCTGTCTCACACTGTACAGAAGCCATTTCTATGTGTATTAAAGACTATCTTTATGACCTTAGGGAAGGGAATGAATTTTTTAAGCAAGACATCAGAACCAACCAAACACTATAAAGAAACAACTGAATTTAGTCAAAGTAAAACAATAACAAAAACCTCATAAAGGCCACCATAAACAAATTGAAAAAGATAATCCACAGAATGGGCAAAATATGTGAACTGGGCTTCACAGAAAAGGAAACCAGAATAGAAAATAAAGTTTTATAAGAATTCTGTCCTCAGCTGTTATTGGGGAAGTGCAAATTAAAACAAGTTAGCATTCTATACCAGTCAGATTTTAAAATAGTGGTTTGCTGGTGAGGGTGAGGAAACTGTGTTGATTTGGAGTAATAATGGATAACCAACCACTTCACACAACAATTTGATAATACCTAGTTGATTTAAAAGTGCTTCTACCATCTGATTTAATAATTTTTCTTCTAGATATATACTTTAGGAGAATAGTCATGTGCATAACAATTATTAACAAGGGTACTTGTTACATTGTTTATAGAGAGAAAAATTGAAAGCAACTCAAATGTACATGAGAATGGATATGTAGCTGAGTCAATTATTCATACTGTGGAATACTGTGCAGCCTTGAAAATGAATTAGCTAGGTGTACATGTATGAATATGGATTACTTTCAAAAACTGATGAAGATTATAAAGTGTATAGAGTTTGAAACTATGCAAAATAATACACACACAGTAATACACTTCTTCAAAAATGTATGAGAATGATAAACGTCAGATTTGAAATAGTGGTTACCTCTGAGGAGTGGATGGGAGATGAAGTCACAGAGGGATGCTCAGTGGGTTTCAACTGTATCATACTACTTTAAAAAAAAATCCTATGTCAGATACGGCAGAATGTTAGGGTTGATCAGCTAGATGGGCAGTCAGAATAATAGATAATGCATTCCCCCCCCCATTTTTCTGTATGATTGAAATATTACTTTTGGGGAGGCCGGAGAAAACATTGCCGTGAAATGAAGCAGGGGTAGTCTATCTGGTAAGAAATACTCCTAATGAAGTATAGACTTTTAAAACATTATTGAAGGGCAAGGGCTGGGAGTATAAATCTGTTTGCAGCTGGAATGTCACACGACTACATCACCTGTACCAGAGCTAAGGGGTCGCTACTGGTAAAGCAGGATTCCACAGCCAGGAACTGCTCCTGGACATAAGCCAAAATGAAAATACTCAAACTTTCTTTTGGTCCCATTCAGACTGTATTCTCTGTGCTTCTTACTTGAGCGGGGGCCAGTCTTAGCATGTGGTTGGCTTTGGTCCTGCAAGTGAGCAAAATATTTATAAGGCAAAATCAGATTAATTCACCTGGAAGAGAAAACTTAAGGCTTATTCATGGACAAGTCCTGAACCTGTGTTGACCTACGGGTTTTCTAAAATCAAATGGTGCTATTCTCCACTTTTACTGCCAAACTTGTATGGTTAATGCTAATCTTCGCTTCTTCACTATCTTCACGATCTAATCTTCACTAACCAACCCTTAGTGCTGCTTGAGGGTGGTATTCTTCTCCAGCGTGTTAGCTGTATACCTGGTCCACAAGAAGGCAACAGAAATCGGAGTCTGAAGCAGTGTTTCAAAGACACAAAGCACTGTGGCTTGCTTCCCCAGAATGAGCAGCTTTGCAGTTAGTGACTAGTCGCAGATTTCAGCAACATCATGACCCCATACCACATTGTATTTGCATAAGAAGTATTTTAAATTCTTCCATATCACCGCAGTCCTCAACCTTAAACCCTTCCCTCTCCCAGCTTCCAGTCTTTGAAGAGGCACCCAGAGTACTGGTTGTCTGTTTTCCACTGGGCACGGGAGGACCCATCACTTTACAGATCTGTCCAGTTCCTATAGGCCCCATTTTTAATTTCTCTCAGTAATGTTTTGAAGGTTTCAGTGTAAAATTCTGGAACTTCTTTCATAAGTTGATTTCTGAGTATTTTCTTCTTGATATTTTGAATGGGAATGTTTATTTTCATTTTTGGATTGTCCGTTGCTAGCGCATAGAAATACAATTGATTTTTATATACTGGTCTTATATCCTTCAGCCTTGCAAAACTCATTTAATTAGTTCTCATAGTTATTTTGTAGATTTCTTAGTTTTTTCCTGCACAATCATATCGTCTGCAAAAATAGAGATGCTTTTATTTACTTCTTTCCAGTCCATATTTGTTTGCCTCTTTTGTGCTATGTAGAGCCTACAGGGTGATGGACAATAGGAGTGCTAAGAATGAAAATCTTGCTTTTAGTTCCTAGGATATTTAGGGGAATGTCTTCAGCCTTCCGCATTAAGTGTGGTATTAGCTGGGTTTTTGTAGACTTCCTTATCAAGTTAAAAAATTTCCCTTCTACTTCTGCTTTGTTGAGAGTTTAGTCATGTCTTTTTTTTGTCAAATGCTTTATCTGTGGCCATTAAGATGATCATGTGGCTTTTGTTCTATATTCCATTAGTATGGTGTATTGCATTCGTTGATTTTCAGATTGGAACTGACCTGCCTTGCATTTGGCAGATAAATTTTGCATGGACATGATGTACAATCCTATTTATATGTTGGTGAATTTGGTTTGGGATTTTTGTGTCTATGCCTATAAGAAATACTGTTCTCTAGAGGGTGCTTTTTGTTTAGTTTTGTTTTTATGATGTCTTTGTTTGGCTTTACTATTGAGTAATACTGGCCTCATAGAATGAGTTGGGAAGTGGTCTTTCCTATTTTTGGACAGTATTTTTGTAGGATTTTTTTTCTTTTTTTAAACATTTTGTGCAATTCATAAGTGAAGCCATCTGAGCCTGTACTTTTCCTTGTGGGAAGACTTTAAATTACTAAATGTACTTATTTACTTGTTAATCTATACAGATTTTCTCTTTCTTCTGGAGTCAGTTGTGATCATTTATATTTTCCTGGAATTTCTCTATTCATCTAAGTTTCCTACTTTGTTGGCAGCATTGTTCATAATACCCAGTATTTCCTTTGTAGTCCTTTATTTAATTTCTGCCAGATAGATAGTGATGTCCCCTCTTTCATTTCTGATACTACTTGTGTTCTCTTTCTTCTTTTTTTGGTTAGTCTAGTTAAAGGTTTATCAGTTTTGTTGATCTGTTTGAAGAACCAACTTTTGGTTTCATTGATTTTTTTTTTTGGCTTGTTCTTGTTTTTGCTGTTGCATTGATTTCTGCTCAGATCTTTTATTATTTATTACCTTGTGCTTGCCATGGGTTTAGTTTTCTTTTCTGTTCTTGTTTCCCAAGGTAGAAATCTTAGATTATTGATTTTTTTTTTTACTTTATTAACTTCTTTTCTGAATAGGTGTTTAAAGCTATAAAATTTCCTCTAAGCACTACATCAGCTGTATCCCGTAAGTCTTTATTTTTCCCATTTTCTTTCAATTCCAAATACTTTGGTTTCCCTGTACTTTTTTCTTTGACCTATTTTTAGAAGTGTGTTGTTTGATGTCCAGTTTTGGGAAATTTCCAAAATTGCTGATTTCTAATTTAATCCCTTGTGGTCTGTGAACAAGATTTTTCTGTCTTTAGCTTTCAGTAGTTTGACTGTTATGTGTCTTCAGTAAGGATCTCTTTGTATGTCTTGAATCCTTTCCAATTTATTAAAACTTGTTATGTGGCCTCAAACATGGTCTGTTGTGGTAAATGTTTTGTGTGCACTTGGAAAGAATGTGTATCTTTTTGTTCCTGGATGGAGTTTTCTGTAAATGTCATGTCATATAGCACTGGTTGATAGCATTCAAATTTTCTACATCATTGCTGATTTTCTCTTTCATTCTATCAGTTATTGGTAGTTGGATATTAAAATCTCTAACTATCAATGTAGAATTCTCTATTTTTCCTTTCATTTATATCCATTTTTGCTTTATCTATTTCAAGACTTTCAGATATACGCATACATTCATAGTTATATCTTTCTGAAATATTGACCCTTTTATCATTATAAAATGTTCCTTTTAGTCTCTAGTAATATTTCTCAGCTAAAAGTCTGTTTTGTCGAATATGAATACAGTCACTCTCATATGGTTACTGTAGGCATGATATATCTTTTTCTACCCTTTTACTTGTAAGCTCTTTTCTCTTTGAATCTAAAATGAATCTCTTACAGATAGTGTATAGTTGCTTTTTTTAAAAAAATCTGGTCTCTGACAACCTCTACTCTTTGTTGGGAGTGTCTAATTCTTTCACATTTCATGTAATTATTGATTTGGCTGGATTTAGTTTATCAATCTGCTAGTTGTTTTCTGTTCATCTCATTGTTTTGTTTTTGTTTCTCCTTTCCTATTTTCTCTTATGTTAAACTCTTTTTTTGCCCGTACCATATTAATTTCTATGATTTTTAAAACTATGTCTTTGGATTATTTTCTTGATTGTTCTAAGGATTATAATATGTATTTTAACTTATCACAATCTACTTCAGTTTAATACGACCTGAATTCCAATCAGCCATATCACCTGTACTCGGGTATATCTCCACCCCCCCCTTTGTGCTGCTACAGTCATATGTAATTGTATCTAATTTGTTAGGTGGGTGTAGTGCTATAATTTTTGCTTTATACAATCTTCTTTCATTTAAAGAAATTGAGTAAAGAAACAATTTTTAACCAGTCTTTTATATTTACCCACATATTTACTGTTTCCAGTGCTCTTACTTTCTTTTCCTGGTTTTGCATTTCTGTCTAGAGTCTTCTTCCTTTTAACCTGTAAGACTTTCTGAGTATTTTTTTCAGGCAGTTCTGACAGCAGTGGATTTTCTCGGTATCATTTATTGGGGAATCTCTTTGTTTTGCCTTCATTTTTGGAAGATAATTTAGCTGGATATGGAATTCTTGGTTTCCTTATGGTGCTTTGAATATGTCATTCCCCTGTTTTCTGCTTTCCATTGTTTCTGATGAAAAGCCAACCATTAATTGTATTATTCTTCCCTTATACATGTTAACTTGTTATTTTCCTTGTTATTTTCCCAACTGGTTTTAAGATTTTTTTTCTGTCTTTAGCATCCGCTGATAATCAATTAAGGAGCTCTTTGGAGATATAGTATATTAATTGGGCTTTGTTGAGCTTGACTCTGTAACTAATTGCTTTCCATCGTATTCAGAATGTTTTCAGCCATTATTTTAAAAATATTTTTGTGCACCATCTCTCTCTGTGTCTCTTTCATCGTTTTTTCTCTCTCTCCTTCAGTTTGGATAAAGTCTGTTTGGTCTCTCATTCTTCTCCCATCTCAAATCTGCTAATGAATTTTTCATTTCAGTTGTTTTTCAACTCTAGAATTTTTGTTTTATTTGATTGTCTATTTCTTTGTTATTTCCTATTTGAGTCATTTTCATCATGTTTTCTTTAAACATGTTTTTTTTCCAACTTTTTAAATGTATTTTAATCAACTTGAAGTATTTTTCTGCTAAATCCAAATTATGGGTAAACTGAGAGACGGTTTCCTTTGGCAGTTTTTACCTGAGTGTGACTCATACTTTCCTGGTGTTTTACATTTGTTTCAGGGTTTTAATTTTTTTCTGGGAATTTTTTGTCATTTTGGTTTTGTGTGTGTGTGTGTGTGTGTGTGTGTGTGTGTTTTAAGCCACTTGTTTGGATGTAATCTGAACAATCTTATCAACCCTACATTGTGTGGCCACTGATTTCTCTGCTCAGCTGTCTCCTTCCCAGTTCTTATCTTTATTTTTTGGCCAGACTTTCTAGGGGTCAGTCCTCTGTCTGCATAGTTTATCTGTGAGCCAAGTTTTGGTCTGGATACCTCGAGCCTATAAGGCTTCCACCCTCTGCATTAGATTTATGTTTGGTTTGGGCATACATTCACAGTTCAGACAGCTTTCAGGGCTGCCCCTAGGTTTGACTCTGTGCTAGTTCTCTCGAGTGTCCACTGTATGCAGGGCATGTAGAGCAATTTCTTTCTTTAGTGTGCATTCCAAATATCTGAATCAAGTGGCCTATTCCACATCTCCTCTGAATGTCTTTAAAATGAACTCTTCTGTCTTCTCACTCCCAGTAAATGTCAGCTCCCCCTTTTCGTTTACTCAGGCCAGATATCTTGGTTGGCCTTCACTCTTCATGTTCTTTCATATCTTGCATTCAGTCCATCAGGAAATCTTATTAACACTCCTTTCAAATAGACTCCAAATCCAGCTGTACCGTATCACCTAGTCCACGTGACACCATCTCTCACCGGGGTTATCACAGTACCTAGCAGCTGTTCTTCCTAATTCCACAGAGTTGCTGGAGTCATGATTCTGAAATGTAAAATAGATACCATTCTTCTGCCCAAAACCTTTCCATAGCTTCCATCTTACTGAGAGCAAACCCCAAATATATAATGGCTACAAGGCACTACGTAACCCCCTCCAACCCTCCACTCCCAACTCTAGCCTTCTTGACCTAGTCTTCTTCATTCGTCCCTTGTTACCTCCACTTGAGCCTCCCTGGCCTTCTTGCTGTTCGTCACTCACACTGCAGTGGCTCACCTCCTCCTGAGCACCCTCTCTGCCATTACCTTGTCCTCTTGCTGTGGTTTTCTCTTCTTAGTGCTTATATATATGTAATATATTCCATATCTATTTATTTAGTCTGACTTTTTCACTTGAATGTAAGATAATAGAGAGAAATACTGTTTTTGTTTCCTTCTGTATCCCCAGTAAAAGAAACAGCCTGATGTAGGGTCTCCATATGTACTGGTGGCATTGATGGGATTGACTGTGATTAGTGGAACTGGATTTTAGAATCCATCTGGTTCAGGGGCCTCCAGCCAGATTGTCACGGTCTCGAGATCAGAATCTCTTATTTGGCAGATCTCAAAGCTAGTTTGTCAGACTTAGAATCTGCAAATATTGACTACTACTTCCATGATAGTTTGTAGCTTGTGTAAAAATTACATTTGCCAACGTTGCTTCTCCCCTTAAATAGTATTACCTAGATGGGCTTTGGAGGAAATATAAAGGGGTACTTTCTCACAGAAAGTACTCGATACCCAAGTCTGGTTCATGCTGTCTCTAACATTCATGCTGTCTCTAATGTTCATGCTAATGGAAGAAACCAAGGTTCCCATTACCTTCCCGCACTGACCCTGAATTCCTCATTGGCATTATGACAGATGCTACTAGGAGCCTACATTGTGGAGTTGGAATATGACTTCCATAACAGCACCTGGGATCTCTGTGCAGGAGTTGAGATTTGGGGTTTTGGCCAGAGCAATTATATTCTGGTTCCTAAATGCTTTATTTGTTTTTCATTGGTCTGAGTATGTGTGTGCAAGAGTATTCTTGTGTAGTTTTAATAGTCTTTCGTGGGCTATAGAACAGTTTGCTGCATTTCATCCCAGAATGGGTTTTATTCCTGTGGTGGATGTACTCATTCCTGTTAGCAGAGGACTTAGGAGGTTTTCAACACAAAGGTACCCTCTTGATGAGTCAGCTTGTAATTTATGAGAAAGATTTTCATCAAACTGCATCAGTGAAATCTGTCACAGATGTTACTTTTACTGTGTGCCTGGTATATTCCAAACGTATTTAACTTAATTTTGGCATGTCTTGGCATTTAAGTTTGGCTTTTTTGATAGAGCATTTAAGGTTTAAAAGTGCACACTTTGGCAAGGTTTTTATAATTTAAAATATGTGGAGGCTTGCCTATAGCATTGTAGTTTCTAACTTTGCTGTTTTGTTATGAAAATAGGACCAGACTCCCAACCTCAGAAATCTTGGTTTATCTATTTTCAGTTCCTGAACAGTTTCATCTTTGTCTCTATTCATTTAATAAAGCCAGACAGTAAAGCATAGCAGCAAACATTCTGATTCCGAACAGAAATTTCTTTATTATTTCTTCAAGCTCCCTCTTTAGCATTTTTGGTTTGTGTTGTCAGTGAAAACAACAAATGCTTTATTCTATTTTGAGGTATCTGAAGAATAATACAGTTGTTATGAATATGTTTTCATAGTTTTTCAGTTGTAGCAGCTGTGCAGGAAAAGTTCTGATTCACCCTTGTTTATACAATACACACATATAGATTTGATTCAATTTGTGATTTGTTTGTCAAGTATGCAAGAAGCAAGTGGTTTTATTTGTACCAGATACCATCCTACTCTTATTCAGAACAAAACACCAGAGATGTGATTTATTGGTAAGATTTCTAAATGACTTAACCTTTAAAAAAAATTTTAATCCATGTTTACTTGTGTAAGTCACATAAGAAGTCACCATAAGATATGGTGAGTGTTGCCACTTCTAGTAAAAGGAATCCCTTTACTCTGTATGCAGGTAGAATTCTGAATCTCATGTTGAGGAAGAAGATAGTAGATATGGTATCCACACACACACACTTTGTGTGTGTGTGTGTGTGTGTGTGTGTGTGTACCGAGAGGCATTACATTGCTCAAGTATCTGGTGTTCTTATGGGAGGGGGAAGATATGGATAGTGATGATACTCCTGTGCATTTTTTCACGGGGCAGGTGGAAATCCACATTTGCTAATAACCTAAATCATGCATTTCTCCTTTGTTTTTCATTAGAAAACTAACTTACCATTTAACTCCTTTGGAAAACATGGCCACTGAAAATTCCTATACCTTAATTCTGTCACCTACCTCAAGAATGAATTGATGAAGACCTCATAACAGGATTCTGCCAGTCATTATTGAAAGAATTCAGAACTGAGATGCAGTGTGCCTGCAGGTACCCATCTTCCAGTGAGCAGGGCTCTGAGAACCTGGTTGAAGCCATTGAGTAGGTACCTTCTCCAGGGGTTGTGGTCACAGACTCCACAGCCTGCAGATTGCATCTCATCTGCTCCGCTGTGTGTGCCTGTGAGCATCTGTGAGCATTTCTTCAAGTTATTTCCTTGAGTTTATTCCTTAGCTAAATTCTCACGTATAGAGTAAGGTTGTTTTAAACCCTCCTGATGTTCATTGTTCAATTGCCCTCCATAGAATAATGCATGCAGCCCCTCAGCAGTTAAGCAAGTAGCTTCTAAACACCCTTGTGAGCCTGACAGACAAAGTGACCTCTTACTTTGGTGAGGTTAAACGTTGTCCTAGGCTTATTGCCGTTTGTATTTTCTTACACGAATTGCTTACTCACAGTTCTGCACCTGCTCTATCACAATGCTGACCTTACTGATTTGAAGGGGCTTTTTCTGCAATGAGATTAATAGCCTCTTAATCCGTACTTCTCATAGCTTGTCAGTTTTATTTGATGGTGGTTCTTTATATATATATATATATATATATATATATATATCTAGTCACATGTGTTTAGTGCTTCTGCTCAGACCCACCACTGCCAGCCTTGGGATTAGGCTTGGCAAGGCCTTCCACACACCTCTGCTGTAGGAACTCGCGGGCTCTGTGCAGGGCAGGGAGCGCTGCCTGTGAGGAGGATGTGGGTCTCTGAGAGCCCAGCAGCAGTTTCAGATGTTATCTGCCAGAAGCATCTCTTCATTCCCTGACTCATCCCAGGCTGAGAGCCGCCTAGGTTTTTTCCTGTTAAGTTGGTTCAGTGAGGTACGACTTCCATACAATAGAGGCATAAATGTACAGCTCGACAGATTTTAACAAACGTGTGCATCTGTACCACTGCCGTCTTGCTAAAGATAGAACATTTTCACTTTAGTTTCCTTGTGCCTCCATCCCCCTCCTCCCCCGCCTCGCTGCACACCCCACCATGGCCCCCACCCCAGCCACAGGCGGCCCCTGACCCATAGGTTGGTTTTGCTTCTTCTGGGGCTTCCTACAAGTAGAATCCTAAGAGGACAGATCCTGTGGCATCTTGTGTCCTTTGCAGCATGATGGTTTTTGGATTCATCCACGTTGTTGCATGAATCAGTAGTAGTGCTTTTTTATTGGGAATGGCAGTCCATGGTGTGAATGTACTGGATTTTGTTAATCCACTTTCCTGTTGACGGGTACCGGGGCTGATGCATTTTCCTGGCGATGATGATAAAGCTGCTGTGAACATTCTTGTATAAGGCTTTTTGTAGACCTGTGTTCTGGTGTCTCTTGGGCAAATCCCTAGGAAGAGAATTGCGGATGTAGGAACCGCCAGTTTTCCAGAGAGATTGTGACATTTTCCACACTCACCCGCAGAGCATGAGAGTCCCAGGTGTTGTGCATCTTCATCAACATTTACTCTTGTTTTCATTTTAGCCATTAGAGTCAGGCTTGAATTTAGATTAACATAAGCCATCCAACTTTGGGCTTCTCTTTCAGGATTGTTCTGGCTATTTTAGGTGTAAAATTTTAGAGTCAGGTTTTCAATTTCTATTTTAAAAAAAGCTTTGGGGATGTTTGTATTGGAATTGTGTTGCATCTATATCAATTTTGGAAAAATTGACAACTAAATAATACTGAGTCTGCCAAATTATGAACATGATATGTCACTCAATTTATAGGTATTTAGTTTCTCTTAGCCGTGTTTTGTCATTTTCAGTGTAGATGTTTTAGGCATTTTTATTAACTATATTCCTAATATTTTGCTTTTTGATTATATTATAAATGGAGATTTAAAATTTTTTCATTTTCTAACCATTTAGGACCATTATATAAAAATTGATCGGATTTTTTAAAAAAATTTTGATATTCACTTGATTTTTAAAAAATTTAATCCTGTGACTTTTATTAAATTCACTTATTTTTCCTAGCAGTTGTCTGTAGATTCCTTTATTTCTGAGTTTTTAAAATCAAGAATAAATATTGACTGAAAAGTCACCTCACCATTTTTTAATTATGAAAAATTTTAAACATCTAAATTGAAAGAATTTTACAATGAACATTCATATGCCCAGTACATGCTCTTCCACGAACATTCCATTTTTCAGCCCAGTTTCCATCCATCATCTCATTTGTTGACATATTTTAAAGTAAACGCTGACTTCAGGGCACTTCCCCATAAAAAATTTCATTAGCATGCGTGTCATTAACTAGAATTCCATATTATTTATAGCTTTTTTCTTTTGATACAAAATTTTCCAACAAGGCAATGCACAGGTCTTAAATACGATACCAGTTGCTGAGCTTAACAAAGGCACACATATACCTGTGCATTCCAGAAGTGCTTATTAAGCTAGAAAGCTGTCAGCCCAGGAAGTTCACTGATGTCCCCTCCCAGTCAATTCCCTACCAACCTTTGTTTTTGCTTCCATTTTTTTGTTTAAAGGGGTGTAGGGTTTTTTTGGCTCTTTCAAGAATTTCCATTTAAATGGAATTATGCAATGAGTGTTCTTTTGAGTAAGATTTTCTCATTCAGCATGTTTTTGAGGCTCAGCCATGTTCTTGCATGTATCACTAGTTAATTCCTTTCTGTTATTATGTGATATTGTCTGTACTTACCACACTGTGTGCAGTCACTTGTTGGAACTTTGGGCTGTCTCTGGTTTGGGGCCGTTATGAATAGAGCGGCTATAAATAGCTTTGTACAGATCTTTTTGTAGACATATGTTTTCATTCCTTTTGAGCAAGTAATTAGGATTGGAATTACTGGATCATAGGTAAGGTATTTGTTTAGTTTTATAAAATGCTGTCAGACCTTTTACCAAAATGGCTGTACCTTTTTAAAATCCTCCCAGCAATGGGTGAGTATCTCAGTTGCTCATCATTGGTGTGTTTTCTTGTTATCCATTTTAATGGATGTGTGGTAGTATCTCATTGTATTTTTTAATTTGTATTTTCCTCAAGAACGATGATATTCATCACTTTTCAATGTGTTTATTGGCCATTCATGTGTCTTCTTTTGGGAATGTGTGCCCACATCTTTTGCCCACTTCTTACTTCTGTATTGCCATTATTGAATGCCTGGACTTTTTTATTAGACATAGGGACCAGTCCTTGAAGATATCTTTAATGGATAGTATATCCCAATATATGGCTTGTTTTATACATTTTGTCAGTATTGTGTTTTGATGAAGTCTGGTTTATCAGTTTTCTTTCTTTCATGTTAGTGCTTTTTTGTCACCTAAGGAAGCATTGCCTTCCCCGAAGATGCAAAGTTGACATCCTGTAGCTTTTATAATTAAGCCTATAAAACATCTTGAATCAATTTCTGTATATAAAAGTCGTGATAATGATTGTGATTCACTTTTTTTTTTTTTAACTTGTGGATAACCAGTATCCCAGCACTGAATACTGAAAGGACTCAGCCAAATGGATTGCTTTGGAAGCCTTTCTCACCAAAAGTAAATAAACGAATCCTTTGGCCGTGATCTGTCAGTGAGAGTCTCCTTCGGGCTCCCTTGCTGTCCCCTGTTTCATTGATCTCTCTGTAGACCCTGGATCAAGGACCGTACTGTTGCTTTATGGTAGTAGGTCTTGAAGTGATGACATACGGCTACTTTTTCTTTTTCAAGATTTCCTAGGGTTTCTTTTCAGGTTTGTTGCCTTTCCGTGAGTGTTAAAATCTTTTTGGCAGTTTACACACAAAAGTTTGCTGGGATTATTATTGGGATTGTCTGAATCTGAGAAAATGTATTGTTTAACAATATTTATTTATTTTAATTCATGAACATTTTTTCTTTTACTTTTATTGAGATAGAATTGACATACAGCAGTGTATAAGTTTAAAGTGCACAGCATAATGACCTGACTTACTTATTTTGCAAAACGATTACTGCAGTAAGTTTAGTTAACAGCCATCATCTTATGTAGATGCAAAAAAGGAGAAAAAAATTCTTGTGATGAGAACTTCTAGGATCTACTCTCTGAGCAACTGTCAGATATACCATACAGCAGTGTTAACCACAGTCATGTTATACATTAATTCACCAGTATTTCTTTATCTTAAAACTGGAAGTTTATACCTTTTGACGACCTTCATCCAGTTCCTGCACCTCCCTCACCCCCTGCCTTGAACATTATTTAAGGATGTCTGTGTAGAGGACAGCAGCAGTAGTTTCTCTTGCCAGGGGTTGGGGCAGGCACACTCACTGACCGTCCTAAAAAATTGAGCTTTCTTAGCTCAGTGTCCTCTCCTGTACCATAATCCATTGTATGGCCTTCATGTGTCCTGAGGGAACTGGGGGCTCAGGGAACTGTAAAATAAGATGCTGGTACTCTGACTATTCCAGTTGCTGTGAGTAGTCAAAGTCCTGTTATCTAGGACTCCAAGTCTCTTGCTTTCTGCCACATCCATGAAACTTGGCAGGCTCATTTGTTAGCTTGCAAATAGTGTAAAATCACAGGTCACAGTTCTTAACAGTTTCGGTTATGATGACAGGACACAGACAAGGCTATGATTTTCTCAAAGGGGAAGATGAAAGCCTCCTGGGTCAACTGAGGAGATTTGAGGAAAATCCAGGAATATCAGTAGCTTGACATGTTGACCAAATCCCCAACCTGGCAATAAATGGTCGTCTCCTTTAATTGTGTGATAATGAGGAAGAAGTGGGAGATGCTTGCAGACTGACTCCTGACTACATGGTCATGTTTGAACATGGCTGCCAAACACCACTCAGGTTATGGTACCTCCTTACTGGGCAGGAGGACATCCTCATTGGTTTGGTGGGCAAAAAGCTAAAGGAGGGAAAGTCACAACCACAATGGGCAGAAAGCAGGCAGATTGTTAGGACTTTGGCTGGTTTCCTTGGGAGATGAGGGGTTGGGACTTGTTAAAGCAGAAACAGCTGGGCAGCCTTGCTACTCCGTTTCTCCAACACTGTGTCATGCCAACCTCCGGTCCATTGGAACATGACAATAAAAGGCTCAGGTTTTTTTGCAGAGGGTCCTGGCTGCCAGGAGAGAGGTTTGGCCCTCTCAGAGAGATTCCCCAGAGACAGACAAATACCAGTGGGAAAACACTGATGATGCATTGACTAGTACTCGTTGGGCTTTTGCTGCCTCACATTGGATTTCCAATGCTGATGAAGGTGATGCATTAGAGAAAGAGAAATCCTAAAAGTTTGAGATAAATTGTTACCATTCGCCCCACTGCCTGGAAAATTCTCCCCTGGCCTTTCTGCTAAAACCATGTGAGGTGTCAGGATAGTGGAGCATCGAATACCCATAGTTTAGTCACACGCCATGAAGTTGCTGCTGAGCAAGTCAGGCCTGAACCAACCAAAATGTGCAAACTCTATTGCCCCAGCCGGATGAGACTGCTGAAACAGTAATGGCCTGCCACCTGACACAGGGCTTAATTACAGTGGACTGAAAACACTGGAAGTGTGGTTGAGCCAGGAGCAGCCACCATGCCACTTGAATGGAAGGTGAATGTGCTTATTTACTGGTGCAGCACCTGACCCTCTCTCCACCTCTACTTTGACCCCAGCTGCTTTAGGGAGGTCTGGCTGAGCCTTCCCTGTCCCCAAAGGGGACTGCAGGCCATACACACCCATCCTGGTATTCTAGGGAACTTTGGAAAGGGGAGGAGCTCAAACATTTGTGACTCTCTTGGGTAAGGCCACCCAAGTCACCATCCTTTCCAGTCTAGCAGGAGTAGGTGGTATCTGAATCAACTGATGGGCTTTCGCCAAGCTTTGTACAGTGGGGAAAGAAGTTAACATGATCTCCTGGGTAGAGCCCATTGGGTCAATTCAGTGTACTGTTGCTATATATCCGAATGTATAGTAGGAATTGATGTGTTGTTATATACTTTGGACTTCCCTGTCCTTGTAAGTTTCAAGGATTCTCCCAATCAGACAGAACTGTGTGTAGATTGTATGTAGTACATCTTTGGGGGTATGTAAGTTCATCCACAGTTTGCCAGTAGTGGGTGGGTTAGGATTTAGACTGAGTGATCCTGCCCTCTGAAATCACAGCGGGTGGTGTCCTGTTGGCAGGCATGTCAGAAGCCTCGGTCTCCAAAGCCCTGTCTGGGTTCTCATCACCAGCAAGAGTGGCTCATTCGCCCCCAACAAAATTGAGAGGTCTACTTGCTATGTAAAGGTTTTTAGGACTCCATGGGCAGACGCGTGGTCTGGAACCCCGTATGCACTCGACAGTAATTTTTCTCTCCTTAGCCTCACATGAAATAGGAAGTCCAGCACTTTATTGGGCTTTGGCTATTGGAGACAGTGTGCGCCTCACTTGGGCATTATTCTCCTTGGCCCTTTATATAGGCCAACTTGCAAATCAGCATCCTTTGAGGCCAAATCTAGCAGGTTGTGTTGGAAGCTGTCCAGAGGTGTGCAGCTGTCTTGGCTGCAGGCACCCCCCTTTTGAAAAGCAGCTAGCTATTATTAGCTTGTCTTACCTTGCTACCAGGCTCTTGTCGAAATTGAATGCCTGTCCCCTGGAGGTCTTGTGACTCTCAGGCCCGGTACTCTCAATTTGAGGTGGTGAATTTGGAATCAGTGACTAACCCAACGGGAAGGACCCAGCAGGCCTCAATTGTTAAGTGGAAATGCCATGTTGAAGAACTAAATGCCTGGTCCCAGTGGCATGTTAACTTTATGTGAAGTGGGAGGAGTCTGTATCCCCCACTCCTTCACCCTAAGCTTGAGCCACTGGCTCAGTGGGACCCTTGCTTCACAGGGTTCCCTGAGATGCCAGGCCTGGTTCACTAATGATTCAGTTGAGCTGAAAACCGGTGGTGTGCATCAGGTCCCGCTGCTGCACCTGCTCTTGAGGTGGGACGTGGCCTCTCTGCTCATTAGGCATACCTCAGGGCAGTGCTCGCGCTCTGCTTGGTACTCCCCTTGGTGAGCCGTGAGGTTTGGATGGACTCTGGGGCATGGCCTAGCCTTCCGTCTGCCGCTCGGAAAATGATGGACTGTTTTGAGCTCTTCAGGTCGACGCCCCTGGTAAGTGCCTGCTCTTGATGAGACTGGCTGGCATCCGGCTGCTAGGTGAGCTTGCACCGTCCAGGCTGTCCTTGTACCAGACGTGACCGCACATCCACCGTCACTGACTGGACTCCTTGTAAAGACTTCTGTGTTTCTGGCGCACACCTGACTGCTGCATGTCCAGTGTATGATTCCTGCCAAATGTTTACCCAGTTTCCCTGACAGAGGGGAGCCACATCACGTGGGCCTTTGTCCCACCTGCCCCACTGGCAGGCTGATTACAGGAGACCTTTGCGCCTTCCTCACAGCTAACAGGTGCCTCCCCACTGATGACACTTTCAGGTTATGGTGTTGCTGTTCTAGACTGACCATCCAGCTTTGGTCATACCATAGTGACCCCTGAAGCTAATCTGTGCCGTGTTTCCAAGCTGTCCAGACCATGTGCAGCCTGGCAGTGATGCACCTTTATCTCAAATGCCACTTAGTAGTAGACTTTCAGTTAAGGTGTTCGGTGGGCCTTCCATGTTCGCTACCATCCACAGATGGTGTGTGGCATCGCGGAGCCCTGGAGTAGCCTCGTCGGAAACCCGTGCAGAAAGGTTTCTGACTCTGCCTCCTTCATCTCGTCCCCTCCTCCTCTACACATAGCAAAGCAGTTGGGTCACTGAATACCGCTTTCCCCAGGAAGGGATCATTTCCTCTTAGCTGCTTCCTGGGTTATGACTAGGACAGAAGTTGTGAGACATTTTATATACACCCATTTTGAAAATTCTGAATTCCATCCTGATCATTCCTGGGTATATTTTTTCCCATAACAGCAACCGCAGACTGCCCTGGGTGACAGCCCAGCCAGTGGGGACTTGGGAATTTGAATTTAATTTTGCCGTGGTCCCCTGAATTGTCTTGTCGGACTGATAGGGGGAGCCTAGATTATTAGGATAATGATCACTTAGTTTAGTCCTCTGGCCACTGAGTTCCCAGCAGGGCACACGTTGGCCAACGTAGAAGGACGTAGTGGATCTGTGTAAGCTGCATAAAAATGCCCTCACTTCTCCAGCACATGGCCCTACCTTGCAGAGGACTGGGTGTGGGTAAAGTGTGATTGGCAAGCAGGTGCTGTAATGGGAACATGTGGTATTGGAGAGAAGGCACCAGTCCTGACACGTGGGGAGAGAGCACTTTACATCTCCGGAGGTACTGGAAAGGGAAGGACATTAAAGATCCTTGTCCTTCAGAACCACCCCTAGAGTCGTCTTCAGTAATGGAAAAGCCTTGGTGTGGTTCTCCCAAATTTTTGCAAGGGACTTAAGTGTAACTTTTGGATCTGCCTTCCCTGGCCAGAACATATTATGATGAATTGGTGCATTCCTCGTAACCGCACTGAGAAGATATCAGAAGCCACGTAGAACAGTTCCTGCTCCACAAAACACCTGTTAACACCTTCAGATGTCAGCCCACCTCCATTCTTAGGGCCATCACTGTCATTCCATGAGTGCAGATGACTGCCACCTGGCTGGTTGACTAGACATACTGGACAGGTTGGACTGACTGTTCTCAGGCAGCCCCTCCAAAAGCAAGGACAAGACAGTTACTTGAACTTAACCAGCTGGAAAGCTATGTTGGAGGCACTTTCAGCCGATGCCGCCATGATAGAAGGGCCACTGGGGGAACCCCAGTCACTGTAAACAACACTTTCCAGGACCAACATGTGCACCGTTGCGACTGCGCGCGTGTTTCTCTCCCACAAACATGGTGACTTACACCCTGAAGGTGATCACTGAAGACCTTGAGGTGTTTAAGGAAAACAGCCAGTAGTAGGTCATAGAGCCCTCATAAGACCGTGGAGATCTCCAAAATGAGGCTCCTCTTGATTACTCAGAGCAGGTTGCTGGAGGGATAATTGACTTACTGTGTATATAGCCTGCAGACGGCCCTACTGTCAGAACCATAGAAAGGGCAGTAGGAAATTTGTCGCTGCCTTTCTCTGAAGTGAGCAGTAAAAATGCCTTGGCTGGAAGATACTCAGTCAGCCTCAACTCACTAGTCAGGGTTGTATAAATGCTAGACTTACTCTGGATTTCCTCCTTGTGGGCCAAGACAGAGCTCGTGCAATTACTAATGCATCCTGTTGTACCTGTATTAATGCCCCAGAGCAAGAGGAAAAATCAATTCAGAAACCTAAGGAGAAAGCCATCTGGCTTTCTGAGATAGATCCTGAGAGTTTATGGGATTTGTTCAGCCAGCTGGGTCCAGGACACTGGAGGCATGGCTAAAGACAGGACTGCAGGGTAGCTCATTCTGATGCCTGGAGTCCTGCAGATAGTAGCTTTAATTAAATGTTGTATGAGACAAATTGAATGGATTTGGTCCCAGCCTCTAATGGTCAGATTGATCACAGCAGCTGATGGAGTGGTATACTCAGGAAAATTTGCCAGAAGCCAAGACACTGTGAATACAAGGGATGGATACTGTTGAGGGGACAGTTCTCAAGGGATCTCCGTATGCATTTTCCTCTGCGTTTCTGTATGTCTTGGGAACAGAGACTGTGCATTTGTCCTTGACTCTCTTCAGTAATGTTGGTATAGCAACAGTCTTGGAGATAAAAATAGTGTCTCCCTTCAGACCTTAGGGTAGATTTGCTTACAGCTTTGGATGATCATGTTAGGCCAGGTAGAATTCACCAGAGAAGCAGTCTGGTCCTGTGCTTTTTCTTTGTGGGGAGTTTTTGTTTTGGTTTGGTTTTTTTGTTTTGTTTTTGTTTTTTCACAAATTCAGTCTTTTTATTTGTTATAAATCTATTCAGATTTAGTTTCAGGAGTTTCTGTCTTTCCTGGAATTGCTCATTTCATCTAAGTTATCCAAATCATTGGCATACAGTTGTTCATTGTATTATAATTCTTTTTATTTCTGTGCTGTTGGTAGTTCCCGCTTTCATTCCTGATTTTAATAATTGGAGTGTTCTGTTTTTTCTTGATTAATATAACTAAAGTTTGGTCAATTTTGATCTTTTCAAGGAAACTTGGTTTTGTTGTTTTGTTTTGTTTTTTATATTGCTTTTCTGTTCTTTGTTCCATGAACTTCTACTCTAATTCTCATTTTCTTCCTTTTGCATGCTTTGGGTTTAGTTTGCTCTTTTCCAGTGTTTTTTTTTTTTTTTTAAGATTTTATTTATTTGAGCAGAGGAGGAAGGACAGAGGAAGAGGGACAAACAGACACCATGCTGAGCACAGAGCTGGCCCCGGGCTCAATCCCAGAACCCCAAGACCATGACCTGAGCCGAAATCAAGAGTCTGACACTTAACTGACTGAGCCACCCAGGCCCCTCTTCCAGTGTCTTAAGGTGAATGGTTAGGCTACTGATTTGAAATTTTTCTTCTTTTTCAGTGTAGGCAATTTACAACTATAAATTTCCCTTTCATCACTGTATGTTGTGTTTTTGTATTTATCTTTTGGGATTTCCTAATTTCCCTTGTGATTTCTTCTTTGTCCCACAGTGGTGAATTTCTCAGATTTTTCTGTTAATTTTCATTTTCACTCAACTTTATTGGCAGTAAGACTGTATGACTTCAATCCCTTCAGATTTATTGAGGCTCATGTTATGGGCTGGCATATGGTCTATGCTGGGGAATGTTCCATGTGTGCTTAAGAAGAATTATATTCTGCTGTTGCTGGATAGAGAATTCCCTGGATGTCTGCTGGATCTCGCTTGTATATGGTGGTGTTCTGGACTTCTGTAACCTTGTTGATCTTCTGTTTACACTATCCATTACTGAATGTGGACAATGAAGTCTCCAACTCTTACTGTTGAATTGTCATTTCTCTGCTTATTCTTTTGTCAGTTTTAGCTTCATGTATTTTGTTGGTTCTTATTAGATATGCTTGAAACAGTTACATATTTCTATATGTTACAGATCCAGCAGCACAATTGCATATGTGTTGTTTTATACAGTTGCTTTTTAAGTAAGAAGAATGCAGAAAAATATGCATTTTAAACTTTTAGAATTACATAATTATCTTTACCAGTCCTCTTTGGGTTTTTGTGTGTGAATTCTGGTTGATCTCTTTCCAGCCTGAAGAACTTCCTTAGGTATTTTTTGTAAAGCAGGTCTGCAAGCAACAAATTTTGCTTTTATTTATCTGAGAGTATCTTTATTTTGTTTTCATTTTAGGAGAGGGGGTGGTTTGTACTCTTTTTTTACAGCAGTTTTAAGATTCACAGCAAAATGGAGCAGAAGGAACAGAGTGTTCCCATGTACTTCCTGCCCCTATGCAAGAACAGCCTCCCCCACTATCATGGACATCCCCGACCAGAGTGGATGGTGCATTTGTTAAAACTGATGAAGCTGCACTGATGAGTCCTATCACACAAAGTCCATAGTTTACATTAGGGTTTACTCTTTGTGTTGTACATTCTGTGGGTTTTGACAAGTCTATAATGACATTTATCCCCCATAATAGTATCATAGAAAATAATTTCACTGCCCTACACCTTTTCTGTGCTCTACCTCTTCATCCCTCTTTCCACA
The DNA here is from genome assembly GCF_003265705.2 of Callorhinus ursinus. Classification (NCBI taxonomy): domain Eukaryota; kingdom Metazoa; phylum Chordata; class Mammalia; order Carnivora; family Otariidae; genus Callorhinus; species Callorhinus ursinus. The sequence continues at coordinate 5,680,672 of NW_027397088.1, forward strand.
GTAATCCAAACACTGATCTTTTTACAGTCTCTATAGTGCTGCCTTTTCCAGAATTGTCAGACATTTAGAATCACACAGTATGTACCCTTTTCTGTTTTCAATTTTGTAAAAGAGCATTGCTGGATATAAGATTCTTCACTGACATGGTTTTCTTTTAGTACCTTGAATGTTGTCCCACTGCCTTTTTCTTCCATTATGTCTGATAAGAAGTTAGCTGTTAATCTTATTCGAATTCCCTTGTAACTAAGGAGTTATTTTCCTCTTGCTGCTTCCAGGTTTTCTCTCTGCCCTGATTTTTGGTATTTTGACTACTACCTGTGTTTCTGGATCTCTGCATTTATCTTAAACTTGGGGGAAGTTTTCAGCCATTTTTACAAACATTTCTGCTGCTTCATCTCCTTGTGTTCCCCAATGCACAAATATTGGTGTGCAGATGCATGTCTCACATTTCTGTGGTTCCATCCATCTTTTCTTCAAGTTGATTGATTTTTCTGCCAATTCAGATCTGTTGAGCACTCAGAATTAAAAAGTATTTCCTTTCAGGGGCCCCTTGGTGGTTCAGTCTAACTGAGCATCTGACTCTTGATTTCAGCTCAGGTCATGATCTCAGAGTCGTGAGCTTGAACCCCATGTCAGGCTCCACACTGGGCATGGAGCCCGCTTAAGATTCTCTCTCTCTCTCCTTCTCCCTCTGCCTCAGCCCCACATCCTCTTAAAAAAAAAAAAAAAAAAAAAAAAAAGTTTTTTCTTTCAGTCATTGTACATTTCAACTCCAGAATTTCCATTTGGTTCTTTTTGCATTTCTAGCTTGTTAATGATATTCTTTCAGGTAATACCGTCTTCTTACTTTACTTCTCTAAGTATGGTGTCCTTATTTGAAGTCTTTGCTGGTATCTCTCTTTTCCCAAGCAGTTCCTGTTGCCTGTTTTCCCCCAGTGTTGTATAGGCCACTTGGTCATCCTTTGTGTTTTCATGTCTTGTAATTTTTTGAAAGCTGGACATTTTAGGTTATATATTGCAGCAGTTCTAGATATTGGTTCGTCTCTCCCCTCTCTGGGACTTACTTTTGTTGTTATTTGCTTGATGGTTTGTTTTGTGACTTGACTATTTTAGTGAAATCCATTACCCCTACTCTGTGAAGACTTCCATGGACTCCTCAGTGGGCACAGTCTTGAGCAAGTCCTGGAATAACAGTGCTTTCATAAGGCTCTCTTTGGCTATCTCTTCCCTGGTTCTCTAAGCTGCTAGCTTTATTTGGTATTACACCTAGCCTGTTAGAATCAACTGATTACTGGTTAGCTACTCTCTTGTTTTGTTTTTTGTTTTTTTGTTTTACAATGTCTGGTACATTAATTGCTTAGCAGTCTGACCCAATTAAATTTGGGTAGGAATAGTTTCTGAGACCAGTCTGAGATTTATACGTATCCTAGGGGGGGCTCTTATTAGCTGGCCTTCCCTGGTGACTGGGTGAGTTATGGTTTAGCTTGTTGCCCTTCATTATCATTTTCAAGAACATCCTTAGGTTTAAACTTACCCATACTCTGTCTCAAACAAAGTCATTTTATTTTGGGAAATAGTTCTTTTTTCTTGTGGATTACCTCTCCCCCAGGGCAAAATCTCTGAACCACTAGTCTGGGTGCTGAGTAGAGTGGTAGCCTCTGATTTCTCAGCTTGCCTCTGCCAACATAAAACCTCTCCCTAAGAGTGACTCGGGGCAGAATTGGTTGCAGTCCCCAATATTTTTGCCCTGTTACCCCTGGGATAAAGCCTCCTTATGGATAGGGGTCAGGTAGAGGAAGTGAGTCCCTGACCTCTCAGTCATACTCACAAGAGATTTTTACCTCTTCTACTTTGAGTGAAAGAGGAGAAATGCTGGTAGCCTGTCTGTCCTAGTAACATTTGAGAAGACTTGATTGGTAGCCGAGAGAGGGAAGAGAAAGCCTGTATTCTTAGCTACACTCGGAGTGAGCTCCTGTCACACTAACTGGAGGGTAGGTGGGGAAAGAAGTGGGTTTTGGCTCAGATGCCATGAGCTCTTTGTTCTTACCGAGTGTTAGTAGACTTTCTTGAATAAGTATTCCTTCATTTGCTCTATGGCCTTAGGACAATTTCCAGAGACTTTAGGGTTTTGTGATTTTTTTTTTATGTTTTTTGGAGTTTGGGGGGGTTTTGTTTGTTTTGGGGTTTTTTTGGTAATAGTGTACCAGCTTTGCTTATTTGGTTGAAGAATGTGTTTACAGAGCTCATTTTATACTGCCATCCCAGAGTTGGAACTCTACCTTTGCTTTCGAAGCATATTTTTTTTTAGATAAAGAATTCTGAGTTGACAGGTTTTTCCTTCAGTGCTTTAAATATGTTTCCTTTGTCTCCTGGCCCCCATTGTTGTGGTGCTGTCTGTGATGTCTTCTCCTCCTATCCTCTATTCACTGGCTAGTTGGTGTTACCCTTTGTCTTGGTTTGTTTAGATTTGATTGTGATGTCCATTAGTATGGTTTATGCTGAACACCTGCTTCCTTCCAAGAATCTGGAATTTTGACCCATGCTAGGCAGAGGATGCCTCTGTGGCCAGCCCCTAACAAAAAACTCTTGGGCAGGAAGTCCTTAATGAGCTTCTTTGGTAGACAACATTTTGCATATGTTGTGACAACTTGTTGCTGGAGGAATGAAGCGCATCCTCTGTGACTCCCCTGGGAGAGGACCCTTGTAAGCCTGCGCTCGCTTTCCCTTGGACTTTCCCCCACATGCTTTTCCCTTTGTTCATTTTGCTTAGTGTCCTTTCACTGTGTTAAATCATAGCCATGAGTGAAACTGCATGCAGAGGCCTCGGAGTTCTAGTGAATCCTCAAACCTGGAGGTGGACTTCGGTGCCCCCAACACACCCATTGTTGTTTTCCACTAGCCTGTTGTAGTTCAGGAGTCCGACTGGGATTTGAGAGGGTTTATAATATTGTTTCAGGGGACTCCCCCTTCTGTGGGGCCCTTCTGTCTGTGATCTTCACTAGATTTCTAGCATTCTATCAACTCCTGACTCGGGCCTTCTGACCCCCAAAGCCTGGAAGACTGCACTTTTTTTTTTTTTAAGATTTTATTTATTTATTTATTTATTTATTTGAGAAAGAATGAGAGACAGCACAAGGGGGAAGAGGGTCAGAGGGAGAAGCAGACTCCCTGCTGAGTAGGGAGCCTGATGTGGGACTCGATCCCGGGACTCCAGGATCATGACCTGAGCCGAAGGCAGTCGCTTAACCATCTGAGCCACCCAGGCGCCCTGGAAGACTGTACTTTCTATGTGAGTCCTACCAGCAGCCAACCAGGGAGTGCAGAAGCCCTTGGGTTCCCTTGTTTAAAGGGTTTAGTCCCTCCAGTGTCTACCAGCTTTTGGTTTCTTTAGTGTTGTCAAATATTTATGTTTATATTACTCCTTTACTTCTTGCAGTGGAACTGTCTGCCTGTGTTTTTAATGGTTAACAAATGTTCTTAGTATTTCAGGCAACTTTTTCTTTTCTTAATAGTAAACACAACTCTCAAACGGCTGGTGAAACACTTTATCTTCCTCATATAAAGAGCTGTTGCTTTTCAAAGGTCCTGTAGAATTCTTTGATAAAAGCAGGGTTTTTGTTTATTCATTTTTTCCATAGTGATGCTCTGTTGTTCCAAATTTTCCAGCCATTGGTGTAAGACCCAAACCTGAGAAAACCTTTCAGCATTTCTTGTGGTTTCAAAGTTATCCTGGCAGCCTGCTCCCACTGTTCTGGCTGGGAGGAATCATAACAAGTATTGCTGACAAGGTTATCGATGATAACACAATGTGCCAAACTTTTCCTACTGTATTTTGCAACTTTGGTCTTTTCCTATAAGCCAATATATTTGCATGCCTTGCCCTGATAAAATTTCTAGGCTGTTTGGTATTTAATGTAGCAATAGCAGAGTTACTCTTTCTTCCTACTCATCCTGAGCTCTTTAACCAGTTTGGGCTTCTCTGTGGGTTTTTGTTTCTGTGTTAGGGAACCTTTGTCCATCCTTGTCTGGCTTCTGTGACTCTGTAGCACATTTCAGCACATTCCTGGGGCCACAGATACTAGGATGTGCTCTGAGGTAGGTGAAATGAATTAGGTGTTTGGAATGATCTTTTGATTAATTTCACAGTTTTGCAAACCATCAGAGGACGTTGTAGTGTTAAGGAAAGCCTTGTCTGATTTGTGTCACTTCTTGGCTTTTTAGATTGAGTTTTAGAAGGAAATCCTAACAGAACTTTGGTCAGTTTACTGTGCCACAGGTAGTCAAGGCTATTGTGATTTGGATTCACCAGAATTTTACGGCACATGTGATTGTGGGTAACATAACAAAACAATCTAGGTAATTTGGATAAGATTTTCATGCCTTTCTTCATTTTGTCTTGGGCTTTTAAGAATCTTAGTAGAACTTGTCTGCGGTTCTATACTTCTGTGTTAATAAGTTTGTTTTATATAAAATTCTTTGCTTTGAAATTCTGTAACTAGAGGTGGATACCTGTGCGTATACTTTGAAAAGACTGTTTACTGAAACTCGTTTTCAGAAACGGCTGTGTTAGCAAGGAGAGGAAGAACACGAGGGGAAGGGACCGAAAACCTGAAGGAAAATTTATTTATGTGTTTCTCTTGGAATCAAGGTTTTCCTCCCTCACCACCATAAAAGCTCTCTGGAAATAATTTTAGGCTTAATAGTACGGTCAAATATTTTTGAATCTGGGTAATGATGCCTTTTTGTGGGAGACTAATTTATTTTAGCCACTCAGACTAAGAATCAATAGGACTTTTCCTTTAAGCTTTCAAAGGGGGGAAGAAGGACATCTGTCAACTGTACTTCATGCTTCTGGACTGGAAATTGAGTTAGAAAGAAAACAAGTATTAAAATGTAGTTTCCTCTTAGGAGAGAATCTGTTTACACCTTGTCTTTAAAACTTTTAAACTATTTCTGCTATGAAATTGATTCATGTGGAATTTTCCAGAAATACGTCTTTTACTTATATTGAAATACTTAAGCCCTTATATAAAACTTTTCACAAGCAAAGGAGCAGGGGAAAAAAATCACTTTTAAAGTTTTCCATGCTATATTATGGACTGTGTGGACTTGCATATGCAGATCCAACATTAGTTATTAGATAATAATCTACAGAGATTATTAGTTATCTCTGTAGAGACCTGTTAGGCATGAAATCTGCCACCTGCTGAAACAAGTCCTTTCTTTACCCTTAGTCCTTTTTGCACGGAAGCAGTAATGTGTATTTAATTTTAGGGTTTTCTGTAGTTAAGGGCTTTAATTCCCTATATCCCAGGTAGACATATTGGAGAGTTTTTTTTTGATGGGGGTGGATTTTGAGAGTGGGGGAAATGATGAGGTAAGGTATTCTCCCATTCTCCAAAAGTGTCTATTGTTGTACTCTAAATTACCTTCTGTTATTTTGGAATGTTGGAGAACTAGGTATACCATTATGGCATCTGACCTGACCTGTAGATTTGCCAGAAATTTATTGATGTTCTTGGTAATTAATGGGCTTAGACGTTGAATCCTTAATTAAAGAGCTGCTCTGTGGCTGTAGGCCTCTCCCTGCAAGGTACAGAGATGCATGCTGCCGCCGGGGAAGCAGACTGATGGTTTTTATTTTAACTATAGAGAGGTTCCAACAGATTCTAAATATTTCCCCAATAACATGGGGTTATTATGTCAAATAGATTTTGTTCACGTGAGTCATCAAAGATCTCCCATTTACACTTAATGTGAAGGTAGTACATATGTCACAGTAACTATCTTTTATGGCAAATTCATAAATTAGTGAATTCATAAATTAGGTATGGGATATATTGATCATCAAATTCAAAGATTAGCAGCATCTTCCTTTGAAGATGTTAGTGTAAAATTAGGTTCAGGGACGCCTGGGTGGCTCAGTCGTTAAGTGTCTGCCTTCGGCTCAGGTCATGATCCCAGGGTCCTGGTATCGAGCCCCGCATCGGGCTCCCTGCTCGGCAGGAAGCCTGCTTCTCCCTCTCCCACTCCCCCTGCTTGTGTTCCCTCTCTCACTGTATCTCTCTCTGTCAAATAAATAAATAAAATCTTTAAAAAAATAATAATAAAATTAGTTCAAACCAATATTTGGAGGTAAATAAATAACCGACCATTCCAGACCATTTTGTTACTGATACAGCATCACATTCTCTATGGACCTTTCTCTGTTTTTTGTGGGTTTTTTTGTTTTGTTTTTATTTATTTGTCAGAGAGAGAGAGAGAGAGCACAAGCAGGGGGAGCAGTAGAGGGAGAGGGAGAAGCAGGCTCCTCACTGAGCAAGGAGCCCGATGTGGGACTTGATCCCAGGACCCTGGGATCATGACCCGAGCTGAAGGCAGATGCTTAACGACTGAGCCATCCAGGCATCCCAGACCTTTCTCCGTTTTAACCGAGTGCTTCTCACTGATACTTGAAATACTCACCGTTTCTTCCGTGAGCCAGTTCCACACGTCAGAGGCTCCGAGCCCTTTGTAGCTCGTGTTTACCACAGCCTAGCTAGTGCCCAAGGAGGGCCTGCCGTTGGTACCCTGAGGATGACCAGGCAGAAGGCTGCAGATGACTGGTCCTATTCCAGCTGTAACTGAGAACCAACTCAGGTGGTCAGGGTCTGAGGTAAAAATAAAAACAGAGCCCCCTTTGAATCACAGTAAAATAGGCTACTTAATGTACATCCATGTATTCTGGGCATAAAATTTTAGCATCTTGTCTGACTTAATTTCAGGGAAATTGCTAAAATCCCCAATGTTCTGTTCATATGCTTTTTTCAGCTTAGGAAAGAGATAGTCATTTTCTTTATCTGTGGTTTTTATTATTTCTGATGCTTCCTTATGAAACTTGCCCCTTTTTTTCCCAGATAATACATTGACACCTCTTTCTTTTCTGTTTATAAACAGGTTGAAAGGATCGTTGACAAAAGGAAAAACAAAAAAGGGAAGATAGAATATCTGGTTCGGTGGAAAGGCTATGACAGTGAGGACGACACTTGGGAACCAGAGCAGCACCTTGTGAACTGTGAGGAATACATTCATGATTTTAACAGACGCCACACCGAAAAGCAGAAAGAAAGCACACTAACCAGAACAAATAGGACCTCTCCAAACAATGCCAGGAAACAGATCTCCAGATCCACCAACAGCAACTTTTCTAAGACCTCTCCTAAGTCACTAGTGATTGGCAAAGACCACGAGTCCAAAAACAGTCAGTTATTTGCTGCCAGCCAGAAGTTCAGGAAAAACACAGCTCCATCTCTCTCAAACCGGAAGAACATGGACCTAGCAAAATCAGGTATAAAGATACTTGTGCCTAAGAGTCCCATTAAGAGCAGGACCGCAGTGGACGGCTTTCAGAATGAGAGCCCTGAGAAACTGGACCCCGTCGAACAGGGTCAGGAGGACACAGTAGCACCAGAAGCAGCAGCCGAAAAGCCAGTCGGAGCCTTATTGGGCCCTGGTGCAGAGCGAGCTAGAATGGGGAGCAGGCCCCGAATACACCCATTAGTGCCTCAGGTGTCTGGCCCCGTGACTGCAGCCATGGCCACGGGATTAGCTGTTAACGGAAAAGGTGAGTGTCCAGGTGAGCTGCTCAGCAGGCAGCGGCCCTGTCGATGCCACGGGCTGTTTCTCAGCATGCTGGCGATTTTCTCAAGGTGTGTAGGCACCCCTTTCTTACATGTTGGTCTTACTCTAGAGAGCAGGCTGATGGAAGTCTGGGGAGGCTGTGGACTGGAACCTCTGAGAGCCGGTGCAGCCTCTTTCTTTTTTTTTTTTAAAGATTTTATTTATTTATTTGACAGAGAGAGACACAGCGAGAGCAGGAACACGAGCAGGGGGAGTGGGAGAGGGAAAAGCAGGCTTCCTGCAGAGCACGGAGCCCGATGCGGGGCTCGATCCCAGGACCCCGAGATCATGACCTGAGCCGAAGGCAGACGCTTAACGACCGAGCCACCCAGGCGCCCGCAGCCTCTTTCTTTACTTGAAGCCTTTGGCATTTCTCTCTTCAATCAGCACTAGCTGTCTCTGTTTAATTTGTATCCACAAACCGTCCCACCACATCGACTTGCTTTGAACAGTGTCTCCTCACTCTAAATCCGTTACACGTGGTATTTTCCTTTATAGCAGGTTTCTTTGTGAACCTTCATACAACTTAGTATGTATAAAGTCTCAGGTTAAGGGTCCATCTGAATTTTCTAAATGTGACCAGTATTGATTAGAAGTCACGAGCCTTATTTTGCTGACGTATTTAAATAACTGGAAATGCCTTTCAGGTGAAGGTACCAGTCACCTAATAGAACCTACGGGACTTTCATTTGTTCATCTGTAATCATCAACTGTTCAGATCCCATTGTCCCTTTTTCAGAGTAGGAGTCCACTCAGCAGGGGTGGGTATTTTCTGTTGTGTTTCAGCTCCTGGATTCTGCAGCTTAGTTGGTTGAGCCCTGGCCTCCCCAGTTCCTAAGACTGCACAGCTGGGATTAGCACAGACAGCCCCCTTCCCCTGACTGTCCCCATGCCTCGGCGAACCACCGATTTTTATAGAGTTCTGTTAGGGGTTTCTCTGATGTGAGCCCCCCTAGTTTGGCCTCACTTTGGTCCCTGGTCATTTCTTACCTACCATAGTTTTCTCATTGGTCTCCCTGCTTCCTGCCTGTTGATGGTTTCTGTCCATTTTCTGTAGTTCTTGGAGGGTGCTGGGGCAGGGGCAGCCCTGTCAGCAGTCCGATCTGGCCACCGTTGTTTTAGTTAGCAGGCATGCTCCTGAGTCTCTGCTTGGTCCTCACCGCTCTCAGCTCCCTCTCTTCCAGGAGCATCATGCCTCCCCTGTGCCTCGGTCCTCTCTGGAGCTCCCACTCTACCTTCTGGTTCAGGACCCACATGCTCCTGCATCCTCTGGTCTCATATGCCGTCCATGTCCTCTGTGCTGCAATGTTGTAATTGTATCTGTCTGAGTGTCCCCGCCAACTCACCCTTAGTGAAATAAAACAAAATAAAATGATGTTGGTTTGGAAGGAGGGGAGCTATTTCCCTTAAGGAGAACTGTTCACCTGAGACACTGCTCTATCCATCTTGTTGTGGTGCATCAGTGAGTTTTGGTTTAGACCTTTTGTGTAGCAATGAAGAGGGAGGGATCTAAACTGAAATCTGGGGTTTCCCTCTGGACAATAAATTGCCATTTGGCCAGTATTTTTCAGATAACACTTTACCCAAATGCTGCTTTTCTTCCTTACTCCAGAAGTTTCACCCTCACCTGGAACTTGTATGAGCTTGTTTATTACTGAGTTGACTTCCCAAATTGTTGGCCTGCTTCTTTTACCTCACTATAAATGAAGGATCATAGAGGCTCAGAGGCAGAAGAGATGATTAGCCATAGAATTGCGTGCTCTGTTTCACAAAGAGGGCAGTCGAGTCCACGGAGACTGTGGTGTTCAGAGAGAACTGAAGGCAGAGATGGAATCAGAACACGTTCCTTACTTCCTACTCCCGTGTTCTCAGCTTTGCTTGCTGCCTCCACTGGATGAGGAGCATCTACTTCTCTATTGATGACTCAGGGCCAGGCACCCCCGCTGGGCTGTGTGCAGCAGATAAGGGCTGGGTGTCTGCTGACTCCAGGGCTGCGGTTGGCAAGCCAGCCCATGGGCCAAGCCCAGCGCCCCGCCTGTTTCTATACAGCCCGCAAGCTAAGAATGGCTTTGACACTTTGTAATGTTTGAAAAAAAATCAAGAGGAATAATATGTAATGACATGTTGAAAATATAAGAAATCCAAATTTCTGTATCCATGAAGTTTTGGGGGGTTTTTTTGTCTTTTGCTTTTTAGAGAAGGGAGAGACAGAGACTGTTTTTCTGTTTTTGGAGAGACAGAGATGGGGGAGGGGCAGAGGGAGAGAGACTCTTAAGCAGACTCCACGCCCAGTGTGGAGCCCAATGCGGGGCTCCATCTCACAACCCTGAGATCATGACCTGAGCCGAAATCAAGAGTCAGACGTTTAACCAACCGAGCTACCCAGGAGTCCCTCCATAAATAAAGTTTCATTGGAACACAGCCACATTCATTCATTGACTTTTGGTCTGTGGCTGCTTTCTAGTTACAAGGACAGAGTTGAATCATTATGACTGCGTAGCCTGCAAAGCTGAAAAAATTGGCAGTCTGGCCCTTTACAGAAAAAGTTTGCTAATCCTTGCTCTAGGAAGTCACAGTCCTAGGGCCGTATTTTTGGAAAGTAAGGGAACACAAAAGGCTTCAGAAGATCTGTGGTTCCACTTTGTCCACAATAGTTGTGTGTATATACACTTTTATGGGTGGCGTGGGGTCATGATTTTCAAAACTTTTTTGACCCTAAAATTTCCACATTTTGTCTTTACCAAGTCGTGCAGGCTTGGCTGCCCTCGGCAAAGCCTCCTGTTTTGTATAAAAGGAGGGTAATGGCTTCTGTTTAAATAAGGAGTTAGTGGTTTCCTTTTTTATTCTTCTTCCCATTTTGAAAACATTTTTTCATGTCCATAAAGGTGGCTTTGGTTAAAACCACCAGGGATGCATAAGCATCAATTCTTGAATTATTTTGTCTTGTTCTGTGGCATTAGATTCATTGATTAGGATGGGAGTACCACCGTACGTGCAGAGCCTCATGACCTCCTTTCTCTCCTGGCCCTGAGTCCTATGTACTGTGGAGAACACTCTCTCCACTTAGAAGAATGGAAGCCACTCAGGAAGGTTTTTTAGGACAGTGGTAAGTAACATGGCCATGATCTAAATCAGGCTTGCAGATTAAAAGGGAAAAGAACCATCTCCTCTTCCTTCTGGAGCCTCCCATTGGAGTGTCCTTTCTAAATGAAATAGGATGGCAAAAGCAAATGGTGTCTTAGACAGTATGGCCACCTGTGGGCAGATGCTTAAGTGGGGCAGTGCCTTTGCTTCTCCTTACCCTTTCCCTTTGTAGAAAGATGCTTTTGTTCCCTCCTCTGGAAAGTAAGCTCCAGGAAGGGATTTTGTTTTGCCAGGGCTAAAACCTACTATGTCCAGAGCAGTACCTGTGCATAGTAGGTGCTCTGCCAATGTTTGTGGAGGGAACAATTCAGGAGAATGGGTGCTCACTGAAGACAAGGATTGTAGTAAGTTCTTTGTAGCCCTGTGGCTGGGTCACACTCAGTGTGAGGGAAGAAATGCTATTGAAATGACCAAGTATGGAGGTGAGAAGTATAGGAACATTCTCCAAAACCTATTACTAGCCCTTGGGGTGTTTCTTTCCTGAGAGAGGGTACTGAAGCTGTGTCAGGCTATTGGTCCACACTCATAATTTCTTAAAGTAGTTGTTTGTTTTTACTTTCCACATCAATTTTAGGGCTACATAAGAAAACTGATTTGTTTTTTTAAAACTAATTGAAGCAGATACTTGTGGAGTCACTGGGAAATGAATCATCTTATTCAAAACATTAATCATGTGTGTATGAGGGATATTTTTGCCACCAAACACAACAGATATTTAAATATCTGTTAACCAAGAGAGTAAATGTTTCTGGAGAATTTTAACACACACGATTGCTTTTACAGAATAACCATATGTATATTTGGTTTGTAACTGTTTTAAGTATGAAACAAAGGTTTAAAAAGACGACTATATTGTTTCAGAAATATGAAAAATTTTAAAGCTTAGGTGATATGGTTGTCTTCTTTATATTAATAAGTTAATGATAGTATTTTCTTGGTCTTTTAATTGCCTAACAAATTAATCCTACAAAAGAAGCAACTGCTTTTAAAAACAGGATTATTGTTACTTTGTTCTTTTATGAACTCAAATATATAATTGTTCATCATTTGACAAGTATGATACTTGAGAAAACACTGTTAACACACTTTTTAAAAAAATGAGGCCTTAAACCCCATCAGTGTTACTGCGTAGGGTTGCTGCCAGAGATTAAGCCAAAGCCAGCAGATTCAGGAAGAAAGTGAAGAGGTACCTTAACATACCACAAGTCTTTCATCCTATGAGCATTTCCATCCAGGGAGGCTCCCGGGAGAAATTGTTCAGGAAAATTTGGTTTCTTCTGAGGAGCTGGAGTGTAAATTCCCCTTAGTAAGAATATGAAGCTGATCATCTGTCTCCCTTCTGTTATTATCGGGGAAGTTGTTGTTCCAAATCAGTAGCTCCACCCACACAAGAGGCCCATGGTCCCCTAGGGCCATTTATGATTGATGTGCTGAGATTAGAAGTTAACTCCAGGGAAAGTTAAGAAATCAGGAGACCAGTGGCAGGAGCTGCTCAGCAGGCCCCAACAGGAGAAGTCTACCCGGAAAAAGAGCACAGTTGAAGCTGTCCCTAGCAAGCAGTCCATTGACTGTGCCAGTGAGGGGTTGATCACAAAGGACTTGCATTGGAAACCAACAAACATTTTCTGGAGCCTGTTGTAAAATGGGTTCCATGCTGGATACTTCCGTGTGTCTTATCTCACCAGGAACAAACCTACTTATACGTAGAAAGATTACAGAAGCTAAAATTGAACCAAAGTGGAGTCAAGTTTTGAGGCAAGCAGATAGCAGCTCTGCGCCGCACAAAGCAGTGACTGGGGTGCCTCAGGCAGAATGATGTGGTGGCCCAGACAAGATTGTTCCTTCTTCGTGAGGGGGAGTTCAGTGGGCTGCAGAACTCTTCTCTGCTTAAGCGTCGAATGGCGTTTTAGGCACAAAGCTCTTCGAGAAGATCTACTCATCCAGCAGCAGTCTGTTAGCGTAAAAAGTTGGTCACCTCCAGGAATCTTTGAGGACATACCAACCATAATCGTTTCATTTTAAAAAGTTAAAAATGGGCACCTCTTTGCCACTGATGTAGAGCCAAGGCCTTTAAAGAATGGGGTACTTTGCTTTGCCATTTGTTTGGTGAGTCAAGCCCTTTTCTTTGGGTATGGATCCATGGACTAGAGTTCGGTTGTGTGGGAAGTGCATCCATAACACAGCATCTGCTGTTGCCATTGCAGATTTCGTTGAGTGGAGCAGAAACTTAAGTGCTTACAAATCTGAGTGTACAGTCCTGGAAAATTTTTTTCATTTTTCCCATTTCCTCACTTATACCTGATTCAACAATTATTTTCACTTAGAGCCTTTCCAGAGCATTAGACATCATTTCCCTTGAGGCCACAGCTCACCTCTTGTAATCATATCTCCGATCTTATGTAAAAATGATTAAATATGATAACCTGTTCAGCTGGCTTAAGTTCAGGGGATAAAGCCAGCCTGCTCCTGACCAGCACATATCCCAGCAGGAGCAACACTGGCCTGCTACCAGAGGACACCCCCCAGCCCCTACATTTCCAGGGTCTGATGGCATTGTTCAGGGGTGATTAGGGCTTGGGGGAGGGGGTGACCCAGCGAACCTACTTCAGAGCCGTTGTGACTGTTTAGTTTTCCCTTTTCATCTCCACTCTCTTGAGTATTTCTTCCTATACCAGTGGTTCTCAAAGCATGGTGCCCCAAGCAGCCGTGACAGGGGGACTCTGGGGGCCTGTTAGAAATGCAGGTTCCCAGCCAAGCCCCCCTCACGCCTCCTGAATTGCAGTGTCCCCTGGGCTCAGCAGCCTATTTCCCACAAGCCCTCCGGGTGGCTCTGGTACTTGCCAAAGTGTCGCAACGACCCCCCTGTACCGTGCTTTATTTTAAATTTGGTTTTCTAGAGCAAGATGGGACATAAATAAAAACACTACTAAATTCTTCTGTTTATAGTATATTTTAAGATTTCTTATGGTTAGATCCTATTCTCTCGTGAGATTGCTTGTTAGCCTTAGTATATCTTGATTTAAAATTGTCTTCGGGCTTTTGTGATTTGGTTTAATAAATATTTATAATTAGAAATTTTAAATGGCAGGAAAGCATTATAAAATAAAGCATCTCAAAGAAGAAAAGAAAAATAGAAGCAGCCCCCAAGCCCCGCCTCCTCCTTTCCAGAGAGAGAGAACTGCTGTTAACGGTTTTTTCCTTCCAGAAATTTTATAAACATGCATATTTTTTAAATACATCAGTGAGTTCATACTTGTCATACAGCTCTCCAACTTAGGCTTTTGTTTTTAATTTTGATATATCTTGGATATATTTTCATATCCACACAAGTAGCCCTACCTCATTCCTCTAACATGTTTGTGGCTATTTATTGTGCGAGTATATAGCCTACGTACCTGCCCCCCCCCAATTCAGTGTCCGTATTTCTCAGCAGGGGGCGCTTTGGCATTTGGGCCTGGATGCTTACCGGTTTAGCATCCTGGGCCCTGCCCTTAAGATGCTGGTAATGGCCTCAGGCATCGTGACAGATTGCTTTGTCCTTCCCATCTACCTGCGCCGGGCTTGTGTCTGGGTGCATCCACTATGTCAGAACCTCAGCGTAGATATTAAGAATTTTTTTTACACACAGATGAATACATTTTATCAGTGTTGCAACAGCAGAAATGTTAATGCACCTCCTGTCTTAAACCTGAGTAATCCATAAATAGTATGAATTTTTATGCAAGTAGTTTAGAAGTACGTTGAGCCTAATAGGAAAGTTTACCATTACCGCCTCCCCAAGGGGAACATTAATAGTTTGACAGCTTTCCTTTCAGACCTTGTACATATTTATACTCTTTGATATGGAATCATACTATATACATCGTTCTGGTATCTGCCTCTTTCGTTTAACATCATGTTGTGGAGAGCTTTCTATTTTAAGACACAGATCTCTACCTCTTTTGAAGTTTTAAACTTGATTTTTGTCTTTTTGGGTGCGATTTCATATTTATGGAGAAGTTTCGAAATCAGTCCAAGAAGAACCCATAGGCTTCATCCACGCTCCCCAGTTGTCTACGTTCAGCCTCACTCACTGACGTCCTCCCTCCTGCAGGTGTGCGTCTGTCCATGTGCTCACATGTGTGCGTGTGCATGCCCCCTGCACCCCCCTCTCACCTGTGTGAGCCTTAGCTGGACACTTGCTGCTGTCAACAAGAGTCCAGGGCTATAATGAAGATTTTGCTAGATGCTGCCAAATTGCTCTCTAAGCAAGCTGTAAAGATTGTGAGTGCCCATTTTCCTATTATTCTTAATCAACTTCTAAATACCTGTCAGATATTTAAAGTAGAAGATGGTATCTCCTTGTTTTAATTTTAAAATGTGGAAGTTCTGGTTTCACAGGTTAGAATTATTTGCATTTATTTTTCTGTTAATTCCCTTTATATATCTTGCCTCTTGGGGTGGGGGGGACATAGTCGTTCAACCTTTTCAAACTGTGAAGACTTTGTGAACATGTGTGTCCTCCTCGCCCAAGGACCACGCTGATCACGCGTGTTGGGGCCAGAAAGTACATCCTTTCAGCAGCGTTTCAGAAGAGCTCACTGACTTTGGCTCTCCCAGCACCCACTCCAGGACGATAACTTCCATGCCAGGGGTTAGAAGGAATAGTGCCATCGAGTCCCCACCCTAGGGGATTTACAACAGTTTAATGAGAAAACCTCAGATTAATTTGCATTAATCTTACGGTTCCTGTTCAGGTTCAAATATACTAAAGTGTATTTTATTAACTTGGAGTTTTATAATTTAAAAGAAATTTGGGTTCTTTAGGTCATATGTCAGAAAAGAATCTTGACTACAGTTCCTGCTCCTTTTGAACTTTATAACTGACTGGCACAGGGGCAGAATAAAAACAAGTCACTGATTCAAGTGAAATTCCCTTTTTGAAAATATTTGCTCTTGTTAGCACCTGCTGGTGAGGACTGAATACCTGTTACAAATCTCACTTGTCTCTGGGCACCTGGGTGGTTCAGTCGGTTAAGCATCTGCCTTCAGCTCAGGTCATGATCCCGGGGTCCTGGGATGGAGCCCAATGCTGGGCTTTCTGCTCAGCAGGGAGTCTGCTTCTCCCTCTGTCCCTCCCGCTGCTTGTGCTCACTTGGTCACACTGGTGAAAGGGCTTTTTTATAAGCCTCATTCATAGTGTTGCCAGTACTCTCTTAGTTGAGACTTTCTCTCTCTCTCTCTCTCGACTGAAACTGACTCAAATTGGCTTCAACAAACAAGCAAACAAAAGTGCCATCTATTGACTCAAGTGAGCAAGATCCAGGCTTAGGTGGCTCCATTGCCTAGGAAGTAACCAAGCCCCAGCCCTTCTCTCCACCTCTAGGCTTCATTCAGGCAAACCCATCCCACGGGGAAGGCAGATGCTATCTACAGTTCTAGCTGGCATCCCAACCCTCACAGCAAACCAGGCAGAAAAGAGTTTCTCTTACCCAGAAGTTCCAAGAGAGGAGATCGGCTTCCTCCAAACTCTGGTTACCCAAGCACAACCCAGGACGATTACCAGTAGGAGTGGAAGAGACCGAACTCCTGACAGTCTTGACACAATTAAGATTACCCTTAAAATACAACAGTGCTTTCCTAAGTTACAGAATATCATGAGTGTTAAATATGGAATAGTAAATGAATAATAATTTTAATTCATGTTTTAGCTTTTGGGCAGTCCTCTCAAACCGTACATGATCTTCTTCTCCCAGTACACCCAGATGTTGCTCACCATGAGACTGAACTCTGTGTTCACCTTTTCGTTTTCTATTTTTGTGTGTCATTGTGTGTTGTTCTTCCTTCATAGCTATTAGAGTCCTGTGTTTGAAGCGGGGGGAGACTGGGTGCTGTGTCTGTCTCGTAAGTTGGTGTGTCACCTTTTACAAGGCAGTGACATTTTTCATTACAAATGAGGAAAGGCTATGTTTGAGTCGGTTTATTAGGGACCTCTTAAAAGAAGACCCTACGGAGTCCTGTTCCCCAAGGTGCTTTTGCTTCGGGTGGAGTCTTAAGCAGCTTGGACACCTAGGCTATGTAGAGGAGCACTGATTCTTTAGGGGAATCGCCAAAAAAGTAAAATCTGGCGGAAGAGATCCAGGAAAAGATCCAGAACAGACAAATTCAATAAAACTTTAGATGATAGAATGGGAAAGCACTGTAGCAAACATTGTCATCTTTAGAATCTTTGACATTGTCTAGTCCCATTGTTTACATATAATAGGTGCTAAATTAACATTTGTATGTGAGCGAGTGAGTTGTCAGAGCAGTTTTCTTCACTTCTGCTTTCATCATTAGTGTTTGTCTTCTAAAAAAGGCTCTGTGTGAAAAAGAATGAGGTTTGTGGGGGTGGTTGGGAGAAATTGCCGAGGAAGTAAGAGCCGGGGCAAGTTTTGAGCTTGCTTGCAAATATGGAATGATGTGTAATTCTTGGAGCTGGAAAAACTCAAGAAAACATCTGTAGGTTAATGGTGTAGAACATCTTTTAAAAATATCAGTGAATAATTTTGCTCTCTATGACAGTATCCAGGAGGCAGCTTTATGGGTAATAAGTAGGGCCCCTCACCCAGATTTATGCACTTCCAGAGCTCTGTGTCACTAGAATGAGCTTCAGACCACTAGAGCCTTTCCAGTGCCTTAGGTTTTTGGTCATTTTAAGATGAAAATAACCTCGCTGTGTGATTCTGTGCGTTTCCTCTTTGTCATTCCCAAGCTACAGCCTCTAAGAAAGCCCTGCAGCCTTTCTCTATAATTCTTCCCAGTTGAACTGCCTCTTCCCCTTTCTCATCTGCGCCTAACTTAGTAGCACCCCTCCAGTGCTCATAGCTGCATCTTCCTCAAGTTCAACCTCCTGAAGGAGGACTTCCCGTTCACCTTCCTGCCCTCCCTGAAACCAGACACCTGCCCTGCTCACGGGTCCTCCGCCTTCCCTCACGGTCTCTGGAGTGGAGAGTGTTCATCCTCCCCCAGACCTAGATGAACACCCTGCCCTGTTGAGGCCTGTGTTTTCTGACTCCTTCCTCCCCCCCTTACTGTCCGTTTCACTGACCTCTTGGTCCTCTGTCAGCATTCCCCAGAAGACAGGCTTTAGGGTCCCACCTTTCCTTGTCACCCCAGAGGACTGGTCTCCACGTGGAAGCCACGACAGCCACATCACTCATCCTGGTGGCAGCTAGCGTTTACTGTGTCCCTGCGTCCCTGGGTTCACTCCATGCGTGTGTTGCTGCTCACCCCAGCTGGGACTGGTGAGTGATGCCCATTTTACTGATCACGCCAGGCTGAAAGACGGGAAGGACTAGAACTCATGAGCACCTTTTCTTCAGGGTTCCACTTGTCTCCACCCTGATTCTGATTTTCCTTTTAGGCCACACTTGTGGGACATTTCGTTCAGGATTGCCTGCTCTTTTCCTTTCCCACCCACCCCCAGTGTGGCTTGGAGCCACACTGCAGGGGCTCTTGGTCCCCGGGCCACGGTCACTCTAGGCCACTCCCCGCCACATTTAATATGAGCGCCATGTCGTTGTTTTTGCTTTCATTTTAATTGTGGCAGCAAACACATACACCTGACGTTACCGTCTTAAACATCTTTAAATGCATAGTTCAGAAACATTACAAGTGTATTCACATTGCTGTGCTCCCGGGCTCGATCACATTTTCACCTGACACAGTTGAAACTCTACCCTTTAAACACTAATGCTCCCTCCCATCTCCCCCACATCCCAGCAAACACCATTCCTCTTTCTGTTTCTGTGGTTTTGACTACGTCGGATAGGCTTATATCACTTCGGGATGTCCTGGAGCTTCATCCATGTTGAAGCCTGGTACAGGATTTCCCTCTTTTTGAAGGCTGTGTAATATTCCATGGCGTGTATAAACCACATTTTCTTTATGCGTTCATCTGTCAGCTGATGTGGGGTTGCGTCCACCTCTTGGCTGTTGTGAATAATGCTGCAATGAATATGGCTGCAATAAATATCTCTTCAAGACCTGGCTTTGAATTCTTCTGGATAAATACCCACAAGTGGAGCTGTAGGATCATATGGTAATTCTGTTTTTGATTTTGGGGTGCCTCCATACTGTTTGCTGTAGCAGCTGCACCATGTTACTTTCCTGCCACACTTTACATCCTCACCCCAGTACTTGTTTCTGGAACACTACTACTTTTTGTACACCTTTTATCTCTCTGGGTATTTCTTTTCCCAGTCACCTTTGTGGCTGTTCTTCTGCCCCCCCTTTAAGAGGCACAGCCCCCAAGACTGCTTGCTGGGCACATGCACACAAGGATATTTATTTGGTGCACAGGGCCTTTGGGAGGATGCTGACGGCAGCAGCTGGGGCCAAGGGCCATCCGCTGGGGGTTCCAGCTGCCCTGCCCACCCCCCCACTGCCTAAGCACTAGGGTCCTTCTTCCCAGTCAAGGTCAGCAGGCTGCTCCATTCCCCTGAGCTCCTCTGCTTCCACATGTCCTTTTAAGTAGAGTTGACATGCTCCTCTTTTTTTTTTTTTTTTTCTTTAAAGTAATCTCTACCCCCGTCATGGGGCTTGAACTCATGACCCCAAGATCGAGTCGCATGCCCCACCAGCTGAGCCAGCCAGGCACCCTGACACGTTCCTCTTTACAGCTCTGTCCCCAGAGGTTTCTCCTCCTTGCCTCGCAGTAGGTGGCCACCAAATGTGGGAGGTGGATAAAGCCTTCTCTTCCTTCGTGGCTCATCCTAACGTGTCTTCATAATTACTGTTTTTCTGATGTTACTGAATTTCAAAGTTACCATTTTAACTGTGTATTAAGAATAATACAATATTGTTTTATCTGGGCAAAATCTAGTTAAGGAATTCATTCAACTTCACTGAACAAATGCAGTAATAAAAGAATGAGCTGTGTACTGTAAAATGTATACAACTGCTTGCCGTTATCTGAGTGTTTGGGGACAAGAGGCTTCTAATTTACTTTCTCCCTAGGAGCCTGGGTTCCCTACGGCTCTCGGGTCACCCCACCTTCTCCCACTTCCCAGGGGCTCTGTAGGGGCTTTGGCCCCTACAACTGTGCTTGCTTCACGTTACGTGGCTCCAAGCGTGCTTGCTGGCTCCTGATTAACTGTCTTCTGTGACTTTGAGTTCCTGAAATAGTTTTTCCTCTGGTTTTAAGGCACATTTTAAACCTTGCTTTGAATTTCTGAGTGAATACGTTCCATGCCATTCTCTGACCATCACAGCCTCTGCACAGGGGTTTCTGGAAGGTCCCTGCCTTGTTATCAGGCACTTAGTGAGCGTTTGCTGTGTGCCAGACTCCATGCTGGATGCTGATCATCCAGAGCCCAGTGAACGACAGCCCCTGACTTCTAGGAGCTCATAGCTTGGTAGGACCGGTGTCCGTGAAAGAGCCTTTGTTTCTGACTCTAGGGATCCATTTGAATGGCATTGCAGTTGACAGGAAGTAGCAATACTGGTAAAACTGCCTCCCTGCTGAAGTCAAGGGTGAAATGGTCCAGAGTGCACAGAGCCATAGTGTGCTCTTGGCCAGGCCACGGTGCTGAAAGTCCAGCCTGAGGGTTATAGGCAACATTCCTTAAGGCAAGAGCAGTACATCAGACTACTGAAAAGGAGATCATAATAAACTAATCCTTGTGCAGACCTGTTCTTGCTGAAACGATGACATCTAATGAGATAAACTATCTCTATAAAAAAGTGATTACCCTCATGTAATAAATACCCATCTCCCCTAGTGGTAAGGATCTAATGTAACTGCCTCTTGGTCTAGGACCATAAACAGGCTCTGCCAAGGCATTCAAAATACGAAATATTAAGAAAACACTTTAAATCTTAACCTCCGGGGTATTTTTTCCTCCGGGTTATTTTCCAAACTGTGTATTTGCACTTCCGTTCTCCATGCCACCGCCCTCCCCACCTTTTGGGAATATGAGCCTTTATCATCCGTTTATTTATGATAACATCGGGTCTGCCCTTCCTACTTCATTATTTAAGAGTTGACTCTGCTTAAAATATTTTTTTAATAGGAACATACTAGGCTCTCAGAATACCTGAAAACAACCTCCTTTCTGCCCAGTTATCTCCATCATGGCCCACTCTAATTTTTGTCTGCAGTTTAAGTTCTTATTTATGTATGTGCAGCTGAGGGTGGGAAGTGCGCTGTCAGGGAAAAGATGTAAATCTGTTCCCACCGTAGAGCCGCAGCTTGGACTTAGGACCGTCTTAGACACTTGGAGTTCAGCTGTGTGCTGTAGATGGCCCCCTCCACCTCTGTGCTGAGAAGGAGTTGTCACAAAGTCCATGCTCTGAAATAGTGGCAGTAATCCCTAGCAGGTCTCCTCAGCCCCCAGGTCATCCACTGTGCCCCTGCCAGCCTGAGACGCACCACCCACCCCAGATTACCTGAATTTCAGAAGTAGATGTTGGATAAAAATAGTAGCCCCGGAGCGCCTGGGCAGCTCAGTCGTTAAGCGTCTCCCTGCGGCTCGTGATCCCGGGGTCCTGGGATCGAGCCCCGCGTCGGGCTCCCTGCTCGGCGGGAAGCCTCCTTCTCCCTCCCCCACTCCCCCTGCTTGTGTTCCCTCTCTCTCTGTGTCTCTCTCTGTCAAAAAATAAATAAAATCTTTAAAAAAAAAAAAAAACAGCCCCATTAGCATGGCTATAAAAATGATGTGTATCACAGTCTCTTAATGAAGCCAGTTTAAATGACTGGGATACTAACCTGAGTTTCTGTCTTCTCAGTCCCCTTGAGACTTGATTAAGAATATTAAACCCTCTGGAGTCCTTGGTGACCTAAGTGCTGTCTTAATCACTCTTCGACAGCTCAGTGTCTACGTGTCAGACACCTCACGCTGAAGACCCCCGTCCTCAGACTCACAGGACTGTTTCTAGTGTTAACAGTCACTGTCCTGGGAATCCTGTGTCCCCGTGGTGGTTGGAGCCTTAAAAAAAACTTAGTGGGTTCTAATTAAATTTTAAAGTCAAATAGTAAGATGACATGGTGTATGAGAAGGCGAACGCTCAATTTTAATTAAGTTTTATATTGCTAACGGAGGGAGGGTTCTGCATTTTATCCAGTAAATGACACTGCCTGTCGTCTGGATATGCGGGGTGACTTTTATTAAATGTAACACACATCGTTACCAGAAGCCCTTAAACTGGACAGAGATTGTTTATCGTCTTGCTGATACAGTTTTAAATTATGTATTCTGTGTTAGTATCATAATTGTAGCACTTTCTTCTTTGGATGACACTTTTCAGCAAAACTTGGTAGCTATTTCTTATACTTGGCATTCCCTCTGAAGGTTAAATGCCATTTTGGTTTTGTGGGAACACTGTGCAAACGTAATGTGAACATTAGGCACATGATTACGGGGGCTCACGCTGTTTAATTGCCGTGTTGCCAGAGAGCTGAGTGAGGTCTGCCAGCGTCGTCACCTCATGTCTTCCCAGCAGCAGCTCACATGTAGGACCACACAGCCCACACCAGCCTTGGAACAGGTGACGTCTCACCCAGAGTGTGGCTTTGGAGACACTGTTTCTGATTCCTAGAATTCCAGTTGTTTTATGGGCTCTGAAGGGAAAGTGGGACGCATGCCCCCTTTTCCCATCACACGTGTGTGCTCCGCGGTTTCAGGCGAAGCTCACCCGATGGGGCAGGATGGCCTCAGCTTTATAACAGCAAGTGAGGAGGAGTGGCGTAAGAGGAGTCTCAGTCTGGTTTTTGTTTTGTTTGGGGAAGGAGGGGTTGCCCTAGTGAATTTTCCACTTGCAAAGTAATCCCGTTTTCACGAGGGATTTTCTGATATGCATTTAATGAGCAGTTGCACACCGGGTTTTCTGCTGCTTTCATCTGGGTAATCCTGTGACCGCCTAGCGTGGCACTCTGCCATGATCTCCAGAGTTGCTCGCGTTACTGAGTATAACCAGTCCACGTTAGAAACGGGAGCTTGAGTAAGTCTGAGGGTGGCCCCTGAGAGCCTGATTACCAGAGGGACGGCATGTCCCCAGGATGCCCTACACAGAAAACAGGGGCTCCTGGAAAATGCAGAAAAAGCAGTGGCAGTTCCGGTATCTGTTTCCTTGATTTCTGGAAGAATTGAAAGAAAAGCTGACTACTGGAACTTGGCTCAAGGACAGTTTTGAAGTAGTCCTCGATGCTCAAAACTGGATTCTAAAATTTCAGGTTTTTGCTGTATATTTCGAGTCTGTTGTGTTCGGTCAGTTCTCTATCCTGACCTTTGAGGTAGCTTTTGTCCTCATCGTAAAATGATGCATTAAATGTTTTCTCTTGAGCCCGTGCATTTCAGCATGTGATTCTAATCTTCAGCCAAAATGTCTTTGTCAAGTGAGTGGTCCATGCTATGGTGTGGTTCTGTCTTGAGCTCTGAGTCCCCTGCCACCCTGGTAGGTATCCCTAATTGAAAAGACAAACGCCCCTGCCTGTTGTCAAGGGGTCCAAGGGCCATCATTCTTCAGTGTGCACAGGGTGTGGACCCCTCTCAAGGCCAAACACTTGGAGCACCCTTGAGAAAATACTTCTACCCCAGTTGAAGGAATATTGTGTTGAGAGTCCCTGCATCTCTCAGTCCTGGCTACATGTTAGGAATGAATACCTGGGCTTACTGGCAGAGATGGATGTCGCCCCTCCTCAGGGATTGTCATGGAAGGCTGGCTCAGAATCACAGCTGAGGAAGGCGATCCTTGGCAACAGCCTGATTACACCTGATGGGAACGGAGCCTGAAAGCCCCATGGTGGGAGTCCCATCAGTCCTCGTAGATGATCACGAGGGTGAAAGCATAGGATTTAAAAATTGTTTACTGCATAGACTCGTAGTATGTCCTCAGACCCTAGTTTGAGAAATGGTCATCTGGACTAAAGCTGGATATTGGTCTTAAAAATTTGCTTTAGGAGATATTTAATTTCAGTGTAGTTTGCTTAGCCTTTCACTTGGCAGATTGAGCTAGCTGCTTAGTGACAACACCCCAGGAGAGCCACTCGGGCAGCTCTTGAGGCTGGTCTTGTGCCATGGGCCAGCCTTGCACAACCTCAGGCACTTGTCTTCCCGTGGCGGCCCCTGCGCGTGGCACACGCTGGAATTGTGGACCGGCTGGCCTTCCTCCTTGGCTCCCCAAGGTTGCAGGATCTGATTCCTGAAGCATAAAACCCTCTGTTACTTTTGAGCTATTACTTAAAAGACAGTGCCTGACCTGTGAGCTTACCATGGTCTTTCCTCATTTTTCCCTCTCCATCCATAAAAAAGTGAAACTTTACTTCTGATGGGGCCACCAGGAGCCCACACAGCCTTTTAACATTTTGACCCACCGTAAATCCTCCAACCCGCAGCTTTCCCATCCACACGGAAATGTGCTGTGTGTGTCTTTAACTAATACCGTGACACTTTCTTTAGGGGGGGTCGCCTTTCAGGGCACGTGGTCACATTCTGTGTCTGTCTAGATGCCCAGTTCTTTACTGGGTTCTGCTCACCTGATTAATCCACAAAGGGTTCTGTGCCTTAAATGACAGATAACAGGCCCGTGCACAGAGTGTTAGAGTATGCATGAGCAAACTTAACCACCCCAGACACACCCCACTCCTCACCACCCGGAGCCGCCAGAGGTGCTCTCAGTCCTCTGAAAACATTTGTCATTCGTGAGAGTAAGAGAAATCTTCTAAAGGAACCCATCAAGAAAGGGAGGAGAAGCAAGTATGTAAGGGGGGAAGAAAGATGTGTTTGTCACGCCATTACTTATGCCCTTGCAGTCGGCTTTTTAAAGTGATAAATTTCATCATGAGCATGGCAAACAGTGAGTTTGTTTACCGTGAGCATTGTAAACAGTTGAGTTAATTATTGGCCTCCTCCATCCTGGCAGGGAGAACAGGGAACTCCGTCTTCCCGTCTCAGTGAGTGCTACCTCCATCTCTCTAATAGCTCAAGCTGCAAGCCGCAGGTCGGCCATGCCCGCCCCTCTCCCTCATCCTTACCACCCAGCCCGCCACCACGCCCACCTTGTTCCAAGCCAAGTGCGCCTGCGTCCATCTCTTTCCCTGACCTGTGACCATTGCCAGCACCTAGTCCAGGTGACCAACATCTTTTTTTTTTCTTTTAAAGATTTATTTATTTTAGCCAGGGAGGGGCAAAGGGAGAGAAAGACTCTAAAGCAGACTCCCCTCTGAGCACAGAGCCCAGCGCAGGGCTCAGATCTCATGACCCATGAGATCATGACCTGAGCCAATAGCAAGAGTCAGACAGAACCAACTAAGCCACCCAGGCAACCCCAGCATCTTTCTTAATTGTCTTTTTTTGATCCATTTTTCACTCAGTCACCAGAAGGATTTTTGGAGATATTAAGATCCTGCTGAAATATCTTTCCTGGCTACCTCATGTACTGGGGATCAGATTCAGCTTCTTCCTGTGATCTGCAGAGCCCTCCATGGCTTGCCCCTTCACTGCATCTGATTCAGGTGCACTAGGCTTCCTCCAGGTTCTGGAATTTGCCAAGCTCTCTCCTTCCTCAGGGTTTCTCGCGTGTACTTCTGTTTCTTTGTCTGGTTAATTCCTTATCCTCCTGGCCTCGGCCCCCGGCCCTTCCTCCAAGAAGCCTTCCCTGATCTTCTCCCACATTCCTTCCCCCACCTCCAGAGTAGACCATCTGTGTTCTGTGACATCCACAGTTACACTTGCAGACTTAGTGTGTTTATTAATGTGATTTGCTGGAGGTCACTTTATATACTTATTCAGCCCTATATCTTCAGAATCCAGAAGAGCACCAGACAATGGCTACCTGCCTAGGCTTGTTAAATGGCCGTTTGGATTTTCTTGTCTTTCTTCCTACCAGATTATCTCTAATGCTCTGCATTTAATGACCATTTACCTTTGTACTTTCTGTTTTCTTCCCTCAACTTGATTGATTAAACATCCTGCATACTGTGTGGCAAGTATTAGGAGGTCCTCTGACCGGTGACATACATGTAACTAGTCCCAGTCCTCCAAGAGCTGGTGTTTGCTAGGATGAGAAGCCAGCTACAGAAGCTGTCACATAAAGCAGTGTACAAATGCTTGTGTGTCTGGCTGAGATCAACAGAAATTTAGTGAAGAGGGAAGAGGTGCCTCCGGGGACCTGGAAGGATTAGTAGGGTTTTGTTAAATGGCAGCAGGACTGGGAGGGGTGGTCTAGGTAGAAAAACATGAGCAAAGGACCAAGAGACAGTAGTGGAGTGATCCTGGTGATTTATACACGACTTGAAAAAGACCTAAGACAGTTTACAGGTTGGAACTACAAGGTTTGTTTTTTCCAAGTGAAGACATCAAGACAAATGGAAACGAAAACACGATGAAGCTGAGTGTGTGATAATACAGAGAATGCACACATGACACTGAACATTGTCAGTGGGCCACAGATGTGGCTTCAAGCTGCTTAGTAGCATATCCTGAGAGTGAGCAGGTGAATCAGATTCACAGAGCGCATGCACACCTATACACACGTGCGTGCAAGCACACACACACACGTTGCTCAAAGTACAATTAGGCACAGTTTTAAGACCTGAAAGAGTTTTGCCTGGCTTAGTGAACACCACCATCTTCACAGTAAGTATAAGGTTCACAGGGTTGTTTCTTAAAGGGTGATCTTTGTGACCAAAGGCATAAACCCAAGCAATTTGGTTATCTGTTCTAGAGAAAAATGATAGCTCACAGGCTCAGTGTTCCATGTCAGAGAGGATGGTGTTTCAAAAAACCCACTGAAACAAAAATAAAATATCAGGAAGGAATCCATAATGTTAAGATGCATTTAAATTTAAGTAACTTCTTGGGGCAGCTGGGTGGCTCAGTTGGTTAAGCAGCCAACTCTTGATCTCAGCTCAGGTCTTGATCGCAGGGTCTTGAGTTCAAGCCCTGCTTTGGGCTCCACACTGGGTGTAGAGCCTAGTTAAAAAAAAAAAATTTAAAGAACTTGTTAAGTAACTTCCCAGTTGTAGTAACTTGCCGTATATAGTGTTGTTAGTTTTAAACCTGTAACTATTATGGGACATCTGTCAAATTAATATTTTCCAAAAGTCAACACATGACTTTTAAATACCGTATGAATATGTGTCAAGTATTTGTTTCGGGAATCAAAATGATGGTAAAGTTGGTTCAGAGAAAATTGAAGAGACTGGCTATAGTCACTGAAAGAATGCCTGAATAGTCACAGGGTGAAGTACAAGACGAGTGACTGTCCCTCAGGGCCATAAAGCCAGCCTTTGGGTTCTCTTCTCCTGAGCAGTTGTCCTTTGAATCTCTAAGGCATGCTATTCATTGTATATCACTATGCATTTTCAAAAATTAACATCTACCCTTACAGAGTTATAGAATATCATAATCAATGCCAAATTCTTAAGTCAAACGAAAGTACATAGCCCTAGAGAAGGCCATAATCTTTGGTGGACACATCGCACGGTGCTCCAGCAAGACCTTGAGATAATACATGGGCATCCTGTTTTAGCCTTCAGCCTGTTTCCAGTTTGGAGATTTTTTCCCCTCGGACCATTACGAAAAATGTTGGCTTTGGTTTTGGAGAATTTGATCTGATCCATTCTTTCCAGGAGTAAATGGATAGCAGGGCCACCTCTCATTTATACAGACAGCTCCAGCCCATCGTCATCTGTATGTGGCCTTGAGGGTCATCTGTTTTCGGTAGGGGATGCTTATGAGAGAAGTAGCATCCTGTTCATCAAAGGAAGAGACCAAAAGTGCTGGTTGAAAGAGCTGATCGTCAGGGGCCAAATCATGTAGGGCTTTGTAGGGCAGGGTAAAGGAGGTTGGATTTTTTTCGGTATGGTGAAGGGGTTGAAGTGGAAACATGATGTGAACCATTTGACATTTTGACATTGATTGCTAACTATAAATGAAAGAAAATCTCTGCAGTGTGCTATAGTCTTTGACACTGTTCCTTATTACTTAAGAATTATTTCAGAGTTGCTTTTAAATGTCATTTTTAAAGCTTTCTGTTTAGCAGAGTGGCATATGCAAAATACAGTGCTTATACAAATAATATTTAAAAGGCACCAACATCCCATATTATCAAAAAGACCCTAAAGAGTTAGTTATGGTATTGTGTGGAGAGAGTGATGGTGGAAGAATGAGTTCTTTGTGTTCAGCACTGACCCTGTGAGGTGATACACCATTCAGACCTCCAACTCCCACAAAGAGGGGTTTTTGTGCTTATACCCTTAGCACCTGAATTAAAGTGCAGGCGTGCTGGGTAGTTTCCCTCCCTCTG
The DNA here is from genome assembly GCF_003265705.2 of Callorhinus ursinus. Classification (NCBI taxonomy): domain Eukaryota; kingdom Metazoa; phylum Chordata; class Mammalia; order Carnivora; family Otariidae; genus Callorhinus; species Callorhinus ursinus. The sequence continues at coordinate 5,708,743 of NW_027397088.1, forward strand.
AGGAGCTCATGGTAAGATGTAATGGCCAGCCACCATACAAAGAACACTGGCCTAGCAGAAGCAGTGCAGGAAGTGTACGACAGGGCAAGTGGACTTTCCACCATCCATAGCCTGCCTTTCACGCTAGGTTCAAAGAACACTTACCAGATTGGCCTGAATGTGGAGGAGGGGCCCCCAGGGGAGAGGCTGTGGCCAACCTGGTGTTTTGTTTTGGGTTTTGGTGATTACACATTTTGAAAAACCAAGCAACATCTGTATCTAGGTTCCATTTCACTGTGTCATAAAATAAAATCACTCTGGTGGAAAGAAACAAATCCTAAATCCTAACCAGAGCAGCCTCCCAAGGTAACAAAAGAAATATCTGAGCTTTTGCTGAGAATTCAGTCATCCTCTCCATCGCTGACCTCACCTGAAGATTGATAGCTGTCGGGTGTTGTTTTATTTGTTGTTGTTAATGGTGGTTTTTCAAGAGGAGCGATTATGTCTTTCAGTTGATGGTCTTATTTGTATGTGCGTAAGGACATGGTTTTAAGGAGTTCATGAAGCCCTTTAGTTTCTTTGCGTTGAACAGAGCAGTATGGACCAGAAATACCCATGAATATCAGAAACATACTTAACATAGAGCAGTGTCAGCGGCGCAGTTGGGCCAGTGCAGACATATGACAAGTTAAACAGCCATTCCCAGGGAGGTCTTCCCCCCACCCCACCCCACCCCCCGTACACAGGAGCCCAGAAGTATGAGACAACCTTTCTGTAGGCAGAGGCTACTTTCTTACTAGGAAATGGAGTTGGGTGGTGATCAAACCAAGATGGCGTCCAAGGAAGTTGTTTTCAGTGTATTGTGGAGGAGTGGGGAGGAGCTACATGGAGCCCTTTCTCAGCTACGTCCTTGAGAGAGAAAGCCTTGTTGAAGGCAAGTGGCTGCCTGCTGCCCCTGGTCTTCCAGACCGAGCAAAGATGACCCAGCCATCTGCCTGCCCACCCACAGGTGAAGAGAGAGAGAATGTTCTCTCCAAAGTAGTAAGAGGCCAGACATTCCAAGTCTGCAACCAAGTGAGAAAGGCGGAGGGTGGATGGGTGGAGGGCGCAGGGACAGAGTCTCGAGATCTTAAAACAGGAGGAAGCATTCCCATAGCTTTCACCTTGCTGGTTCTTGTAACTTAGCAGGGCCGTACACTGTGGTGAGCAAGAAGCATTTTAGCATTTTATCTCAGGGTGAGTGGGACCAGGAGGCCAGAAACTGGGACTTCCTAGGGTCATCCTGGTGGGACAAGCCTTTAAAGAGATGATGGTATATGGGAGACAGAAGAAATGGAAGCATATCAAACTTGAATGACCAAATGGAAACAACCAGAATAATTTAAATAATAAAACACACTGGCACCACAAGACATGGTGTACAGACACACCTCAGAGATACTGCGGGTACAGCCCCAGACCGCCACAGTGAAGTGAGTGTCGCAGTAAAGCGAGTCACATGAATTTTTTTGGTTTCCGAGTGCATGTAAAAGTTATGTTTACACTGTAGTCTGTTAATGCAATAGCATTATGTCTAAAAAAAACAGTGTATGTACTTTAATTTAAAAATACTTCATTGCTAAAAGATGCTAGCCATCATCTGAGCTTTCAGCGAGTTGCGGTCCCTGATCACAGGTCATCATAACAAATATGATAATAAAATAGTTTGAAGTATTGCAAGAATTACCAAACTGTGACACACACAAAATGAGCAAATGCTGTTGGAAAAATGGCACCGATAGACTTGCTCAACCCAGAGTTGCCACAAAATTTCAATTTGTACCAAAAAAACACAGTATCTGCAAAGCGCCGTAAAGCAAAGCAGGATAAAACGAGGTGTGCCTGTATTTTAACACTGCCAGTATTTTAACACTGCCAAACGCCTCCTCGCATTGCCATGCATAAGACCAGTGAGGGAGTAAGGAGAAGGCTCCTCTTTATGTTCCTGTTTTCAGGCTCTTAGCATTATGCAGAACTCCTGTTACCACGGAGAACTGAAAGTTAACTGTACTGCCCCATTTATGAATGAGAAGTTGTTTTAACCATAAGTGTTGGGTTTTTGGAAACTATCAAGTAGGACTGATATTATCCTTTCCAAAAATGTGGCATTGCTTAAAATTGGGGGAGATAACTGTGTTGGGGGAGACACTATGAGTCAAAAGGGGGGCCTTTGGAGTCTGGTGGCCACCTGTTTTGCTTCTCAGCTTAAAGTTGGCATAGTTTTTAAAATACTGTTTAGATTGTGTGCTTTTCATGTGAAAATAAAAACTGAAATCAGCGTTTTAAATCTCACGTGACAGACATAAATATCTCAAAATTGTTGATTTCAGAACTTTACCATCAAAAGACTCAGTCAAGGTGGACTTCAGAGCCAGCTCAGTGAATTTTGCTGATGCATGCCAAATTTCTTACAAGTCCTTACCAAGAATTAGTTTCTAATCAAGAGTGGGAGAGCCTCTTTCAAACATCACATAGACTCTTAGTTTTAGTTTTCAGGCAGTGGATTTATTTTCAAAGATGACATGCCTGTTAGTATGAAGAGATAAGCAATTACTGATTTGATTTGTCTTCTCTCTGTGTATACAGAAAGGAAGCCCACCTCTTTGAAGTAGGCTTTGGGGAAGGTACTATATATTAGAAGATTGTTGGAATGGACATCTAGGTGGTGAAAGCTCTGAAGATAGATGTAATGTGGAAAAAATCTTGAGATGTGGGAAAAGAGCTTTTGAGAAGATTTATAGGAATCTTGAACGGTATGAGATTAGTCTTCATTATTCTGAGAGCATAGAACTTATTCCACTCCCAGAAACATCAGAATCTTGTTGGGACTGGGGTGGGGAGAAGCAGCAAAAACACATTTGATTTCGAGCCAGGGTTTTTTTTTTTTTTTTTTCCTTTTTAAGTTTGTGGAAAGTAAGCAGACCCTGTATTCACACTGATATCATATGATCAAAGTCAAAATTATATGGTTTTCAAGATACAGTTTTTCTCTTAAAATCACCATTAATTTCAGTTGTTTTTAATCATGCTAATGGTTTTCAAGTACATTAAAGTTTCAAATATAATTAATATAATTAAGAGGACAACTGAGAAGGGCACCTGGGTTGTTTAAAAAAGTAGGGAGGGATGAGAAATACTGGTGGAGTGTGGGAAAAGGAATAACTTTGTTGCTCTGGGACTGTGAAGGGGACAGGGAATTGTTTTGAACACAGACTTCATACCTGCCCCTCAGGTAGGCATAAGCACAAAGTACAAACAGCGTCCTATCAAAATACAGATTACTGAATTACCTGTTGAATGGAAGGTGGTTCATCCCTCAGTAACATGACTAGCTCCTGACTGTGTTTGCTTGCTTTAAGAAAAGAGGTCAGTCAGAGGTTATCTATTTTCGGAGCCGCTGTGATTTCCTTAAACTAGTCCCGTAATCCCTTTTTAAGTAAATAGTTTTTAAATACGAGCCCTAATTCTAGGTATAAGTTGTTAACTTTAGTGATTCCATGACATCGCCACACTTTTTCTCCTTTTAACAGAGAACAGAAAGTCTGGTTGCCCATTGACAAAACAAATTTAGCCTTTAAAAAATAATCTTTGCTTTAAAATCCTGCTAATAGCTGGACTGTTAACCTCCTTCGAGTCTTCCAGGGACCGAACTCTCTCTCCACTTCCTTTCTACAATGATACTGGACATGAGAGGACAGTCCAGCCTAGGAATCCGCACACTTTCTTCTATAAAGAGCCAGATAGTGAATATTTCAGGCTTTGGGGGCCTGAAACAGAGGCCATACGGTCTCTGTTACAACTATTCGTCACTACCCTGTGGCCAAGGAAAGTGACCATAGACTGCATGTGAACAAATGAGTGTAGCTGTGAACAAATGAGTGTAGCTGTGTTCCATAAAACTTTGTTTATAGAGACAGCAGCCCGGATTTGGACCACACACCCTCGTTTGCCGGCCCCTGATCTAGCCTATTGGCTAGAGTTCTTTCCCATCTCCTTCCCCACAAGCCACTTTCACAAGGATACTTTGATATCCTACAGCTAGGGCACTCAGCCCTAACGATCTTGCAAATACCCTAGACTCCCTTGCTTCTGTCTCTCATCTACATGAACAGGATGCATGTTGCTATTTCAATGGCTGCTTCTTACTGATTTGTCAAAGTCCAAACATAATCTGAATATAAGCCCTGCATACTCTGCACGGGTCTCTGGTGTGGTCTCTTTGTCAGAAGTGTTACAAAGGTCTCTTTCCAGTTTTTGCTTGATATTTTTTTTTTTTTAATTCTCTGAAGGTCTTTTGATGAACACAGTTCTTAATTTAGTGTACTCCAGTATATCTGTCTTTTCTTTTACTTGTTATGCTGCTTAACAAATCCTCCCTAATCCCCAAACTCATTCTCTTAAATTGTCTTCTAGAAGCTTTCACATTTAGATCTGTAATTTGCCCTGGTGTTGTATGTGTAGGAGTCAAGTTTTACACCATTTTTGCCACTGCTGCATGACCACCTTAGGCATAAAACCAGGGACTGTCTGTATACAGGTCACTTTGTTCTGGATTCTGTTCTGTTTTCTGCCCTTAACGCCGATTCCATTGTCTTATTACAGTATCTTTAAATCTTGTAGATACCTAGTAGAGAAAGCCCTCCTACTTGGTTTTCTTCCAGTGCCTTGGTTATTGTCACTTTCCAGGTCGCTATACAGTGCAGTTAGCTTTTCATTTTCCACTCCCCAGGAAGAAACGTACTGGAATTTTGATTGAGATTACATTCAGTCAGATCATTTAGGGAATTTGGCATCGTTACAAAAAAATGAATGTGTCTTAAAATTTTCTGAGTTAGAGGCCTTATTACATGTCTTACATTAGATGGATTCCTTCAGGTTGTTTTTTTTTAAATATATTTTCGATGTTATTATAAATGGTGTCTTTTAAATTTTGTTTTCTTTTTATGTTTATTGTCCTCTTCGTCCTAATCTCTGAAAGAAAATTGCAAGATTTCATCATTAAGAATAATGTTTGCTGTAGAGATTTCAAATACTGTGTATCAGGCATATCAATTATCCATCGCCATAATACTGCTGTGTAACAAACTATCTCAAAACCTCAGAGGCATATAACATTATTTACACATCTTAGGTTGTTGGATGGGCAGCTCTGATCTCAGCTGGGCTTCCTTCCAGGTCTGTTTGGCTGTCTGAGATCAACAAGACAATGAAGTACTGAAAATTTCCACTGGACTTACTGTCTTTAGAACCTACTTTTTTTATTATAGGGACATATTAGTATTGAATTTGACTCATTTCTAAAGGTATAATCCAAAGATAAAAATACAGTGATAGTCTCTTAAAAGTATTTTTTTTAATTCTAGAGTTATAAAAGATGAACATATTTGTTCTGAAAAAGAGTCCAGAAGTTGAGAAATAACTTCAACTCCAAAGGAGATATGAAAAGAGCAAACTAGAATAACTAGAATATTATGCATGTAATAATTGTAGCATGTGTCCATTGACTGTTTTTTTTTTTAAGATTTTATTTATTTATTCGAGAGAGAGAGAATGAGAGATAGAGAGCACGAGAGGGAAGAGGGTCAGAGGGAGAAGCAGACTCCCTGCCGAGCAGGGAACCCGATGTGGGCCTCGATCCAGGGACTCCAGGATCATGACCTGAGCCGAAGGCAGTCGCTTAACCAACTGAGCCACCCAGGCGCCCCCATTGACTGTTTAATGTATGACTGTTGTAAGTGCTTTACCAACATCAGTGATTTGATTGCATAAAAGCCCTGTGCCATAGCTGCTGTTATCATTCCCATATGTTGATGGGCAAAGGTAGCAACTTGCTCAAGGACACATAGCTAGTTAGTTGACAGAGCTAGGAAAGGAACTGGAAATAATCCAACTCAGGACCCCAAGCTATACTGCTTCAGATAAGGGTAAATATTTAAAATCTTCTTCTGATCTTGAATGGCCTCAGCTGGGGTGGTTCAGATTGGTTCTTTCCTCCTCCAGCAGGCCAGACCAATCATATTGTCACAGCAGTATCAAAGATACAAGAGAGCAAGCTCCTGTGCAAAGCCCATTTCAAACCTCTATTTCCAGATTCACTGGCGACAGTCAGCCAGTCCACAATGAGAGAAAAACAGTTACATGACAGAAGGCATATGGATACAAAGAAGAGTTAACAGTTGGGGCCATCACTAATTAAGGAAGTTCCATTCTATTTCTAATTTGTTAAAAAAAAATTTTCGTGAATGGATATTGAATTATTTGCATCTTTTGAGATTTTGATTTTCTCATTTATTCCACTAAGCAGGTGAATTTGCATTGGATTCTCTTCCTTGCCCCACCCAAAACACCAGGTCACCTTGCATTCCTGGAATGAACCCAAGTTAGTCATGATATTTTATATTTTTTATATGTGGCTGGATTTGTTTTACTAAAATTGTGTTATAGATACAGGATCCTAGTTCATTGTTGACATTGACCTCTAATGTTTCCCTTCATGTAATAGTAATCTGACTATTCTTTTTTTTTTAATTTTCACTATTTTTAATCTTGTAATACCTTTTTAGCAAAATGCAAACATTTATATCAACAATTGTCTGTTGAGGCTCTGCTATTTGATAGGTGCTTTTTTGTTGCATTTACAAAAAATGAGAAAGTTATGCAACCATCGACTTTTTTTTTTTTTTAAGATTTTTATTTATTTATTTGACAGAGAGACACAGCAAGGGAACACAAGCAGGGGGAGTGGGGGAGGGAGATGCAGGCTTCCTGTGGAGCAGGGATCCTGATGTGGGGCTCGATCCCAGGATGCTGGGATCATGACCTGAACCGGAGGCAGACGACTGAGCCACCCAGGCACCCCCCCATCAATATTTTTAATTCCAGAACATTTTCATCACTCCAGAAAAGAAACCCATACTCAGTAGTCACTCTCCTTTCCACCTTCATCCCAGATGCTGGTAACTACTCATTTACTTTCTGCCTTTATCAGTTTGCCTATTCGAGACAATTCATATAAATGAAAGCAGATAAATGGATTTAGTATCTGTGTTTTTTACCTACCATAATGTTTTCAGAGTTCATCCACGTAACATGAATGAGTACACCATCCCCTTTTTATGTCTGAATAATATTCCATTGTATGGACATACCACATTTTATTTATATCCCCTCAGTTGATGGACATTTGAATTACTTCCACATTGTAGCTGTTGTGAATAATGCTACTGGGAACATTTGGATACATGCTTTTGCTTGGGCACATGTTTTCAGTCCTCTTGGGTCTATACACAGGAGTGGAATAACTGGGTGATACATTAACTCTTATGTTTAAAAGTTGAACTGCAAAACTTTTCCAAAGCATCTATAACATTTTACATCTCCGCCACCAGTGGAGGAGGGTCCCACTTTCTCTGCATTCTTACCAACACTTGTCATTGTTATTATAGCTGGGGGTTTTGTTTTGTTTTGTTTTGTTTCGTTTTTAATAGACATCCTAGTTGGTGTGAAGTGGTATCTCATTGTGGTTTTGGTGTGTGTGACTAATGATGTTGAGCATCTTTTCATGTGCTTATTTTCCATTTGCATATCTTTGGAGATATGTCTGTTTAGATCCTTTGCCTGTTTTTTTAAGTTGGGTTTTTGTGTGTGTGTGTGTGTGTGTGTCCTTTAATTGTTGAGTTTTACAAGCTCATTATATATTCTGGATATTACAAGACATTATGAGACGTGATTTGCAAACATTTCTCACATTCTGTTGGTTGTCTTTCACTTTCTTGATAGTGTCTTTTGAAGCAAAAATACTTTTAATTTTGATGATATCTAATGTATTTTTTCTTTGTCTTCTTGTGCTTTTAGTATCATAGCTAAGAAACCCTTGCCTAATCCAAGGTCAGAAAGATTTATACCCTTCTTCTAAGAATTTTATAGATTTTGCCCTTTCATTTAGGTCTTTGATCCATTTTGTGTTACTTCTTTTATATATGGTATACACTATACAGATCCAACTTCATTCTTTTGCATATGGCTGTTCTGTTGTTCCAACACGAGTAATTGAAAAGAGTATTCTTTCCTACATTGAATGGCCTTGGTACCCTTGTCAGATACCAGTCAGCACAGATATATGAGTTTATTTCTGGACTCTTAATTCTAATCCAGTGATCTATATGTCTGTTCACATATCAATACCACATTGCCTTGATTAGTGTAGCTTTGTAGTAAATTTTGAAATCAGGAAGTATGAGTCCTGTTTTGTTCTTTTTCAGAATCATTTGCTATTCTGGGTTCTTTGCAATTCCACATGAATTTTAGAATCAGCTTGTCCATTACTATTAAAAGTCAGCGGGGATTTGCATTGATCAGTTTTGGGAAAACTGCCATCTTAATGTTAAATCTTCTAATACATGAACATGGAATGTCTTTTCATTTAGATCTTTAATTTCTTAGTGAGCTTTTGTTATTTTCAGTATACAGGTCTTGCACTTTTAAATTTATGCCTACATATTTTATTCTTTTTAATGCTATTGTAAATGTAAATTGTTTAATTTCATTTTGTTTCTTATTGCTGCTATATGAGAAATACAGTTAATTTCTATATATTGATCTTGTATCTACCGTCTTGCTCTGCTCATCCATTAGTTCTAATAATTGTGTATATCTATGTGAATTCCTTTAGGATTTTCTATATTTATAGTTACCTCTCATCTGCAAATAAATAGTTTACTTCTTCCTTTCTGATCTTTCATTTCATATTTTCTTACCTGATTGCCCTGGCTAGGACCTCCAGGTCAGCGTTGAATAGAAGTGACTAGAGTGAACATCTGTCTTATTCCTGATCTTACAGGGAAAGTGTTCAGTCTTTCATTACTAAGTATGATGGTTGCTGTGGATTTTTCACAGATACCCATTATCAGGTAGAGGAAGTTCCCTTCTATTCCTAGTTTTTTTAGTGTTTATTGTGAAAGGGTAGTGAATTTTCTAATATACTTTTTCTGTATTTTTTTAAATGGTCATGTGGTTTTTGTCCTCTCTTCTTTTCTTACGGTTTATTACATTGATTGATTTTCATATAGTGACCCAACCTTGCCTTCCTGAGGTGAATCCCACTTGGTCATGGTATATAAATCAATTGTGTATGCTGCTGGATTCAGCTTGCTAATATTTTGTTGGGGGATTTGGGATCTATATTCATAAGGGATACTGGTCTTTAGTTTTCTTGTATCACCCTTGTGAGGTTTTGGTATCAGAGTGGCTTCATAAAATGAGTGTGGAGGTGTTTTCTCCTCTTCTGTTTTCTTGGAAAAGTTTATGAAGGATTGGTTTTAATTCTTTTTTATATGTTTGGCAGACTTCAGCAGTGAAGCTTTTCCTTGTGGGAAGTTTTTTGATTATTCATTTAACCTCTTGGTGCAGGTCTTTTCAAATTTTCTATTTCTTCTTGAGTCAGTTTCAGTAATTTATATTGTTCTAGGAATTTGTCTATTTCTTCTTTTTTATTATTACTTATTTTTTAATTTTATAATGTTAATCACCATACAGTACATCATTAGTTTTTGATGTGGTGATCCACGATCCATTGTTTTCGTATAACACCCAGTGCTCCATGCAGTACGTGCCCTCCTTAATACCCATCACCGAGCTAACCCATCCCACCACCCCCCTCCCCAAGAATTTGTCTGTTTCATCTAGGATATCTAATTTGTTCACATACAGTTGTTCATAGTATTCCCTTATAATCCTTTTTATTTTTGTAAGGTCATTGGTGCTATTTGCTCTTTCATTCCTGATTATAGTAATTTGAATATTTTTTTTGTCCTGGTCTGTCTAAAAAGTTTGTTGAATTTATTGATTTTTTTCAAAGAACCAACTTTTGGCTTCTTTGATTTTTGCTCTTGTATTTCTAGTGTATATTTAATTAATTTGTGCTCTCAATTTTATTGTTTCCTTCTTCCTGCTTGCTTTGGGTTTAGTTTACTTTTTGACTTTTAGTTTCCTGTGGTGGATACTTAGGCTTAATAGTTTGAGATCTTTTTTGATGGGAGGGTTTACCAAATTTCCACCTGTTACTGATTTCTAATTTCGTTCCATTGTGTTCGTAGGTCATACAGTTGTTGAGTAGGTTATTCTACAGATGTCTTTTAGGTCTAGTTGGTTCATAGTGGTGTTTAGTCTTCTTTCCTTGCTGATTTTCTGTCCTATCTAGTTCAGTATCCATATTGAAAGTGGGATATTAAAGACTTCAGTGATTATTGTTGAATGGTCTATTTTTCCTTTCACTTCTGTCAGATTTGCTTCATTTTAGGGCTTGCTTGTTAGATACATGTAAGTTCATAACTGTTATGTCTTCTTGATGGTTTCACACTTTATTATTACAAAATAGCCTTCCTTTTCTCTTATAACTATTTGTTTAATTTTTTTTAATTTTATTTTTTTATTTGTGAGAGAGAGTGAGCAAGAATGGGAGAAGCAGGAGCTCAACACAGGGTTCACTTCCCAGGACTCCAGGATTGTGACCTGAGCCAACCAGGCACCCCTGTTTGTTTTAAGTCTGTTTTTGCCTCTTTTGGAATAGGTACTCCAGGTCTCTCTCGGTTATCGTTTATGCACCAGGTGTCTTTCCCAATCTTTTAACCTGTTTGTGTCTTTTTATATAAAGTGTTTCTTATATAGACAGCATAGAGTTAAACCAGGTCTTTTTATCCTTCTGCCAATCTCTGCCTTTTAAATTGAGTGTTTGTAGTTACTGATAGCCCACACCTTTTTTTTCCCCTTTGTTACCCTATTATTGCCTTCCATTATTCATGTTAAATAGGTATTGTTTAATGTACCATTTTAATTCCTTTATTGTTTTTTTACAATATCTTTTTAGCTCTTTTCTTAGTTGTTGCCCTGGAGATTACAGTTTACATTTTAGTCTATGAAAATGTTAAGTTCATTTTTATATAAAACTTTACTCTTGCATTACATTGTTCTCTCTTCTCTCCTTTGTGCTGTTATTGTCATACAAAATCCATCATTTTACTTTATATGCTCATCAACACAGATTTATTATTATTGCTTTATGTACTTGTCTTTTAAATTAGATGAAAGAGAATTGTGAACTGAAACACATTTACCCTGTCTTCCATAATTATCTTTTTAGTTACTTTTGTCAGTGTCTTATTTCTTTGTGTGGATTTCATTTGCTATTTAGTGTTCTCTCATTTTAGCCTGAAGGACTCCCTTTAGTAGTTTTGTATGTATGTATGTATTATAAAATAGGTCGGCTAGCCACTGAATCTCTGTTATCTGGGAATGTCTTAATTTCTCCTTTACTTCCAAGTATTTATTACGCTAGATATCAGATTCTTGGTTGACAGTCTTTTTCTTCCAGTACTTTTTATATTTCATTCTACTGCCTTCTGACCTCCATAATTTCCACTGAGAATTAAGCTGTTAATCTTATCAAGGGTCCTTGAACATGACACAATTGGTTCTCTATTCCTGCTTTCAAGATTCTTTCATTGTCTTTATCTTTCAACATTTTTATTATGATTTGTCTAGGTGAGGATCTCTTTCAGTTTATTTTGTTTGGAATTCCTTGAGCTTCTTGGATATACAGATGAATGTTTTCCATCACATTTTGGATGTTTCTGGCCAGTATTTCTTCAAATATTTTTTTCTGCCTTTGTCCTCTCAAGATTCCCATAATGTGTATGTTGGTATACTTAATGATGTCCCAGAGGTCTCTGAGGTTCTGTTCTTTTTCTTTTTTTTTTTTTTTTTTTTCCTCGGACAAAATAATCTCAGTTGACCTATCTTCAGGTTTGGTGATTATTTCTTCTGCCAGCCCAAATCTACTATTGAGCTGCTCTAATGATTTTTTTTTTTTCATTTCTGCTGCACTTTTCAACTCAAGGATTTCAGTTTTCTAAAATAGTCTATCTTTATTGATACTATTTGGTGAGGTGTTTTTCTCATACTTCCCTTTAGATCCTTTGATACTATTTTCTTTTGTTCTTGAACATATTTGAAATAGCTGATTAATATCTTTGTTAAGTTCAGTGTCTGGGCTTCCTCAATGACGGTTTCTGTTGACTGCTTTTCCCCCTGTGGTATGGGTCATGTTTTCTTTATCTTTGCATGTCTTGTGACTTGTTAAAAACAGGACTTTTAAAACAATATGGCAACTCTGGAAATCCGATTCTTCCCTTTTCCAGGGATTGTTGTTATTTCTAGTTTTAGCACTGACTTTTTCTTAAGAGTTTCTGGTCTTTACTCGATTGCCCCATTTGTTCATGCACGTTGTCCACCTTTTCTAGTAGATTCTTTTACATGTATCTTAGTTATTTTAATGGCCCTATATGATAGTACCATTATCTGGGTTATCTCTGAGTCTATTTCTGTTGATTGCTTTGTTTCTTGACTATGAGTTGTATTTTTTCCTTGATCTTTGTGTATTTTTATAATTTTTTATTGAATGCTGGACATCTATAAAAACAGGAGAGACTGACATAAATAATATGTACACCTAGAAATGAGCATGGTTCTTCTCAGGCAGCTAGGGTTGGGGATTGAGTCATTTTACTCAGGAGTTGAGCTGGGTTTGGGTTTTGCCTTGGCTGTGGTTGCTGGAAGATTTTTCTCAGTGTGCTCTTCTGTAAGCTTTCAGTTGTCTCTATATGCCTGAGTCATAGAGGACTCCTCTTTCCACACTTTTGCCCCTCTCCTAGAGGAAGATTTCTATTGGTTTTTTACTCAATTCTTTTTTTTTTAAAGATTTTATTTATTTATTTGAGAGAGAGAGAATGAGAGATAGCATGAGAGAGGGAAGAGGGTCAGAGGGAGAAGCAGACTCCCTGCTGAGCAGGGAGCCCGATGTGGGACTCGATCCCTGGACTCCTGGATCATGACCTGAGCCGAAGGCAGTCGCTTAACCAACTGAGCCACCCAGGCGCCCCCACTCAATTCTTTCTGGGCTATTGTAGGAAGGTACAAGATGAAGTGGGAGCACGACAGTTCCTTTTATTTGGAGTAGAAATTTGGTTATACTCTACAGGTATCTAAGCAAGATAGTATGTTCCTTTAGTATCTAGGATTTGAAATTAATGGCCATGCACTATTAAAATAGAAAAATTAGATTGTAATTGATTCATTATCTTCCTAAAGCAATAGTTGCAGAAACTAGTTGTTCCTAAAAGTCAAGGTAAAGATTATGAGGAAAAGTGTTGAGAGAATTCAGTCCTCTGTCAATAAGGCAGAATCATTATTGCAGGCAATAAAATTCTGTATGTAATAAGTAATAAGATTTCACTGGTGGAGAATTATACCTTGTAGATAGTTGTTACCCTTCTTATATTTTGTTTTTCTTGCCAGTCCTTCTTTATTCTCAGCACAAAAGAGGAAGGTGAATCTCATTATTTTCTATTCCTTTTTTTGGTATTTCAAGGTGACATTATAGTGTACAGATTTTCGGTAAGTTCTTTTCTTTGGAATATTTGACTTATTGTCAGAGCTGTTAATGAGGAAATAAAATATACTAAATTTAAAGTATCACCTATCTTACTGGATTTATTTTTGAACTTATCCTGATATGCTTAGTTAGAATAATAGGATTTATATTGCTAGTAATTTTTCATTTTTCGTTTTGTTGTGTCGTAGTAAAACTAAATTTAATAGCTTGAATTTGCATTTGTAATTCAAGATTGATCATGCTTGAATAAAGTTTCCCATTAACCTCTTGAAATAATATACTTCACTTTTAAGGATTTCAGTTTCCTCAGTGTTTTTAACTTTCATTTTAAAATGTTGGTTGCTGATAGCTTTGTATATTATCACCATATGTGTTGAAGAGCTGAGTAAAGATGGACGCCTAAATTTCCTTTGGTCTATTAAGGACTTCATTGCTTTTCTAGATTTAGGAATCCAAATCCCTTTAGAGATTAATGCTCTCTAAGGAGCTCAACACAACTCAAAATGAAGATTAAAACAGAGGATTCTTCTGCATATAATAATGCTGTAGAATACTGACCTTTATACCTCAGAACTTTAAAACATGGCCAAGTACACTTGATTGCCTCTAGTTATACTCTGAACTGATTGTAGATGTTTGCATAGTTTACAGTGACATTGCTTATTGGAGTGTTTCTGTTCTAAAAAACAAAAATCCCTAAGTTCTTCTTATTCTCCTTCTGTCACAGTGTCATTCAGCAAACTCTGAGTGACCTTAATAACAAGGTTAGTGCTCAGAACCAGAGGCACAAGCTTGATGAGGCCTGGATCCTAACCTCAGGGAAGCACGTGACCACTTTATGTACATTAAAACTGCAAGATTGGCTAGCAGAAAACAATTTCTGGCCATAAAAAGAAACAAATGATGTATCTTATGAGGGTTTTGTCTATAAACTAAGCCCCTTAGAATTGGCTATGGATCTTTGTGCAATGTATCTTTGATTATATTAACCCCTCTTCAACATGTAAAGGATTTTACATCCTTGTATTCTCTGGTTTCTGATCTCAGGAAAACAAAACAAAAAATAGCACTGAAGTGGAAGTAATCACCATCCAGTCCATGATTTGGATCTTCTCCAGGACTTTGATTATAATTACTAATTAAACACATTCTAACTAATTTAGGGAAAGAGTAAATATAATTTCAAAAAAAAACAAACATGAAATTACCAAATGATCCGCTTCTATATCAACAGATATAGATATTTCTATATAATCCATAGAATTATCAATTCCACCTCTAGGTGAACTATCCAAAGAATTGAAAGTAGGGACTCCAATATTTATGCATTCATATTCATAGCAGCATTATTCACAGTAGCCAAAAAGTTGGAAACAACTCAGAAATATCCACTGATGGATGAATGGCTAAACAAAACATGGCTTATATGTACAATGGAATGTCATTTAGCCTTAGAAATGATGCTCTAACATATGCTGCAACAAGGGTGAACCTTGAAGGCATTATAAATAAGCCAGACACAAAGGACAAACTCATACAATTCCATATAGAGGAGGTATCTAGAGTAGTCAGATTCACTGACACAAAAAGTAGAATGATGGTTTTTGGGAAACAGAGAGTTCTTGTTTAATGAGTTCAGAGTTTTGGTTTGGCAAGATGGAAAGCATTCTGGAGATGGATAGTAGTGATGGTTACACAAATAGTATGAATATACTTAATGCCCTTAAACATAGTTAAAATGGTAAATTTTTGATATATGCACAATAAAAAAAATATTTTAAATTGTTTGCTTATATTTTATTTGAGACTTCTGCAAAAGATATGGAGAGATACATAAAAGCAAAATTAAGATTAGGCTATTTCTGAGGTATCAGAATGCCCCTTCCCATGCCTGGCTAGGTAGTAAGAATTTTGAGATGGTAACGTATAGTTGAGAGGTTTGTTTTAATAGGAGCTCCTCTCTTATGGCGGGCAGGTGGTGGGAGTGGAAGGGGGTTGTAGGTAGCCCTCTGGCCTGCTGGATAGGGGCTCCGTGTGGGGCTCTGTCGTTTCTGTCTGAACAAGCCCCACGGTGTGGCATGTAGTTTTCTGCAGCACAAAGTCCACAGATGACCTGTGGAGGCAGAACTGCTTCTGGGTGTTGTGGGTATGCCCTGGGAGCAGTTGGGGGTGCTGCAGGCAGAACCTTTCCTGGCTGCCCCCCAGCAACTTCCCACGGTACTTGGGGTGAAAGCAGGAGTGGTTCAAGTGAAATGGCAAAGCCAGTTTCTTCACCAAATTATAGGTCAGTTTTTAAATTGTGTACATGGTGGGTTTTTTCCCTTTTGATAATCACACCGGCATGATACATACCTGAACTGTTCCTCTGAAGAGTGGTGCCGACCTCAGGCGATCCTGTTGTAGGTAGAGTTAGTAGGTAACATAAGTTCCAGCCTGGAGACGGGTGTGTGGTAAGCGCAGCGAGGAGGCATTTACCAGGCGCATGGGCTCTCTCCTCCCCAGCGTTCTCTCTGCCCACATGACTAGACTCACGGTGTGATTTTCTCCGTTTGTGAGGAAGCGGTCCCTTCTACCCTTCCTCCCAGGTTGGTGCCAGTAACCTGACGACTCTAGTTTGGAACCCTGACCACTGAATAAGCAGTGGATTAGACATGTGTTGGGAGTTATAACAGCCCTTGATTTTTTTCTTTTTCCGGCTGGCTTAGAATACATTCTCTGGCCCCTTGGAAGGTCCTTCACACTCCTCCTTCTCTAGACTGGGTGTTTAGGCGTTACAGGCAGGTGGGTGAGCTGTTGAGCCCCTGCAAGCCTTCTCCATTGCCTCCAGCGTTCAGTCTATTTTCTTTTTAACTTCTTATTTTTAACTTGGTATACCCCTTAAAAAGGCTGATTTCAGCTAGTTCTTTTCCATCTTGGTTTCTTTAATGGCAAACCTTCATCAGAGTCCTTTGAATTTATATCTGGCCATCCGTTTCTTTGCTAATAGCGTAGTACCCTAATAGTCCATATTCTATTTTTTTATGAGGTATCTTCAGCACATTTATTGAGCACTTACTATGTGCAAAAAGTACTTGAGCCAGTTAAAATCCAACTCTGTGAAGTCTTAAATAACATTACTGGAAGTTTTTCTCATCTTCTGGAAGACATTTAAGACAGTCATTGTCAATAATCACTCATTTACATCATTTACCTTCGGCTCTTTAGCTTTCCCCGAGTGTATCGTTACGCCACAGCAGGAAGCTGGGCATGATGGAGACCACATTTGTGCATCGAGTGCACGGGCCTCAGTGTGATCTCCACTTTCTGCTTCCTCACCACTCAGTGACCTCAGGCAAGACTGTTAAGCTCTGGATCTTGAGTTTTCATCTTGTAAAGGGGGATTTAGTGACAAGCCCCATACTGCACCCTGCAAGTATGGATGAGCCTGTGTGTGTCCGTTGTGGTCCCTCAGCCTCCATTTGTTTCTCTGACCTCTTACCTCCCTCTGAGAGAGTAGTCGGATTGATCGCTGGGGTTCCCCCCCTTGCTTTTGGTGAAGAATAAGAAGAAAGAGTTGTCAGTGGATGGGGAATCCACTTTGAGGGAAGGTGATTAAGTGGAATATGGACATTTTACCTTTCCTAAATGATATTACTGAAAAATTATAAATCCAAGTAATACAAGAACCAACCATTAGGCTGTTTGAGGCTATTTAACTGTGACATTGTGAGCATGTTTCCTGAAATGCAGTCTTTAAAGAGGAAAGCAGTAGGATCTTGTCTGTATTGACCAGCACCTGAAAACTCCTTTTTGGTTTCCAGATCCTGGATTTTTACTGTTTCCTTTGACTTACTAAATTTGTTATTGGAGAAAAACCAGTCACGTTGAATATCTTTGAGTATTTCGAGTTTCTATACATTTCCTGATGCCCCTCTTTAATCTGTTTTAGCATCTCCTTATATTCTTGCCAGTGTTCTTTACTTCTAAGAATCACATATTATTTTTCTTTTTTCACATTTCCTTATTTGTTTCAATTATTTGGACTTTAATGACCCTTCCTCTGATTTGGAGGAAATGTTACTGCTAATCTGGTCTCCATCTTCTGACTTAGGCGTTTCCCTTTGGGTTACCCTGAATGTCCTGTTTCAGACCACAAGTATGCTACATCAGTGGAAGATACCAAACCCATTTACCCTGCAGCCACGGTCCTCAGCCCTCAGTGTGCGTCAGCATCGCATGGGAAAGGTGCCAATGCTCCACTCCCAGAAGCCCCTGGGAGCTGGGAATGTGGCCCAAGGAGCATTTTGTAAAAACCTGCCTCATGATTCTACTGCCTAGTCCTGTTGAGAACCCCTGCTACCAATGGCAAAACATTGTAATTCCCATATCAAAGACTATATTGTTGTGTATATCCTGGTTCAGAATTCTTTGGTTTAATCAGGCTGATCTCATATAGGTTTTAGAAAACTGGCATCAACTAAAGGTTATTTAAAGTTACATAGTCTCATCAGTTGCTACTTTTTATCCCAAAATAGTATTTTTCTTTTTAAGTCTCCTCATTGCTTTTTCATACCTAATATTTTTAGGTTGGTTCTTTCAGAAAGTTAATTATTACACAGGATGATTTTAATTGAAGAAACCACAGCTTATGTTCTTTTTTCTGTTGATTTTCAGAATGCTTCCTAATTCTGTGTACTCTCAGCTTTTTTAACTAATTCATTTCACGGTTTTCCCTTCATCTGCTTTGAGTATATTTCTAGCATTTGTGAGTTATTTAGTAGTTTCACGGAAATAATTTGTATGCTTCACGGGCTAAAATGCCTTTTATGCAGCCTCCATTCTTAAGTATTCTTTTGCTCTTTAGAGAATGAGTTGTTCGGAGTATTTCTGAGTGCTAATACTGTGCCAGTAGCCTCTCAGTACAAAGTTTTGGAACCCGCTCGGCCAGCTAGCGTGGCCCTCGCTCATATTAAATAGCTGGGATGCAAATGCTTGTGCCTGGAACCTGGAGCAGAGTGCCTGATTAATTCTTAGGAGATAATGTCAGAGATGCAAAAGAGCCCCAACTTCTGGAAAACCTTAATTATTCGCCTGATAAGTTTTAAGTTTGAGGGTTTTTTTGGTTCTTATAGGGCAAATACCCAATAAAAAGGTTTGGGGAAAACCATTGTGGCCATAAGAGTTGGCCGTGGCTAGTGTATGGTCGCGAAACTAGAAGCCAGGGAGCAGTGAGGCTGATGGAGTGGTCAGGATACAGAATAATCACTGTGAAAATCAGGCAAATCAACAGAGCAATGCAGGGGCAGGGCTGAGGAGGCATTAACAAACTGGATGTGAGGGTACAGGGTGATAATGCATCTGTCCCTTCTTCCCATTGCCACATGAGGGAAGACATGACCCCAGAGGCCTGTGACCCTGCAGGTCTCTAGCCAAAGTCAGGACAGTGACCCAGTGTCCTGCTGCGCAGGGTGGCAGCAGGCCAGGGAGGGGAGACCTTGGTGACGCTGCTGAGAAAGCAGAAGCATGCAGATCAGATTGGTGGGTGCTTGGATCCCAGATTTATTCATTTATCAGATGCTACCCAGGAGTCACGTGCCATGGTGGGGTCCAGGCACAGAGGTGTCCTCCTCAGGGCAGTCAGCTCCTCACAGCCCAGTGTGACAAGTGCCGGAGGGTTCAACAGGCGACACCGTGGCCCGGTTGGGGCCGTCAGGGAGACCCCTTGTGAGGGCCATGCACAGAAGCACTGCCCAGGCTTTCTCTCTGGTTGGTTGCTGCTTGCACGGTGCTCGGCAGTCTGAGCAGCCTTCCCAAACTTCTCCAGTGTAGCCGCAGTTAAGACACACATGTTATCTGCTGGCCTGGGTGCCGCTAGGCCACGGTCTCTGGTGTCTCCTAGTCTTTTCTAAATACAGGAACACTGATTGGTATCCACGAAATGGATTTTGTGTCCCAGAGCTTGCAAAGCACTGTTGTGTAGAACGGGGGAAGGTCATACAGCACCCACCCACCTGTCCACCCCTCGACAAAGAACCCCAGAGCTGATGAACAGTGTAGGTGTAGGGTAGCCGTACTGAAATGGTTAGGAGAAAGGGGCCTTCTCATCTAGACCCAGTGTGGACGACAGTCGCTGCAACCGCTGGAATAGGAACGCGCCTGCCTCGGGCATTAGGATCGTGGAATGACTCTGGCAGTTTCGCCTGGCCTGGGCAAGTAGCTCATCTGGGAGAACATTGCTGTGGTTTCCAGCACATTTGTGGAAAGTGTGGTGGTGGTCACCAAGGATAGTCTGGCCTTTCCTCACATTTGCTGTGCTCCTTGTACTATTTTTCAGGGTCCAGAGGCTGGAGCAGCAGTACATAATGACAAGAATACATGGTCGGGGCTGGGCGCTGGGGAGGCAGGGAATCTGGTGAATCCACAGCATAGCCAAACATTGGGAATGGACGGGACAAGGGAGATGTGTTTGTGCAGCAGAAACTGGACAGACTTGGGGCGCCTGGGTGGCTCTGTCAGTTAAGCGTCTGCCTCCGGCTCAGGTCATGATCCAGGGTCCTGGGATCGAGTCCCCCATCGGGCTCCCTGCTCAACGGGAGCCTGCTTCTCCCTCTCCCTCTGCTGCTCCCCCTGCTTGTGCTCTCTGTGTCAAATAAATAAATAAAATCTTAAAAAAAAAAAAAAAGAAAGAAATTGAACCAACTTATTCTCTTTTTTTTAAGATTTTATTTGTGAGAGAGAGTACAAGCTGGGGGAGGGGCAGAGGGAGAGGATAAAGCAGAGCCCATCGCAGGGCTCGATCCCACAGCCCTGAGATCATGACCTGAGCTGACATAAGAGTCAGATGCTTAACCGATGAGCCATCCAGGCACCCCCAGACTTACTCTTAATGATAACGATTCTTATATTTCAATTTGATTACATTAAATGTGTATGATGAAGAGGCCCCATGTCTTAAGTGGCTAATTTACATTTCTAAGTTAGGGTTTGTCCTAACACTGTACAAAAATAAAGCATCCCCAAGCACAGCACTTAGGGGCCTCAGTGGTGATGTAAAAGTAAGCTTGCACTTGATCTCTGAATCCGAAA
Organism: Callorhinus ursinus; assembly: GCF_003265705.2. Lineage (NCBI taxonomy): Eukaryota > Metazoa > Chordata > Mammalia > Carnivora > Otariidae > Callorhinus > Callorhinus ursinus. The sequence continues at coordinate 5,729,273 of NW_027397088.1, forward strand.
TCCAGAGCTGCAGGTGGTCGTCAGGCACATCTTACCAGTGGTGAGGGACCTGTCCTGTGGGCTAATCCTGAGGGACCTACCAGGGAGAGTCTAGGTAGGCTTCGAGTCACAGGAGAACAAGTGCAGACAGATTCTAAAGACCATTTGCACTCTCCTAACCCCTCCTGCAGGGTGACAGGTGAGGACTACATGTCCCCTGACGTGGGACAAGAAAGATGTGACTGTGGCCAGCAATGTGATCTGAAGGGGAGGGGAGGAGCTCCTCACATAGAGGGTGGCTGGGATGGCCTTTCAGGTACCATTGCCCTTAAACACAGGTCTCCTGGGGAGGATTGTGGTGGCGGGTATTGCTCTTTGAAACAGAAAGGGATGTAATTAGCTTGAAAGTGAACGTGAAGCTCTAAAGACGGATTCGTGGGTAGAGATAGAGATTTGGGAGCAACCTGCTGTTGAGAAAAAAGGAATGGATCACACAGAGAAAGCTGAGCACACTTACAGGCTTTGGAACACAAACACACAACACTTTGCTGTCTCCAGTTGGAGAATCTCCCTTCAGCTCCGGAAACCTTGGGGCCCTTTGCTGTGGAAGCCCACTCTGGTGGGGTGAGGACAACAGTAGTAGCGTTTGGGTGGAGCCCCTGCGTGGCATAGGAAGTTCTTCTGGGAAGGATTGGACTAATGAAGACCAAAGATCTCTGAATGTGGAGTTTGATTGTACACATTTCCATCCTCATTCCCCATTGAGCAGTTGCTTGTTGGTTTATGTACGGCCTCTTGAAGCAAATCGTTAGTAGATGGCTTTATTTTTAAGGCCAGGTCTAAAACGTGACTGTGAATAAATTCTTTCTTGACTGAGGCAAAAAGAATAACTTTGATACTGAGCAGTGGAAAGAAAACCTACAGCCAGTTCTGCTTAATGCAACGTATGCATTCTTGAAAATTACCACTCTATGCAAAATCATGCACTAAAAACCACCAGACTTAGGTGGGAAATGGATAGGAGCCCAGCACTCAAAAACTGTGTCATTGGCATGTTTAAAAATAAGGAAGGACCCTAATAAAAGTGGTACTATAGTTGGACATATGAAATGGTTAAGAAAAACATAAATACTACAATAAATGTGGCACTTTATCATGAAAGAGGCATGCAGTTTGCTGGTGGAAGTGGGCGTGGGAAGGGTTATTGTGAGGCAGTGGAAGGGGCATCTTGAAAGCACACAGAAAGCAGGGGTGGCTGGTGGAGGTGTGTGTTTTGTGTGTTCCTGCCCAACTAGGGTCACCTGAGTTGTGGTCGTACATTCAGCTGTCTCCCGACAAAATCAGGCATAAACAGAAGGTGAAATTTGCAATATGCTCAGAATTGTTCCTAATAGATCAGTCATGTTGGAGCAAAACATTATAGCAGCCCTGACCATGCATTACTGTCTTTTATGAAGACAGCTCAGAATAAGCATATATGGCCTTAGACCCAGAGATTCCCTACAGACAGGGACCTGTATTTGAAGGAAGTGGAGCAAAGAGACTTTTATAATTATTTATAAAGTGTTCATTCATTTAACAGGGTATGGATAAAAGGGATACTAATGTTTAAAGCCTCCCTTTTACTTCCACGTTCATTGGAAAAGTTTTCTGTTAATGATTTCAGTTTGCAGATTATATAATCTGAATAAAATGGTAGGCATTTGTATGGCTAAATAGGATTAGGTTTAGCAGATGTGGAGGACAGTGTTTTGAAATGCTAAACTCTGTAAAGGAGGGTTAATAATTCTATAGACACTGTAGTGCTTGTTCTGTAACTTTAGACTAAAGAAAGTAACAGCTGGTTTTGAACTTTTCCTGCAACTCAGACCCATCACTGCTTTAACAACATACTACATTTACGAACTTTGGATTAAACAACCCTAAACTATAATACACTTAGAGAAATAACAATAAATCTTTACCTATTTAAAAATAATATCCCAGAAATGTTTGTCTGGATTTTGGTTGCTATAGTCTGTTTTCAAGTAGTCCTTCCCCTGACGTCAGTAGTATATTGTAGAAATTTACAAAGTACGAAGAATATAAAAATCACCCATATCTCTGTCACCAAGAAAGAGCCATTACTAACATTTTCACATATTTGCATTTCTAATAAACTCACATGTAAATATTGTTGATTACACTACTTACACCTTTTGATATCTTTCATTTTCATTTCTGTGCTGTATAATTTTGGGAGTAACAAAGTAAAAGAACACAAGCTTGAGAGACAGATCTGCAGATACAGCCCCACTTTCAGGTGTCCCCCGATGGATTTAAATCAGATTTATGTTAAAAGCTTGGCATATGTAACATATAATGTAAATGGTAGCTCCTGTAACACACTTATGGACCTGGATGTTAACAGGCTTCATGAACATCCTGATGATGTGTCAGGGGGATGGGTTGGTCATTGAACCATTTCCTTACTATTAAAGTTAGAGCTCTTTACAGTTTTTCCATTTTAAAAAGTTATTTGAATAGCTTTTATATGTGAAAACATGCCCTCATCTAATTTCTTTTTCTTTTGTTAGAAATAGAATTCTAAGAGTGGAATTACAAGGGCAGAGGTTGGTGGACACACCTTATAAAAATCGCTCTCCAGAAGTGTATCCATTTATGTATGTGTGCCCTTCACCAGTCCTGATCTAACTGCCATATTTAAAAAGGTTTCCTAGGGCGCCAGGGTGGCTCAGTCAGTTAAGTGTCTGCCTTCAGCTCAGGTCATGATCCCAGAGTTCCGGGATGGAGTCCCACATTGGACTCCCTGCTCCACGGGGAGCCTGTTTCTCCCTCTCCCTCTGCCCCTCCTCCCCTACTCGTGTTCTCTCTCTCTCTTCCTCGCTCTCTCAAATAAATAAAATCTTAAAAAAATAAAAGGTTTCCTAATCCGTAGGTAGAAAAGGTCATTTCATTTTTTATTTATGAGATCAATTTTTTGTGTTTTGGTGTTTTTATTCCTTCAAATGAATTTTTCTGTTCTCATCTCTGTGTTTTATTTTGAGTAAAGACATAGACTGTTTAAGAAAATTAACTACTTGATTTTTCATTACCACTTATTGAATGATCCTTACCGACTTATATTTATCTGTAATGCCATAGATTGTCATCATCATAGGAACTAGTCCTAGGTTAATTCTAATTGGTCATCTTCTACACTAAAACCATGCCCTTAATAGCTATACATATATAATTAGCAAGGTGCATTTCACTCATTTTCTTCAAAAATTTCTTAGCTTGTCTTCCAGCCAGATCTTAGCCACTGAGATTGCAATTGGAAGTCTGTTAGAATTAAAATCGAGATAGATCACTTTATATTATTTGGTGTTAATAAAATGGCACTGTGGTGTCACAAGTCATAAGTAAATTGGCCTGTGGTTTTGTTTTGTGTCATCAGTGTCAAGTCCTACATCAGAGTTAAATTCTCTTCTTCACAAAGTGAATCTGGTAGATGTCCTCCTTTTCTCGGAACTTTGAAGCCGTGTTCCTCTGTGGTCCACGGCTCCTACCTTGCCCAGTCCCAAAGCACTTTTCAGAGGCAGTTGTTCAACTTTACTTTTATCTTTCCTCAGTTATTCTTTCTCTTTGTTTCTGTTGTGTCCGAGATCAGCCTTGAGAATTCGTATTTTTCCAGAAAGTGGTCGATTTCTTGAGGATACTATCATGTATTATGTAGTGCACACAGAGTGGTTTTTACTCACTCTGGTTTGTTTGGTGTGGTTTGGTTTTTTTTTTTTTTTTTTAAGATTTTATTTATTTATTTGAGAGAGAGAATGAGAGAGAGCACGAGAGGGAAGAGGGTCAGAGGGAGAAGCAGACTCCCTGCTGAGCAGGGAGCCCAATGTGGGACTCAATCCCGGGACTCCAGGATCATGACCTGAGCCGAAGGCAGTCGCCAAATCAACTGAGCCACCCAGGCGCCCAGTTTGGTGTGGTTTTGTGAGGCAGCCAGTTATTGCCTCCTACTTATAGTTAATTAAACCTAGCTACAGTCTGTGCAGGTTCACTTTTCCCCATATGTTTACCACTTCCAGTGCTCTGCATTCTTGGGTATGTCCAAGCTTCTGTCAGCTCTCATTTTCCTTGAAAAACTTCCTTTAGCATTTCTTGTAATGCAGGTCTGCTGGCTACCAATTTTCTCTGCTTTTGTCTGGAAAAGTTTTTATTTCTCTTTTGTTTCTGAAGGACAAATATGCTGCATGTGTGTGCTGTATGCTATTTTTTACTTCCTGCACTTTTTTTTTTTAAGATTTTATTAGAGCATGAGTGGTGGGAAGGGGCAGAGGGTGAAGGAGAAGCAGACTCCCCGCTGAGCAGAGAGCCCGAGGTGGGGCTCAATCCCAGGACCCTGAGATCATGACCTGAGCTGAAGGCAGATACCTAACCCACTGAGCCACCCAGGCGCCCCTACTTCCTGAACTTTAAAGATGCCATGCCTTTTCCACGGTCTTCTCTACTTTCAAAGATAAATATGCAGTTGTTAGGTTGTTCTACCTGTAGGTCTTTTTCTCTCTCTCTACTTTGAAGATTTTCTCTTTATCACTAGCTTTTGCAGGTTGATTATGATGTGCCTTACTTTTGTTTTCTTTGTGTTTATCCTGGTTGGTATGTGTTAAGCTTCTTGGGTCTGTAAGCTTCTGGTTTTCATCAGATATGGAAAACTTTTTTTTTTTTTTTTTTTTAGATTTTATTTGACAGAGAGAAACACAGCGAGAGAGGGAACACAAGCAGGGGGAGTGGGAGAGGGAGAAGAAGCAGGCTTCCCGCTGAGCAGGGAGCCCGATGCGAGGCTCGATCCTAGGATCCTGGGATCATGACCTCAGCCGAAGGCAGATGCTTAACGACTGAGCCACCCAGGAGCCCCAGATATAGAAAACTTTGAGCCATTATTTCTGCAAATGTTTTTTATACACATGCACACACTGTTTCTTGGACTCAAATTATACATATGCTGGATTGTTTGATGTCATCCTAAGGGCACTTGGGTTCTACTGTTTGGTTTTTCTTTTTTCTCTCTGTGCTTCATTTTGGATAGAATCCAGTGATAGGTCTCAAGTTCTCTGATCTTTCCTTGTGTAGCATCTAATCTGTTAAACATACCAGTGAAATTCATATGTTCATGTTGTCATTTAAATTCTTGAGCACACTGAGGTGACTTACAACCATTTTGGAAATGTGCTTTTCTGTTACTCCATCCATCGCCTCTCATTTTTAGATCTCTATTAAATGATTTAATCTTAATCATAGGTCCGATTTTTTTGCTTTGCATGTCTGTAATTTTTTGGCTGCTAAATGTTGTGACTTTTACATTTTGGGACACTGGTTTTGTACGCTTTTAAAAGTGTTAGTTTTGTTCTGACAGCCAGTTGTTAACTTGCAAATCAATTTGATCCTTTCAAGGCTTATTTTTAAGTGTTGTTAGTGTAGTTCTAGAATATCCTTTGTTCTAGAGCTAGATTAGTTCTACTACTGTTATGTGCCTGTTCCGGGATCTCAATCCAGTGCCTGGGTGTTCAGTGAAGTCTCTCCACTCTGGCTGGTGACACTCCCAGCCCCACGTGCACTTTGGCAATTATATGGCTTATAGGTAATTTTTTCCTCAAAAGTTGTCTGCCAAACCTTGTGGAGTTTCACCTTGTGCATACTCAGATTGGTGTTCAAGAAAGACTCAAGAGGATCCCTAGGCAGTTCTGGAACTTTCTGTGGAGCTCCCTCCTTTTCAGTACCCCACCCCACAAATTAGAGCCTCCTGAGTTCCTCCTGATTTTAGGACTTTTGCTGGGCTGTCCCTTGCCTATACCTACAGTGTGGAAATGGCCTCCAGGCAAAAGCCTGGGACGTTGTTGGGCTCACCATGCTTGGTCCCCTTCATGCTGGGAACATGGTCCTGCCCTGCCTGTTGTCCAGCATCTGAAACAGTTGTTGGGTAGATTTTTTTTTTCCCCCCAGTTTTCTACTTCTTGCTAGAAGTGCAGCTACTATTTCTTAGGGTAGAAGCAGAAGGCACGTTTCATTTTTAGAGAGACATGCTTTTTGAAGCAGTGAATTCTAACAGGTTAACAAACACATGTTTGAGGGGATTCTTTGTGCTCTCAAGCATGTTAAAAGAATACCATTTATTAGGAGAGGCACTAAAATGGGTTTGTTCCTTGCTGGCTTTTCACCAGTAAATCCTAGGAAGGCATTTAGTAGTCTCTGAATCCAGATCCTGAAGGAACAGTCAGCTCACTGAGAACATTTGCTCCACTTTGTCATCAGAGCTTTTGCTCTAGGGAGTCACAGTAAATTTTCACACAGTTTACATGTGGAGGGCATTTTTCCCTGAATCTCAGTGTTTACCTTTTAGGTTGGTCATTAGCAGTTGATTCTGCTTTAAAGCATACTACTTGCTGTCCCCAGATTGGCACCAGGTGATCAGCCGTGTGACGTTGGGCAAGCCACTTAACTTCTCATCCCTGCGTGGAGGGAGCCGGGCTGATGGGACTTGAAGGGCCCTTCCATTCATTTCTTCAGTGAATATTGAGTGTTCCAAGCCCTGAGGGTACATTAGCAAAGGAGACAGGGACCCTGCTGTCACGGAGCTCAGTGGAGTAGGGCAATAACATATACACCATGAATCAAAAATCAAATGAGGAAGACATACCTTTGGTGAGGAGGGCTATGAGGAAAACAAATGGGGGCAACGTGAGTGGTGCTGGGAGGGGCCCACATTAGAGGGGCGCTCCATAGAGGCTCGTCTGTGGACGTGATGCTTGAGCTGCCATCCAAATGAGCAGGAGGAACCAGCTGTTTGAGGCTGTAGGGCAAGGACATTCTAGGCAGAGGGAGGAGCAAGTACAAAGGCGTGGGGTGAGCACAAACCCGGAATGGGTGAAAGACCGCCATGGCTGGGTTGTCATGAGTGAGGGGCTAAGGGGTACAAATGACAGTGGGGGAGGAGCTCGGGGGGGGGGTTCAGGACCCAGCTCATGCTGGCAGTCTGATTCCAAGACTAGGCCCTGCTGTGAACACTTCTCTACCCACATAGGGCACATTTCGATGTCACGTGGCCCCAGAGGGAAATAACAGAGGGTCCCAGGAGTCCTGCTGGGGTGGGTGTGGTGTTGAGGCACTGGCAAGGTCACAGGGCCTAAAATCAGCAGGGACCATGATGGCAACAGTGAGCCAGTGCAGTTTTAACAAGGAGATGAAGGCCAAGTTCAACAGTCCTGATCAGCATGAGCCAGCATGAATCCATTTCCACATTTGCAGAACCACGGATAGCTCCGTAAGACCTGTTGCCTCGAAGAAAAGAAAATGGGCTTATTGTGAAGCGCACATTTAAAGGGGACATGGACCCCATAGCCTAGAAATCCTGCTTCTGTGGAAAGAAGCCCCCAGGAAATCTGCCTCTAGGGTTAAGGAATGAGTGCCTTTTAAACAGGGAAATAAAAGAGACTGAGAGAAGCAAGAGCAGTTCAGGGGGAAAGGGGGCCAATCCAAAGTCAGCAGGCTTTGTCCTGGCCGAAGGCAGCCACCCCGCCCTCAACAGCCCTTCCCCTGTTTGCTGGGTCCTTCTCACTGTGTTCTGATACAGCGCCAATTAATTCATTTCGGGGTTAGTAACTCTTAAAAATCCAGACACTCTCACCTGTTGTTCCGAGCATACTGGCCTGTGTTGTCTCCCAGAACCCCCTCCTCCGGGGCACACTGCAGCCTCCAGTCCGTCCCCACTCACTTGCTTTTGTCCCATCACCCTCGCCTCCGAGTCAGACGGCCACCGGCTTGCCTCTCTGCGCAGGATGGCTCCCCATGGGGTCTCTTTTTAGGCAGGGAAGTCGTCATTGTCAGCTGTCCCCTCCTCCAGATCAGCGTCCTCTCACCTGGCAGTTGTAGTTCTGTGCTCCTTAAAACAGCATGTTAACAGATTCTTGATTTGAACAGGCATGCTTTTTTATTTAACAACTTTTATCTGTCTTTCATTATATCCTGCAGTCTGGCTTTTTTACCCTTAGCACTGCAGTGACACTGCTTGCCCGAGTTTATTAATGGCTTCTAACCTCCTATCCATTGCCTCGCCTCCATTCTCCTCCACCTCTCTGTGGCGTATGCCACCGTTGACACATCCTCATGGCCACAGCATCTTCCCCTTCCTTTGAGGGGAGCCTCTTACTGCCTTTCTGCTTCCTCGCTGCCTCCTGGCCCTGCACGTGGCTCTCCAGCTCCTCGCTCTTCCCTTTGGAGCTCCTGCTTCTCAATTCAACCATCATTTCCAGGCACCAGCTCCCAAGTACTCATCTCCACCCTGACTTCTCTGGCCCTCACTTCTGATCTCTGGGGCATCTACACCTGAATAATAGCTGTAGATAAAATTGTTCTCCTCCCCTGGCTACGTGAGACTCCCCTGTGGTGCCCCATCTCCTGGGCACCCAGGCTTAATGGTTTCAGGGATATCTGTGATCCATTCCCTGTTACCCAGGAAGTCCTCTGGTCATGTTGCCTCTAGCTGCAGTGGAGTGTGTTGAGGATGGTGGACAGAGAGAACATAGATGAGGAAGGTTCTGATGAAGGAGAGGTTGAAAGTTAAAGAAGAAGGATCCTTGCTAGCCTCCTCAGATTCAGGATACCCTGTGTTCCTGGTAACAGCAGCCTATCAAATGCTCTTTCAATTGGAAATACTTGCCAGCATTGGAATGACAGGGGCCAAGGTAGTATTAGCATTTATTGCAGTGTGGATCGGTAAAATGGATTATAGAACATCCATTCAGTGCACTGGTATGCAGCCTTAGAAAAGAACAAGGAAACTGACCCATTAAGACAAGTTCTAAGATACTGTCAAATGATAAAAGCAAGATAGGACAAAATACTATGTCTAGTGAACTACCACTTGTGTTTTTTAAAGGAGGGTGGAAATCTTTTTATTCTTACTTGCTTATGTATACGTCAAGACACTGTGGAAGAATCCCAGCAAACCAGACTCAGTAGCTAACTGGAGGGTGAGGGTCCTGGGCAGATGGAGAGCAGAGGTGGTGGGAGGCCTCTTACCATTAATAGATCTTTTTACATTTGTAGATTCTTGAACCGTATGCACATATTAGAGGCTATAGCCTCTTCCGAAATTTCAGAAAATTGAATTTATTTTTTTTTTTTTAAAAACCTCTGAAGTATTTCTACCAATTGAATGAAAGTCCTCTTGTTTTACCAAGGAGATTATTTGACTTCTCTAGATGTCCATTCCTGAGTGTTTTCTGGTGGCCTTGGCTTATTTTCTTTCGCCGTGGAGGAAATATTTCTGACCCTCCAAGAACCTCTGCTAATTTTATTAATAAAGCTTGATCCAGTTTTCTTACATTTCTTTCCCTTTCTTCTCCTACCCAAAGGCTCTGTATATTCATTACCAGGTGAGATAATACTCAGACAGTTCATATGACTAGGACTATAATTATTCATTAATACTTGAATTCTTACTCTGATGTAACTTGATAACTCTAGGAAAGCATTAAATGAATCTCTTGCCTTTATTATAAGAAATATTAAGATCAGGAGACCATGTGTTTAAGACATGGTTTAAGACAACCACATGGATGCTGAGAACTGACATAGGAGGGAAAATTAGCAGAACACTTTTATGTGGCAGGAAAGAGCATTGTCTTGAAATTGTACTTAGAAGGCTGTTTGAAAATGTGGAACTGGGACCAGTGGGCAGAGAGCAGTCACATCCCAAGGCATCAGAAGAAAGAACTGAGAGGCTTGAGTGCCCCCCAAGGGGGCGTGGTCTGCAGTGGCAGCTACAGCACCACCACCTGTGGACCAGCAGAAACAGGTGGTCACGTGGCGCATCTGTACACACCGATCTTGCATTCAGAAAAAGACATTTCAACTGAATGGCTGTGGCTCGAATAATAATATTTTCTTGAACCAATTTCCTTTTTTCCTTCAACTTCTGAAGCCTGGAATAGGTACTCTTCGTGAGACCCCTTCTTTTTTAATCCCATTCTCGAGAGGTCTCAAATTTTGTAGCTTCTTTTCAGCAAGTACTTTCTATCTTTATTTTTTAGGCAAAATAAGCAAGAGGATGATTTCCTTGTCAGACTTTGAAGGAAAACAAAAGCCTTTAAAAGCAGACGTTTTAGGGGCACCTGGGTGGAACAGTCGGTTAAGCGTCTGCCTTCGGCTCAGGTCGTGTTGCTGGGGTCCTGGGATCGAGCCCCGCATGGGGCTCCCTGCTCAGTGGGGAGCCTGCTTCTCCCTCTCCCTCTGCCCCTCCCCCTGCTTGTGCTTGCTCTCTCTTTCTCTCTCTCACTCTCGCACTGTCTCTGTCTCTCTCAAATGAATAAATAAAATCTTTTTAAAAAATAAAAGTAGACTTTTTAACAGCCTTGCTTTTAATACATGAAGTTGGGGGTTCATAATAAGCACTTTTACCCAATTCAGAGGTGACACCGGGGAGGGACTTAGTAGCTGGACATCACAGACCACTGTGATTTCAAACTCTCGGCAGGTTCGTCTCCGTTTATGGATGCGTTAACAGCCAATGGAACAACCAACATACAGACATCTGTTACAGGAGTGACAGCCGGGAAAAGGAAATTTATTGACGACAGAAGAGACCAGCCTTTTGACAAGCGGTTGCGTTTCAGTGTGAGGCAAACAGAAAGTGCCTACAGATACAGAGATATTGTCGTCAGGAAGCAGGATGGCTTCACCCACATCTTGTTGTCAACAAAATCATCAGAGAATAACTCACTAAACCCAGAGGTGAGAGACGTTCCTTGAGCTGATTTGTGCTTCATGTTTCTCCACGCCCTTGTGTCCGGGGCCTGCTTTGCCGAATCAGTGCTCTTTGGGCCTTTTCTAACTCGCCTTCTGGGCGGTTGCGCAGTCCCACCAGAAGGTAGGAAGCAGGGGTGAGGCTGGGCGGGCTTGCTCCCTACCGCACTGCGCCTGCGTGCTCGTGCCAGTGCAGCTGGGGCCGAGCATGCCTGGGGTCTACCTCCATGCCCCGGGGTGGGGCTGTGCTGGGCAGGGGGAGCGGCCACCTCCAGGTCACCAGCTCTCAGCCTGCGGGCCAGGGGGGCCTATCCAGACTCGCATATGAAGTGCATGTGGGCACATGCTTTTCTTTAGCTTTGTTCAGACAAGATTAAAACGGCCGGGGTCCCAGGCCCTTCGTTCCTACGGATCCTCAACATCGTCGTGGAACTTCGTTCCCGCTGCAGGGACCTGGGCACATGTTCGTTGCCGGGAGTACCAGGCAAAGCTGGCTTTCAGGGATCCCAGGAGATAGGTGCTTGCAGAGGTTCAGAACAAACTCTAAACTATCTAAGATGGGAAGTACTGGAACCCGAGCTGTGCCCCCATAAGATTCTACATTCTGGCGGTTGTTTTCCACTTGTGAGCAGCTCAGTCAAGTTTTTTTCCAGACAAGAAAACCAAACTACACAAAGTTTATATGTCTGGCCAAAGTCACATGACAAACCAGTTCAGGGCTAGTTCCTGGTACGTTTTTAAACTGCAGAGTCCCTTCATTGGTTATTTGTAAATGCTTCTCTATAGAGATCATTTTCGGTGGTCTTACGCCCTTCTAAAACGACTCCGTGCCAACGTGCCTATGCACCAAACTTCTGGGGTTTCTGTCCCATGTGTGGTAGGCTAGTGTTAAAAGGGGGAAAAAAAAAAAAAAGGGCAGGGAACCCTAGTTTCTTTCAACTGGTTGAATGTGCCACCTGCTGTCCAAACTGTAGAAATGCCAAGTGGATATCCTGTGTAACTTGCCTCATCTACTGAGAGTCCCAATGATTAGAATATTACGGTAACTCAGATTTCCGTGTCTTTCTAGTTATGCTCTGTTCGTAATTAGTTACGTAACTTACACTATCCCCAGCATTCCCCCTCTCTGGTTATAGAAAAGAAGAAGTTTGTGAATTATTTAAATTGTGGTAGACAGAGGGGACGGTATCCGGCTTCTTCACTTTCTCTGGGTCCAGATTATCCAGGAACAAAATGCTTTTAGGGTTCCGTATCAGAAATACTCTTTGCCACTTTCCCTTCTGGTGACTTCCAGGTAATGAAAGAAGTCCAGAGTGCCCTGAGCACAGCTGCTGCCGACGACAGCAAACTCGTGCTGCTCAGCGCGGTGGGCAGCGTCTTCTGCTGCGGCCTCGACTTTATTTATTTTATCCGGCGGTTAACAGATGACAGAAAAAGAGAAAGCACTAAAATGGCGGAAGCTATCAGGTATGCATAAATGATGTTTTTTAATGGTTGGTTTGAGTGTCTTGGTTTGAGTGGATCCATCCCTGGGAGAACAGGCTCCGGCAAGCCTTGTGAGTAAAACACATGTCTCCTTCCACTGAGAGACACTAGTATCAAAATTAATTAAATCATCTGTCTTTTCTGTGGGCCTGGCATAAATTACTACTTGCCTTGAGCAAATAACTGATTTCAGGGCTGGCTCAAACCCAGTGAGTACGCGGGGAATGTTCTAATGATTCGCGTGGACAATAGCATATAGCCACAGTTTCCATTATTTGTACTATGAGCGTGTTCTGTCTTTAGCCCTTAAATAAAGATGCGTTCTCTTTCACATAATAACTTACCATTTGCTTGACTCTGAAAGAAATTGGCCAGGCTTTATGACAAGCTGGTCCCATAACATCCCATGAAAAGTTTGTTTTAGTACAAGCCGTACACATTCTTGTTCAAGTTCATCCCGAGTTCCCGAGTTCCAGCTACCCATAAAACTCGATCATGTAGAGTGAAAAGTAAGAGTTCCCTTTCTCTCACATGCTCCCCTCCCCCAGGGACCCACCGTTCATTTATGTGTTCCCAGCCTTTTTCTAAACACTGTCAAATATTCATTCCATACATACTAGAAATAGTATAGATTTATTTTTAGTTCTGTTAAATAAATGGAATTATATTGTGTGTTCTCTTGCAACTTACCTTTCCATTTAACAGTGTGACTTTAGAGATTTCCATTTCTTCTGTTTGGGGATTTTCCACTGTTATAACATTGCAAAAAGCTTCCCCAGAATCACGTAACTCTGCTGTAAGCATACCCAGGGACACATTCTGTTTCCGTATTCCTCACTTCTCATGCTAATCACTGTAAGTATAATTTAAAAAGATCTAATTATTTAGAAATTAATTTTATTTGAAGTAAATGAAACCCAGTCACCAACCAGGAAGACCATTGTACTGCCCTTCCCACCTCCCTAAAATAACATATCCCTGGGTGACCCCTAAGAACCCCTTGCATATGCGTTTGTCTTGGTGAGGTACAGGAGGACAGCAACTTAAGACGCACAGATGTGCAAAGTAAACTTGGTCGGATCTTCTCCAAATCCCCACATACCTGGAGAGTTGAAGTTGAGCTTCTTTGGATGGTTATTGGGCTCTTTGTGGCTGACACCCTATGACCTGGTCTTGGGGCATGGGGCTGCCTAGACCCCAAACCATCCTTAAAGGTGCATGTTGGGATTAGTGGAAGTTCTGTGTTGGTGGTGCAGAGTGAGGCAGGGCATCTCTCTGACAGACTTCCCCAAGATGGTTCTGATGGGTTGCTGCCCTAATCATCCCATCAGAGGAGTCCTGGAACCCCATACCTTGGGGTTTCAGGACATTGCCTTGGCCTTTTATAACATTTTTAACAATTTTCAGAATTTATATATTTTGTCACCGTATACAGATGTATGCATGCATGCAAGAGGTTCCTTTTTTAGGTTATCATATGATCATTGTTTTTTCAAAAATAGTTTGAAATTTTATAATCTGTTTTAATTAAGTATTGTCTCTGGTCTCCTAAATAATTTCAAATTTGTAGTTTACTGGATAAGACCATCTTATTACTCAATTTCAAATTAAAGTGCTTGATCAATACACACAATTAACTTGACAGTCAGCACCTCTAAGACGCCGTGTAGGTATTCCTGATTGTTAACCTATCCCATCCTTTCAGGATGAATTCCATGGGTTTAATTTTCATTCTTTAAATACAAACTGTTGTGCCTCGGGCAGTGACTTTGTAGATTTTTCTGTAAGCTCACATTGACTTTACACATAATACTGTGATTTGGGGGAGTTCTGCTCTAATAGAGAATCAGATTCATCTGCCCGGGCCTTCTGCGTTCTGGCTCTTTTCTCCCCAGAGGCGCTTCCCTCAGCTCCACTCCTAAACCTCGGGGTCACAGCCCTGGTCTGGCCCACTCCTCCCAAGCTGAATTGCCCTTGACAGTGGCTGAGGCTTGCATTGTTGGTATTAGAAACCTCAGAGGAAAGATGGTTGGAGAGACCGCATTTGGGGAACCTTTAGGTAACTTCAGCAGCTGCCCACTCCCATCACTTGTCCAGACCCTCCCTCTCCCCGGTCACTCTCCTTGCCCCCCACAAAGTAGCTTTTCTAGGAAAAGGCCAAATTTTTAGGGAAACCCAGTTGGTTCTTCTTTAAATGAATATATTTTTATCAATGTGAATTTTTCTTCATGTACTCTGGCAAGATACAAAAATAATGAGTTATACCAGATTCACTTAACCTTTGCTCTTGCTCATTTGCATTTAAATTAATTTTTACATGTGTAAGATCGGCTTTACACATAAAGCTGTATGTTTTTTATTTCTGTGTGTCTTGTCTTGAATTTCTTAAAACTTTGGGGCAAAGAACGTCGCTAGAGCAAGTTTCCCCCCATAAAAAGTGGGAAATAGGAAGATGAGGTTTGAATTTGATTGTCACGTGTCTACTACAGCTAATTCCATTATCAGGACTACTGGTCATAACCAGCTTGCAGATTCATTATAATAAAAACATTCACATTAGTGATAAAAACAAAATGATAATAAATCCGTCTATAACATTAGGCTTTTGAAGTCTGTGGGAACAGTCGTTGCCTGTTAGTGTCTGAAGGACTGGGAGCCTCCTTGCCCCAGAAGGCAGGCATCTTCTTCCCCCATGGAGTGAGAAGCAGAGATGTGGGGAGACAGCAAAGCTGACAAGCACCTGACCTCTCCCCATTCAGTCCTGTCCAGACCTTCACAGTGAAAGGAGAGCTCCCTTGAAAACCTGCAGTGAACTCTAGCTATTGAAACTGCAGATCCTGCTGGCTTTGTTTTCCCCAAACAGTTCCTACACTCTTGTTCGTAGGTAATTTTCTAACTTTTTTGGTGATATCCATGAAGTAGTGAATAGTCTTCAAAAGAATGGATAGAAGTTTGTTGTTTAATTAGAAGTCTTTTTAAACTCCTTCTATGACAAATATAACCTCTTCCCTTCCCTGCCATACCCACCACAGACTTTATAGCTCAGTTCACATACAGTTCCCAGAAAGCTGAAAATTAAATTCAGTATGTTGCATTGACCACATTGGAACATTCATGCATTTTGATTTTAAGTTCTGAAATAGACTTGCCTTTACACCCCCTAAAAGCAGTGGCCCAGCCCTCCATGAAGGCCAGGCTCCTGAGAGGCGTCCCGGGGCCCGAAGGCAGCCCCCGCCTCCCTGTCTCTGGTCGCAGTGTGGCCAAGCCTTTGTGGCTCTGCAAAGTTTCTACTAAACAGAAAAAAAAGTATTTCTATGAAGTTTGTTGTTGTTTAAAAAAAAAAAAAAATTTTTCTGTAGGCCATGCTCCTTTCTGACATCTCAGAGCTCACATACCCGAATGTTCGGCTGTGTCCTCTGAAAGGGGAAGATGATCTTCGCTGAGCGAGCCAGTGAATTCCTATCCCTCCCAAAAGCAGCCACCGATTTCGGATGAAGTTATCATTCCAGGCAAAAATAAAAATAACTTGGGGAGGGGGGCTGAGGAATCAGCTTCAAACAATTCTCCAGGCTTTGATTTTGCAATATCTATTTTAGAAGCATCTTTTTTCTTTTATACAAACATATAACGTGAGAAGGAACACTGCCTTGTGGAGTGATTGATTCCTTTCACCATTTCTCTATAAAGTGACTCTCTTACTGCAATATTTGCTCATTTCTTTCATGTTACTCTGCCATCCCATTCATGGTTTCCAGATGTTGTTAGCACTAGCACAGCTCCCCCTCAGCCCCTGTTCACATGAGGCAGATGAAAGCAGGGTGACTCCAGGGCACCTGGGGACAGATTTTGAAAACGTCTGCTCTGTATCATGGAGACCTTTTCGAGAGTCATCAGTAACTGAGCGTTGTAAATGTATTTCCGTCATGTCATTGACCCAGAATCCTCAAAAGGTGGCACAAGTGAAGTAGCTTCATGTAAATTGTCTATATTATTTCAAGAACCTATTTAAAAGGTTGTCTGGCTCTTTGTATCATTAAAACCCAGTGTGATCTTTCTAACAACGCCTTAGGCTCTCATTTAGAAAGTCTTACTGCAACTCATTCATTTGAATGAGTCAGTTCTTAATGTAAAGAGCCCACCAACCATAGTGTAAAGAGCCCACCAACCATAGGGGACCTTGGGGGCTGGGCTGAGGTCTGCACTGGCTGCAGGGTACTTTTGAGAATACTCCCTGGAGCTAGGCATGCAAGCTGCCAAATTCTGCAGTGCGTCCTCTCTTCTGTTCTTCGCGCGCGCGCGCGCACACACACCAAACCTCCCTAACACACACACACCAAACCTCCCTAACACACACACACACACACACACACACACAAACACACAAACCCCAAACCTCCCTAACCTGCTCCCCCTCCAAAAACTATATGATCCCTCAGTGTCACTATTTGGGGAGATGGGGAGACCACTTAAGATGTTAAGTCCTGATTTCCAGAGGTAATCTGAGTAGATCTGCTGTAGCTTTTAAATTGCTGAATTGCAGAGAGCAACCAGATTGTTATTTCTGGTACTGAAGATGGGGGTCAGGTTTAGAATTCTGTAATTCTGAGCTAGAACTCTGACTGCCTTAAAGGAATTACCTTCTGTTTTTGTTGGTGCATGTTTGTCTTTTTCTTCACCATGTTAAATCATAATGAGCAGCAACCTCTGAACATAAAATTAGATTCTAGTGGTAGGAAGAATATGCACATTCCCAGTATGGCATGGCACCAACCTACCCTAAATTGAAAAGCAGCCTCTCCAGTCTGATCCTAAAACAAATCCAAAAAGAGCATTGACGTGGTTTTGAAATCCACATCCTCTGTGAAGGCTGCCCTACCCCTAGTCATGCTGTCCTTTGCAGTCCTGCTGTAATTGTAATCTCCAGCACACAGTGCGGTACACAGGGGTGTACAGGCAGTGTCTCTGCTGCTTACTGGCCTTCCTTGGATCTCCAGTCTTAAACCAGCCTGGAAATTTCTTGTTTCTACACCCCCAAGTCATTCCATCTAATTCTGGACAAACTCAGGAAATCTCTGGTGTTTCCAGTCAATGAGTTGCCTGAAATCACATACCAAGTCCAGACCCCGATCCTGTGGGTGATAACCCCAACCTCTTGGTCTTTGCTCAACACCAGGCAGTCTTGGGAGGCCCCGTGCCAGGTTTTCTTTGGGAGAGCTTCTAGATTGGTCATCGGAAACCCACAGTGTTTATTGGGCTCCTTATGTCTTAAAGGGAAAAAAGGTTGTGGAGAAAGATGGATTAGTCCTAGAGCCCAAGAGCCAGCTGCAAATCCAAGAGCAGCCTCTGACTGGACTTCACCCGTAGTCTTTACACAGGTCCTGTAGCCACTCTAGCATAGCGTCCACGGAATCATCGGGCCTTTAAACACACAGTAAATAAGACCATGGCCCACTTCTGGGAGAGCCTTCAACAAATCTCAACTTACATTGATTTCTGTAGAGTTTACCTCTTGGTATATTGAATCTGTAATAGATTTTTCTGTTGCTCACATACACAATGTTTTGAGTAATTTCCCATTTATTTTTCATTTTAGAAACTTCGTGAATACTTTCATTCAGTTTAAGAAGCCTATAATTGTAGCAGTAAATGGCCCAGCCATTGGACTAGGAGCCTCCATATTGCCTCTTTGTGATGTGGTTTGGGCCAATGAAAAGGCTTGGTTTCAAACACCCTATACTACCTTCGGACAGAGTCCAGATGGCTGTTCCACCGTTATGTTTCCCAAGATTATGGGAGGAGCATCTGTGAGTACCTCTATTTTTTAAAATTATTCTAGAAGACTTCCTGAAGAAATCCAGTTTGGTCATTGATTTTCTAAATATATATAGGGTGTCATTTTGTGGAGACTTCCTACCAAATGCACTTGTAGTTCAATTCTCTTCATTAACTCATAGTCTTAATTCATGAAATCATAGGAGGTTTTTCATATTTTGGTTCATAGAACATTTATTGATACTGGCTTGCATCATTTTCTAGAGAAGGACCTTATTCAGTGAGCAGTCTCTCTCTGCATAATTGACACTGATATCCGTTATTAGTAAATACCCAATTTGTAATCCAAACAACAGAGTATGCCACCAAAAGTTTCTTGACGTAAGAACCTAAGAGCTGCACTTTTAAGAGAAAGCAATGAAGGAGCTAAGTTGATTAGGATAAGAGAAGTCTTCTCATCTGATTGTGGAGCTTTATTTTTTTTTAACTGTTTAAGCCATGCATAATAAGAGTTAGTGTTTGTAGCTTTTGATTTTTTTCAAGCAATTACGCACATTGCATTTCTTACTCCATGAAGTAGGGCAAGACGTGTCACAGGTTAGGGTCTTCAAAAGCCAGCACTGAGGTGGAGTTTGTCATGGTGGAGCAATATTCCATAGTCCACACCTGTTGCTAGGATAGCAGCGGTTAGGGGGCTGGACAGAGGAAGGCAGGCCCAGCAAGGCTTGGGCCACGTCTGGGGAGCTCTGGGGCATGTATGGCCTGTCACAGTTGTCCCACAGTGGACTGAAACAGCTGGTTCCTTTATGTCCATCATCACCGAGCGTGGGCTGCCCAGGAAGAGCGCCATGACCGTGGATGAGGCGGCTCTCTGCAGCAGAGGGCGTCCCCGAAGGAGCTGAGGGCTGGCTGCTGACAGCACTGCCAACAGCTGGGACAGCAAGCCCTCCCTCGGACGGACCTCAGCGGCACATCCCCATGTCCACCACAGTCCACCCTTTGGTCCTTCCTATCCACCTCGTCATACACATTGAGGGGAGCTGCTCTTCCCGGGGAAAGGTGTAGAGAAGGATTAGCCACTGATGACTGTACAGGCAAGAACCACCTAGATGTTCAAGTTGGCGGGTAAAAGTATAATGAGAAAATGGATGTTTGCATCCTCTCATTATTTGTGGTGGGAAAAATAGTTAACTTTACAGTAGAGAAGACTGGCAGGCATCACCTTACTGAGTGGTCCGAGTCCCCAGAAATAAGACCCGTCATCGGCCCCCGACCTGCTGCAGCGAGAATGACATGGCGTCGCTCGGCCAGAGTCCTGCCCCGTGGGCGTCACCTCTGTCGGGTCTGGAGAGAGGACCAGACAAGCCCGGACTGTGGCACAGTCTGCAGATGCAGGGCCCTGCCAAAGGGCCACAGAGGTTGGGGAACTCACCGGAAGACCTCGGCACCGCCCCACACTGGAGGGGACAGAGGGGCCTGACAGCTCCGTGCAGATGCAGGGATCTCAGACGCAGTTCAGGGTCAGAGGAAGGACTTTCCTCGGAAAAGTCGCAAACTTTGCAGACAGTCTGTGATTTGACTCGTAGTATTCTGTTGATGGTAGTTGTCCGGTTTTGATCATTATGAGATGTCATAGAAGATGTTAATGTTGGGAGAGTGCTCAGTAAAGGGTTTATCATCTCTCTACTGCTTTTATAATCTTCCCATAAGTCTAAACTTACTCCCAAAACAAAGTTGAAAGAGGAAGGAGTTTACTGGGCCCACACAGCCCCCATTGCCCCATCTGGTCTCAGAGCCACCCCCGTGCTCGTCTTCTCCCTTCCTGTCCGGTCCCACCCACAGCTGCCACCTCCTCTGGCCTCAGCGACCCTCCTGTGGTGGGACGCTGCTCCCCCCACCCCAGAGTTGCTGCACTTGTGTGTTGGTGGCTGTGGCCCGGCGGGACCCCAGGTGCACCGGTGGTAGTATTCATAGCCTTACCCTGGGTGGGACCCTCGCTGCATCCGTTGGCCAAGCGTGCTCCCTCGGGGGCCAGCAGAGCCCTGATTTAAAGGCAGGAGGCAAACGGCCCTCAGATCATTGGTGGGGAGCAGGGGCGGGGGCAGGTGCAGCCATGCCCCTTCCCTCCCCTCGTTTCCCAGTCCCGACTGTTCTTTCTGTTGGGGACTTGGTACTGTATCAAGGTCTTTGATGCACTGCATACACGGTAACTCAGAAGGGGGTGCCACCTCCAGGCTGGTACTCCGCCTGCACTCAGGCCATCCCAGCGCTCTATCAGCAGCAGCCTCTGGAAGTGTCGAATATGACACGGTCAGAGGACCCATGGTCATGGGCCCGCTCCCTGCAGCCCCTTTGCTGCGAGGGGGATCTGGCCTGGCACACCCTATGCCTGCAGACCGGGCACGTTATGAGCCTCGGAGAGTGGTGCTCGTGAGGACCTCAGGCAGGAAAACAAACCCAGACCAGAGTGAGCATCTATTCCTGTGACAACAGTCAACCAGCCACCAAGCGGCCGACTAGCTGGTCTCAGGAGTATTGCCAAGCAGGTGGCTCGGCATTACTATCTTGCTGGAGGCTGGATGTTCTGCGGTGGCAGTAACTGAATCAGCCTCAGTGAGTCAGAGCCCATGCCCTTGAGCTGCATGTCCCACACACCCCACAGCCATTCCGTACACCTGTCTCTTGTGCCAGCGCTGGGGCAGCCGGCGACTGCGCTGGTCTCCCAGAGCTGTTCAGTTCCTCTCTGTGGTGCATGCTCCCTGCTGGACACTGATGTCACACAGCCATGTACACACTTCCCCAGCCATCGACATGCCAGACCCCTTGTTCCCAACCTTCCAGGCCCCTGACCAGCCAGCCAGGCCCTGGGTCACTGCGTGTTCTCACCTTGAGCCACCTCTCCTTCCACAGCAGGTGGTGGACAAGGCGTATCCCCTGTCGGGGAGTGTTTCCCTTCGGGGGAGGCTCCCAGGCACTTGCCGGCTGTTTTTCAGTCTGCACACCTGAAAACAGAGCCAGCCCACCCACACCCCAAGCTCGCTCATCAGGACTCCCCCATGTGGCCGGTGGTGTGAGCTGAAGCAGGGCCCTCGTGCAGCAGTGGTGGGTGATGTGGGGGTCTGGGCCCCCCATGCGGCTCACCTGTGCCCTCTGCTCTCTGTGCCTGATCCCATCTGTGCACCTTACGTCTCACCTTACACCTAGCCGGCCTGATGGGACTCCACTCTTGGGGGACATTTCCGGTGTGTGGTCATTCGGTGTCCCGTGGCTAGGTGTTCTGCCTCCGCCAGGGTTCAGTAAACACTCCAGAATTGTTTTTAAGAGGCACATTCTTCTCTGCTGTGAACAGCGCGGCCTCGCTCCAGAACCCCAGGGGCCTGCATCGTGGTCATCTCTCTGGCATGTGCCCCAAGCTCCTGGAGGCCTCTCATCCCACCCGCTGCACAGTCAGGCCTGGCGGCTCTGACATTTCGGCTCCACTCAGCCTGGCCACCATCCCCTCCGTGCTTCTAGGAGCCATCCCAGTAGCCAGGTCACACCATCTCCTGGGGCACTTGCCAGGGAGTTCTATCTTGTATCTCAGGAGAGCTCCCAAATCAGCAAACTCCCCTGTCCAGCTTTGTGTTCTGGCTCCAAGTCAGGCACCCTTAAAATTCAGCTCCCTGTGTCTTCTTGCAGCTTCTTGGAGGGAGGAAGCAAGTTACAGGCCTGGGGGCCGGGAGAGGAGGTCAGCAGGACTTGAGGGAAGCGATGCCGTCTTGCGGAGAGAGACCTCTGCATTGTCTCCAGGCAAGACGGCAACACTTGTTCTTGATGGGGGACAGAGGGGTCTGAGGAGTCTGGGGTTCAACTTGGGGGTGTCCACCTGGAGTCCCTGTTCCAGGTTTAAGGGTCTCCTTCTTCCTCCCCTCCCCACCGAGCCCAACAGGTCCTCCCTAGTGGGTGACTCACCTTGTCAGACTACTAAGTGCTGGATCTGGATCTGTGCTTTCTCTGCCTTCTTGCTACCCAGGAGCCCCTCTGCTTGCGTCAGTGGCAAAGAGCAGGTACTGTGCCCTCATGTGTGAGGGTTTTCACACTCGAACCACCGCCAGGGCCGGGCACTCTGGGTGCTCCACCAGCCCGTGAGGGGTGCTCTTTGCCAGCCAGCCAAGGGAGCAAGCTCCCAAAGCCCTCTCATCACCACTTTCTCTCCCATTCCCACCCGTGACAAAAACCGGTAGTTTTTCTGGAAGCAGAGGCTGAGATGGATTTGGGCAAGCAGGACACAGGGTCCACCTCTGTGGCAGGGTAGGGAAGAGGCAGGATTGGGCAGAGGGCACGCGTGAACCATGCACCACCCTGGCAGAACTCCTACCCTGGAGCCCACAGGCAGCCCCCGCTCTTCTGGGGGCTGCATGGCATCCAGAGCCTCATCTGCGGGTGTGGCCGTGCCGAGGAGCTCTCTCAGGAGGGCAGCAAGTGTTTCCTGGGCCGAGGCGTCCGGGCGGCACATCCATGTCCACCCCAGGGTGGTGCTTCGCGTTTCATGGATGAAGAGGTGGGCCCCGTCAGGGTCATTTGTCTTCTTTTCACTACACTGCACCCACCCAACAGTTACTACTAGCTGGTTCTGGTGGTAGAGTCGTTGTCGGGAAAATTAAGTTCATTTTGAGTTATTATTGTAAAAGATTGTTTCCTAACAGCTACCGCCCGTTCTGGGAGTGAAGACTCCTTGTCGTGGGTAAAAGCCACCTACATGCATCCTGAGTCATTACTCTAGGGGGGACTGAAAGAACTGCGTGACCCAAGGAGGTGTCTGATGTTGATGCAGATACACAGGAAGAGCGGATTGGGGGAAATCCTAAACCTGACATTTAAACACATTCTGGGCAAAGACATTCTGAAATTGAAGTCCTTGGGCCAACAGCTGCTAAGAGGTGGAATGCTTTGAGCCCATTGCATTCAGAACCATAAAGCGTGGGAAGCCGTGACGAAATGAATGGCTGCTTATCCGGCGGGTGCATTTTCCCCTCCCTGGACATGTCTTGAAAACACATCACATTTTGCTTCTCCTTGTGATCTCCGGTGCCACTCGTGATTCTCCTCTGGGGTGCTGGGTGCCCCCTCCCTGCGGTCACACGCTGCAGCATCTAGAGACTTGACGGTCACAGTGGAGGTGGAGCTGGGTGCTGCTCGGCGTCCCGCAAATCACAGGACAGCCTCCTCAGTGCGGAGCCGTCCAGACCAGAATGTCAGTAGTGCCTGGCTGAGAAACCCTGCCCTGAAGCAAGAGCAGACAGTTTAAAATCAACTCAAAGGGCAGAACATTTGACTAAAACCTGTCTGCAGAAAGTAAGTAAATGCTGCAGGGGTGAGGCATGCTGTGACAGTGCTCGTTGGAAGCGACCCCCCAGATGCCGAGTCCCGTTGGTGAGCTTCCGGCAGGCTGAGGCAAGGCTGGGTTTTCCACCCAGGGTTTGTGCACAACTCTGCAAGAAGGCTAAGCCAGGAAGGATCCTGTTCCCAGGATCAAAGGAGCAAGCTGCCAAAGCCTCTTTGGAGCGAAGCTGTAGTCACAAGATGTGCAAGTTAGTGTCAGTATCTTCTACAGTTTAGCCCTCCTTGTCCCCAGTAAACATTCAGGGCATGCCCAGCCCTGCATGGTCATGGTCCCGTGGCTCCAGCGCTATGACAGATACCCGGCAGAGCCTCACTGAGGAGAACACGAAGCTGGTGAACACGGGCTCCCACTGAGAAAGCTGGCAGCTCTTGTTCCGGATGGTGCAATGCTGGAGAGCAGGCCAGTGAATGGCCGATGTCCTCACCCCGAGTTTGCCAGAGAGGCTGCTGCTCTGGGGAGTTGGGAGCCTGACCCAAAGGAGTAAGTGGCAGAGCCACTGCCTCCATGAGGTTCAAACTCCCCAACCCGGGGGCACCTGGGTGGCTCAGTTGGTTAAGCCTCTGCCTTCTGCTCAGGTCCTGATCCCGGGGTAAAGTCCCACATCGGGCTCCTTGCTCAGCAGGGAGCCTGCCTCTCCCTCCCCCACCCCCGCTTGTGCACGCACTCTCTCGCTCTCGCTCTTGCTCTCACTCTCTGTCGGACAGATCTTTTAAAAAAAAAAAAAAAAAAGCTCCCCAACCCCTCCCACCCAAGCTGGTCAGGTTTCCTCACCACACCTCTTAATGTGGTCTTTTGGGCTGAAAGAAAAAGGAACTCTACTTTCCTCTGGCATTTCTCACTTGTCTGGGTAGTTACACTATAACTTTTTTAAAAAACAGTTGGCCATCTTGGAACAAAATGGCAGCCAGTAAATTTCCAATAACTGTATCTTTGCCAATCTGTTTCTTGGGTAGAAGTTAGAAACCTCTCATGTTAAAACTACTGGAAATGGAGCATATGGGAACATGCTCATTCAAACTGAGTGTATTTAATCTTACTAATCTTATGGTATCATTTGCTGACTGTAATTTAAACCAACTCACCGCCTGTACTTACATCAGGCGTTTTAACAGCCTTGAGTCAGTCCCACTTTCGTGCTCTTGGGTGAAGTCAGAATTGCCCTTTGTTGTCCTGCACGTCCAGCCATCAGGAATAGAGAAGACTAAGTAGGGAAAGACTCTCCAGGGACTATAGCCACGGAGTTAGCCTGGTTCCAAAAGGACGACATGGTGGCAGTGGCAGCTCACCGCCTGGCGGGAGACTGTTCTGATAGCCCAGTTGGCTAGCACAGGCATGTGGGAATCAAGGAAAGGGAAAGGGAGAAAGAGAACAGTGATAGGGCTCTGCTCTACGCCTAGAGGGCAACGAGTAATACTCAGAGAAGTGACAGGGTGGGGGGACAGGCCCACAGAGGGGCTGGAGAGGGAACACGGGAAGGAGGCTTGCTCTCCCCCACGCCCCACTGGCTGCTGGCACACGTTCGCATCCACGCCCCGAGCTAAGGCCCTGTGGTTCAGGCTGGTCTTGAAAACATACTTTGCACTTCGCTTAGGTGATGTAGTTGTGGTGTGGTCTTCACTGTGTGTTGGGAGTGAGAGAAGCACAAACTAGGAAAACCGTAGAGCACTTCCCACCAAGTCCTTCTGTCAGCACTCCTCTCACACTTTCTCATCGCATTTGGATCGGTCTTCTAAAGAGCTGTCTTAACAGCTAATAGTAAGGTGAAGTCAGGCTTCTAAACGCATTGCTTATTTTAGACCTTCTTTTCACTGAGAAGAGGATGTTCAGTACAGGGGTTTTCAAATAAAACATCTCCAAACTCTTCAAATATCTGTGACTTTGTCCAAGACTTGGCACAAAGAACAGGTCCACGCTGGCACCAAAATAAGTCATGAGTGTGAAGGACTTCAGTCCTTCTTGTGGGGACCCAGCTCTCCACCCTGTTTTCCATCCTCTGCCTGTGTTGAAAGGGTAGTGAGTCAGCCAGACATTTCCTTTGCCAGCTCTTTTTATTTGGGTGTCATCCACGCTGTGCTTTCATGTGCAGCAAATGTCTCGATGCATTTACAGGAGGCTTTTCTTAACAATAGTTTGCCTCTTTACCTAGTTTACCTTGGGAGGAAGGTCACCTCCCAAGAGTATGCTTTACCTGAGTCGCAGTAGATTATGGTCAGGTTTTCATTGTGACCACCAGAGTCTTTGGGAAGCTTAGCAGTGCAAGATAAACTTGCAGGGAGAAAATTGTCACATCGGAACAGCACAAAGTTTCCTTGTCAAATAGATTTTCTCCCTATTTTGATATCTGTGAGCCTGTGATTTGAATGAGCTAAACTCCATGCACATCATGTTGAGACCTTAAGTGATACAGAATCCAAAACAAAGTCAATTTCGTATGTATACATACATATACACATACATAATATCCTTTCTCTTTAACAAAAATAAGTGTTAATTTCCTCCATTGAGTCATTTGAAGTAACTATAGTCAGACCCTTCTAAGGAGACTACAGTAGTGGTCATTTTGGATGCGTTCACGTCCTGAATAGTTGCTTACTTTAATGTCCAAGTGGTAAAATGTGGCCTTCCAAGATAGACTCGAGCAGAAACATTCACTGCCCTTAGAACATTGTCTGTGTATATTGAGAAGAAATCACCATTGGCCTCTCAGATACAGAAAATCTTGAGTAGTAGTTCTGTGACTGATTTCAATCCCTAAAACTACGCATTTTCTAGCTTTGCTTATGCCTCAGTTTCCCAGGATACTGTTTTGTGTATTGAGTGACTTCCCATGTGGGAACGGCTGCCACTGGGAAGGAGGAGGCACCCGGAGAGGGACATGCCAGGAACTTCAAGCTCACAACAAGTAGACCTTCTCTAAGTGAGATTTCTTGGTTATGCCCACGTGATTCTGTATTACATCATAAAATAAGCCTTACTTTTTTTTTTTTTTTTTAATTCCCTGTCAATATGTTACTTCTCTCCATAGTTGATTGTGCCTCGTTGGGTTGCTTCGCCATGCACAGGTTCCAGAATAGTGCACTTTAGCTGGAACCCTGGAGGAAGCACAGTGAGTCCCCAGAGGGGCCCGCACGTTCACACACCTGTCCTCAGTTTGAATTTTTTTAGATGAATTTTCAGGTTGAGTCTTTTCTGCCTGCCTCCCGCTCACATCTCATACCAGTTTCAACTCTTCTTCCTTTCAGGCAAATGAAATGTTGCTGAGTGGACGGAAGCTGACAGCCCAGGAGGCGTGCGGCAAAGGCCTGGTCTCCCAGGTGTTTTGGCCTGGGACCTTCACCCAAGAAGTCATGGTTCGCATCAAGGAGCTTGCCTCCTGTAATCCAGTTGTAGGTGGAATTCATTCTCTTACATATGTTACCTTTTTTTCTCCCCCCTATGACCTTTCGAAAGCTCCAGAGAGCTCACCCATGTAGCAGTGTTTCCGGAGTCCCCTGCCTCTTCCTCCCTGCATGGCCGCCTGCATGTGAAATGCCACCGGAGCTAAAATTGGTTCCAGTGCTCCAGATGGGCTCACCTTGTCCTCCTGGTTGCAGAGGCCTAAGAATGAAAGGAATGCATTTCAGAAATGTAGGAACTTCAGAATGTCCTATAAAACTGTCCACACACCATCTATATGGTTCTTTCCTGGTTCCAAAGCTCTTTCCCATAATCTTGTTCGCTTCCCCCCCACCCCCCACAGTGGATGTAAGCTCCTTTTTGATAAATTTGCTGGATAATATTCAGTCTGGTAACAGAATTGCATGTAGCAAATTAGAAGATGAAATGTTACTGAATATTAACTGACATGACTCCCAACTAGACTCCTGACATAACAGCCCTCGTGATTAAGATTAAATTTTGGTTAGAAGATCCCCTCAGCAGGTGTCCATAGAGTTTTCAAGGAGCCTCCCAAGGGTCGACGCCCAGCACCAGGGCCTTGCTGGTCTGCAGCAGGAGCACGGGGCCCAGGCTGGTTGGTCTCGGTGGGGAGGGCCAGGGTGCAAGCAGCACAGCGCTCCTGAAACAGCTCAACAGCTGAGAAGTCGAGAATTTGCCCGCTACCTGGTGTGGATATACCACAGCCCTATCTCAGGCCTGATGTGTATCACGAAAAAAAATGTCTGGTAGCCTAATTTTAACAGGTAATTACTCAAGATGGATAACTGCCTCTGTAAATTTGGGGACAGATAGAGCCAGTACTTGCAGACTCACACCCTTGCTAACTCACTGCTCGTCCGGTCCAGGTGCTGGAAGAATCGAAAGCCCTTGTGCGCTGTAACATGAAGATGGAGCTGGAGCAAGCCAACGAGAGGGAGTGTGAAGTGCTGAAGAAGATCTGGGGCTCGGCGCAAGGGATGGACTCCATGCTGAAATACCTGCAGAGGAAGATAGATGAGTTCTGATTGGCAGGTGCCTGCTGGTGACACTGGAATTCTAGAGCAGGACATCTGTCGCACCAGGTTGCCCTCCTCCATCCCCACAGCCTGAAACAAGTTCACTCTTAGCTCACGCTTGGAAGCAGGACTTGCGACGTCCAAGCTATTTATTATCAAGGAGTTTTTAAGTACTGTAACTTTAAAATAAATAACTACAAAGCTCCTTTGTCCGAACGTCATTATTTTATACTTAATATACACACAAGTATAAAAGTATAATGGTGAGCTCTAGACTGCTCTTCGAAGCTCTAATTTTTGTTATCTTTAGCTAGTACTGTATAAAAAAAGAAACGAAGTGTGTTTTGCTGGTTTTGGGTGGCAGAAAGGTCTGGAATAATGTTTTCCTGATTTTTTCCTTCTAGAACACAGAATCTAAAGAGGTATTAGCCAGCCTCCTCTCTCCTGCCCCAGTTAGAGATAAAGATCTGAGATGTGCCTCTGTCTCAAAAGGTACAGTACCTCAGAGATGAAATGTCCTGAATCAAAAGGAAAACTTACCTTGTAGGACAAGTATTTCTTATGAAAAACCGACTGACAAACATACCCGTAAAGTACACAGGATTCATGCTGGAAAATCCATTGATTCTTCCTTTGTAGTATGTCCAGTTCTTACCCAGTTAACATGAAGAAACCACTCTCTTCAGAAGAAAGCTTGTTTGCAGTATTAGTGAATCACTGAATAGCTTAAGTATGAATATCTAAGTTATAAGTTAGTCTTAGTGGAGTTTAAAGAGTTTTTCTGACCCTTTTGAAAAAATAACTACATAAGTGCTTCTTGTTGCTGGGTGAGAAATACTACTTTATATACAGTTTTGGTTTTCTATTTGCAGATATGATTGATGTATTACACCAAAAAAAATATTTTTATGTTTATAAAGTGTAATTTTTAGGTTCACTTAGAATATATTTTATTTAATAAGTTAAAATTCTTTTGGCACACTATTAAATGCAGAAACTCCTTTAAAAAAAAAAAAAAGAACTACCTTATATTCAATGTTTAATGTTCCTGGTCTCTGCTTTCATGTCTACGCACTATGCGGAGTACAGTGTGGTGTCCAAGAGTGCCCTGTGTAAATAGACATTCACATTCCTTTCAGGAGTGGGGACTGATTCCTGATTACAGACGCCTATTATTAGTTAGGCTTCTGAGCTTGCAATCATATTGAATGTATGAAGAATGAAATAAAATCAAAACCTTATTTTTGTACAGTTTGGAAGTTTATACTTAGAACCGACCACCTCCCAGCCATGTGGGGAGCTGTACAGTGTGTAAATCCGCCTTTACCTTGGATTGGTTGGTGCAGTATTTTTGCATCTGTGGGACCTACTTTTTCGTTCAGTAGTTTGAACTATATATAATAAACTGTACAATCTGTAAAGTTTTTATAGAATAAATATTCAGCTGTGAAAACTGGTTAAATAAAACTAATATTTCTTAACACATTTGAAATGTTCGTCTCATTCTTCACTCCTGAAGTTTCTCAGGGGACGTTTCATCTTTTTTGTGAGATAACGCCCGTGGGCATACAGCTTCTGTAGAGTTTAGAGAGTAAGTAAGCCTGTGGGACTGTACCTGGAAAGGAGCTAGAATATGACAAGTATCGTCCTCCCAAGCCCCGTCTCCGGTACTCCCCCCAGGCTGCCATTTTTTTCTGAACTTTGTGTCTGTCTCCTCCTCGCTCCTCTGTCAAGAGATGCATATTCCTACATCATTCCCTACTTCTGCCTGTTTCTGAACTGTACACTGTATCACGTGAAAGCTTCAGCGATTACTTTAGTATTAAGAGAGTTGGAACTTCTTTCTTCTTTGCCCAGACCTATAGGGGAGGTGTTTTCATTGCTGTTTCATAGATAGAGAACCTGAAGTATGAAATACTTCACATTGGGGTGGGATCTGGCTTCAGTTCAGGTCACTGTGGCACAGCCGGCATTCTGGCCACAGCCCTATACCATCTTGTTTCCTAGAATTTACAAAGAGGGAACTAATTCAGTTGGGTTCTCCTCAAATTAGGGATCCGACTACACCATCATGGATTTTGCCTTCCCCGGGCCATGTTGGCCACCTCCCCTCTTCTCTGAAGCAAAACTTTCATGTTCCAACTTCTGGCTCATGAATTGAGCCCAACTAGGAGGAAGAACTGACAACTTTAAATCCTGACGTCTGTGCCCAGTGTTGGTGACGGTGGCAGGAGATGCTGTCCTTCAGATTGGTGGAAATCTATATTGGTTCAGCTTCAGAGGAGAGTTTGACCAAATCCAGCAATTCCATGTATAAGGATTCATCATAAGGAATGAATTCTTGCAGGACATATGAGAATTAAGATTCATAGGCAATTAAATTCATCTCAGGGTTTTTCCTAACAGTGAAAAGCTGGAAATGGCATACACATTCATCAGTAGAGTTTGAGTATGCCACACCACACAGTGAATACACAGCTGTTAAAAAAGAATAAAGTATTATAAACCTTAGGTGAAAAAATCATGTTATAGAGCAACCTCTGTCAAAAACACCCATTATATGCTTAAGAGCTTAAAAGCTATGCACAAAAACCAGGCTCCCTTCTGCTTATGAGGTCCTCTCCCCCAGTGCTTCCCAGCTGCTGGGTTTAGATACTGCTCAGCCCTTGGCAAGTAGAGGTGAAAAGCCGGACAGAGACGGGCACTGCTGCCCACTTAGGCCTCTGAGTAGGGTCAACCCTTCTTGGTCTTCATTGCTCAGCTGTGCTAAGGGTGAAACAGCTAGCACGTCCCCTGCAGGATGTGCCAGGCACTGTTGCAAACACTTTTGGGTATTAGCTCATGGGTTTTTTTGAGGGAACTCCCATTTCCAAGGAATATTTATTAAGGTGCCATAAATACACAATCACTATAAAATGAGAGCTCCCAAATCTTTTGGTAAGCTGATTTAGTTCCTGGCAACTCTGATAAGACCAGTGAAGACAAGAAATCAGAAGAACACTGGACTTTGAAGATCTTTGAAGGAAATCATGCCCATTACGTAGGAGGAGAGAAGCCTGGAGAGCTCCTGGCCAGGCCGCTCCTACTCCTCGGCCTCATTGCTCGGTTGGGAGTGAAGGAGGGGTAGCCCAGGTCTCCGGGCAAAGTAGGAGCCCAGTGGGCCAGGGGCCAGCCTCCATGACCAACTCTCTCCCTTAGCCACACCACAGAGGCTTCAACCCACTCCTACATTACTTATTCACTTATACTAGTATGAACAAATGTTATTCTTTAAAGGAAGGAAATTGTGTACATTGCAGGAGAATTGGCACTTAACCAACCAAATACAAGCACATATCTTAGGAACAGCCTGGGGATATGGGGCTCTGTCAGCTGAGTCTGTCACTGCTCTCAGGAAGCTCAGTCTCATCTGCTTTCCCCAAATCCAACTAGCCCATCTGGTGGCCTCTCTGTTACTGACCTTTCTATCCTCCCATAACCAGCTTTGCCCAGTCCATGCCTTTCCTGCCCTAGAGTGCACTCTAGAGGCCTGCAGAACATGCCAGGGGGAGCCCTGGTCTTCACAGGAATAGAGACTCAGGGCAGGTTAAAGTCCTCCAAGAGGCCTTAGCCCTGGAGTAAAGCCCAGAACTGCAGAGTGGGAGAGGATCTGTGACATGGCGTGCATCTGTTCATACACAAGAAGACTGAAACTAGAGGTGTCAGGTGACCCTTTCGTCATTATACAGCCTGTGAGGACAGCCTAGAAGTGGCCTGGCATCCAGGAATAGCTAGTGTTCTTCACACTCCA
The DNA here is from genome assembly GCF_003265705.2 of Callorhinus ursinus. Lineage (NCBI taxonomy): Eukaryota > Metazoa > Chordata > Mammalia > Carnivora > Otariidae > Callorhinus > Callorhinus ursinus. The sequence goes on from NW_027397088.1 coordinate 5,760,906, forward strand.
TTGCTGCCTGCCCGCCTGCCTTCAGCGCCTTTACTGGCCAAAATCAGAATGAGATGAACACTGGCTACAGGTAGTGTAGAGTGGTGGTTCTCAAACTTTGTTGCACATTAGAATCACCTAGAAAGCTTTGAAAACTCTTAATGCCTTGACTGTACCTGAAAACAAATCACAATCCCTGAGCTGGGATCCATGCATCTGGGGTATTTGACCCAGGTAGCTTAACTTCTCTGTGCCTGGGAGTGGTAATGGTTAGGAATGGGGCCTGGAGAACTCAGTGCATTCTGGTATCTCATGGACCTGATTCTGTGGGTGGCAGTGGGGCAGAGTGGATGGTTTGAGGCTGCTTGGTAGCTTGGGATTTAGGGCTTTTTCCATTGGAGGCTGGCCCTACCTAGAGAGTTTTGATGGTTTACAAACTATTTCTGCATCTGGAGGGGCTGGACCAGTCCACAAAACCTTCAATACTAGCATCTAGAAATAAACATCCCCAATCTTTGGCAACAGAGGAAGGACTGACTATATCCCAGGAAACTCCTCTCTCTTCTCTAGAGAACATTCCTGACAGTATCTCTGAAGACACTCTGAAAATGGACTTGAACATTGGTTTAAAAGTTACTTTTTTGGTGAGGTGGAAACTTAAGTTAAAAGCCAACTTTATGATCTTAGAGCCATATCATGTCCTTAGAAGACTAATAAGTTGTTTAATACAAACATTTTTAAAATTAAAAGCTAAGGTCTAATGAGTTTTGACATTAATTCCTATTTTCCTAATTTTACATTGTATTCTAAAACTGGGAGATGTATATCAATATCCATACAGACTATATATATAATCACGCATGTGAAACACCCTGGATAAAACAACTAGACATAAGATTACAAGGAAATAGAACACCTGAACAACGGTATAGACCATACAGGTAACTAGACTTATTGTGGGGATCATTTCATAATGTATAAAAATACTGAATCACTATGATGTACAACTGAAATTAATAAGATATTGCATGTCAAGTGTACTTCAATTTAAAAATGTAGACCTAACACACACATCTATAGAACTCTTCACCCAGCAGCAGAATACATATTCTTCTCAAGGGCACATGGAATATTTTCCAGAACAGAACATAGGTTAGGCAATAAAACAAGTCTGAATGAATTTAACAGGATTCAAATCATAGAAAGCATATCCTTCAACCACAGTGGAATGGAGTTAGATATCAACAAATTTAGGAAATAGAAAAATATGTGGACATTAAACCTCACATTCTTAAAAAAAAAAACCTTCACAAGAGAAATTAGAAAAGATCCAGAGATGAATGAAATTGAAAACACAATGTAACAAAACATAATAAATTAATAACAAAACACCTATATTTAAAAAATAGAAAAGTAAATAGACACCAAATCAATTACCTAACATTCTACCTTAAGAAACTAGAAAAAGAAGAGCAAACTAAACCCACAGCAGAGTGAAGGAAATAAAAATGATTAGAGCAGATATAAATGAAATGGAGAATATAAAAACAATAGAAAAAATCAAGGAAATTTCTTTGAAAAGCTTAATGAGACTAATCAAGGAAAAAAGAGATACTACCCAAATTTCTAAAACCAGGAGTGAAAGAGGGACAGTACTACCAACCCTATAGAAATAAAAAGAATTATAAGGGAATTATGTGAACAGTTGTATGCCAACAAATTAGGTTAACTACATGAGGTGAATTAATTCCTAGAAAGATGAAAACTACTGAAACTGACTTAAGAAGAAATAGAAAACCTGCATACACACCTATAACAAGTAGAGATGGATTCAGTAATCAAAAAGCTTCCCACCAAGAAAAGCCCAGGACCAGGCTTCATTCATTAATTCTGTCAAATGCTTAAAAAGTAATCAATACCAATCCTTCACAAATCCTTGCAAAAAATAGAATAGGAAGGAACATTTTCTAACGTATTCTATGTGGTCAGTTCTAACACCAAAACCACACAAAGACATCGCAAGAAAACTATAGATCAATGTCCCTTATAGATGCAAAAATTCTCAAAATAATCTGGCACTGTATAAAAATGATACACCATGACCAAGTGGGTTCATGGTTGCAAGGTTGGTTCAACATAAAAAAATATATATAAAGAATAAAATTATATGATCATCTCAGTAAATGCAGGAAAGCATTTTTAAAATCCAACAACCATCAAAATAAAAACAAACTAAACAGAAGGGAATTTTGTCAACCTGATAAAGGCCATCTATAGAAACCCAGAGTTAACATCATACTTAATGATGCAATTGAAAGCTTTCACCCTAAGATCAGGAACAAGACAAAGATGTTTGCCTTTGCCACTTCTATTCAACACTGTACTGAAAGTTCTAGCCAGAACAATTAGACAAGAAAAAGAAATAAAAGACATCCAAGTGGTAGAGGAAGAAGTAAATCTATTTGCATATAACATGATCTTATATGTAGAAAACACTAATCCACACACACACACACAAAAAAAAACTTTTAGAACTAATAAGTTCAGTAAGGTTGCAGGATATGAGATAAATATACAAAAATCAGTTGTATTTCTATACAGTAGCAATAAATCTGAAAATAAAATTAATTTCATTAACAGTAGAATCAAAAACAATAAAATTCTTAAGAATAAATTAACCAAAGAAGTGCAAACTTGTGCACTGGAAACTACAAAACACTGCTGAAAGAAATTAAAGAAGACCTAAATAAATAGAAAAACATTCCTAGACTGGAACACTTACCTTGTTAAAATGGAAAAACTAAATTTATCTACAGATTCATTGATAACCCTGTAAAAAATTCCAACCTCCTTTTTTGCAGAAATGGACAAGCTAGTCCTAAAATTCATATAGAAATGCAAGGGACCCAGAATAGCCAATTCAATCTTGAAAGTGAAGACAAATTTGGAGGGTTCACACTTCCCAATTTCAAAACTTACTACAAAGCTACAGTAATCAAGACAGTGTGGTACTGGCCTAAGGATACACATATAGATCAATGAAATAGAATTGAGAGTCCAGAAATAAACCCATACATCTATAAGCAATGATTTTCAATAAGGGTGCCAAGATCACACAGTGGGAAAAGAAAAGTCTTTTCAACAAATTATTCTGGGACAATTGGATACCCACATGCCAAAGAATCAAGTTGGACTCACCATATACAAAAATTAACTCAAAATGGATCAAAATTTAAATGTAGGACCTACAACTATAAAACTTAGAAGAAAACATAGGTGTAACTTCATGATCTTGAATTAGGCAATAATTTTTTAGATATGACATTAAAAATGCAGACAACCAAAGAAAAACAATAAACTGAATTGTATTTTAAAATTTTTTAAACTTTTGTACTTCAAAGAACACTACCAAGAAAGTGAAAAAGCAACTCATAAAATGGAAAGAATTTGCAAATTATATGTGTGATAATTCTAGTGCCCAGGAACTATACAAAAAATCTTGCAACTCAACAATAAGAAGACAACCCAATTAAAAGAAAAGGATCTGAATAGACATTTCACCAAAGATATACAAATGGTCAATAAGTACATGAAAAGATGATATCATTAATCATTATAGAAATAAAAATCAAAACTATAATGAGATACCACTTTACAACACCAGGATGGCTGTAATGAAAAATAACAAATATCAAGGAAAATATGGAAAGATTGGACTCTTCCTACATTGCTAGTAGGAATGCAAATTGGTGCAACCACAATGCAAAACAGCTTGGCAGTTCCACAAAAAGTTAAACATAGAGTTACTATGTAATTCTGCAATTAAATATACTCCTAGTTACATACCCAAGAGAACTAAAAACAAGTTCTCAACCAAATACTGTACACAAATCTTCATAGCATCATTATTCATAATAGTCAAAAAGTGGAAACACCCCAAATGTTCATCAACTGGTGAATGAATAAACACAATCTGATAAAGAGGAAGGAAGTATTAATACATGCTACAATGGGATTGAACATTGAAAACATTATGCTAAGTGGAAGAAAGAAGCCAGAAAGAAAAGGCCACATATTGTATGATTCCATTTATATGAAATGTCCAGAATAAACAAATCCATAGAAACAGAAAGTAGATTAGTGGTTGCCAGGGAACTGGAAGTGGGGGAGGGAAGACAGAATGGGAAGTGACTACTAACAAGTACACGGTTTTCTTTTGGGTTAATGAAAATGTTCTGGAATTAGTGGTGATGTTTGCACAACCTTGTGAATATACTAAAAACCATTGACTACCATACTTTAAAATGGTTAATTTTATGGTATTTTAATTGTATCTCAATTTTTTAAAAAGAGTATATATCCTCTAAACTAACATAGGGAGAAAATGGAAAAATACTTAATTGATCCAAAATAAGAAAGGAATGAAAAAGGATGAATAATAAACACAGTTGACATGGTGGATTTTGCTCAAAATATTAATAAAAAAGATTAAATGAAAATGGACTGAATGTATGAAAATATCTGGAAACACATATATGTTTACAAAAAAACATGTCAAAAATTGAGAAGTTTGAATAAAGAGGTAGAAAATATATAATGTGCAAACATCAAACAACAACATCAACAAAACCCTGCCATCACCATATTATCAAAATACTACTAAAGCAAAAACCATGTTAGAAAAAAGTATTACTTTATAATGAGAGCAGACTGAGTTCTACTGAAAGTTAAACACCAAATTTGTGTGCCCTACTTAACTTATCCTCAAAATATATAAAACAAAAATTGACAGCTCTACTACAAAAAAAAAAGACAAGCACAAAACCATTATAGGAGATTTTGACACTACTCAGTAAATGATAGACTCTGACCCTCTTATATTTTCAGTGAGGATGTGGAATCTAACAATCATGTACCTGATTTTGAGTTATTTTATCTTTGCAAGTTCCTGAGTGTGAATATGGTAGGCAGTTTCTAAATTGGCTCCCAATGATCCCAACTCCCAATACTGACACTCTTGTGTAATCTCCTCATCTTCTGTATGGAATGGACCAAGTGCCTTGTTTTTAACAAATAGATTATGGCAAATGTGATGGGGTGTCACTTCTGAAATCTGGCTATGAAAGACTGTGACTTCTTCCATCTTGCACACACTTGTTCTCTTGCTGCCTCATCTTGTTTACTCTGGAGAGGCCAGCTGCCATGTTGTGAGGTGCTGTAAGGGGAGGCCCATGAGCCATGAAACTGAGGGCAATTTCCACCAACAGCCAGTGAGGAGCTGAGGCCCTCAGGCTAGCAACCCAAAGGGAATAAATCCTGCCAGCGCCCTCATGACTGAGCTTGGAAGAAGTCCTGCAACTAGTCCAGCTGTGAGAAGACTGAAGCTTGGCCAACATTTTTTTTTAAGATTTTATTTTTATTTTTCAACAGAGAGAGAGAGACAGCGAGAGAGGGAACACAAGCAGGGGGAGTTGGAGAAGCAGGCTTCCTGCCGAGCAGGAAGCCCGATGCGGGACTCGATCCCAGGACCCTGGGATCATGACCCGAGCCGAAGGCAGACACTTAATGCCTGAGCCACCCAGGTGCCCTTCGCCAACATTTTGACTGCAGCCAGTTAAGAGACCCCTCGCCGGAAGACCCAGCTAAGCCATACCTGGATTTGTGTTCCAGAAACTATGAGATACTAAACACTGGTATTTTAAGCCACTAAGTTTTGGAGTAATTTGTTATGCAATGGAAGATAATTAGTACACTCAGGATGATCAGTCTCACAGCTTACTTTGGCATCTGATAAATATATACATAAGAAATATATATCTACATATAAATATAGAGATAGGATAGGTAGGATCTTAGACGAAATTTTCATTTTAACATCCTGTTTATTCTTCACATTTAAATATCCTTTTATGAGGGATTGGATACATAAATGTTTTTATGCTCATACAATGGAATTCTATGCAATCCTTAAAATGAATATGATATTGATGATGATGTAGTAGTAGTAGAAAATATTCATACGATATTTATTAATCTCTTAGAGTAGTAATTATTAATGATCTCTAATTGTATTAGAATTATAATCCACTCCATTTTTCAGATGAGAATACTGAGTTTTAGGAAGGTTATATAATTTCCCTAAAGTCATCACATAACAAGTGTTGGGGCAGGTGTTTGACAGCAACCAAACTACATAAGAACAGCTTTCTCGGGGTAACCTGGCTGGCTCAGTTGGTGGAGCATACAACTTTCTTTTTAAGATTTTATTTATTTATTTGACAGAGAGAGAGAGGGGGAGAGAGAGCACAAGCAGGGGATGAAGCAGGCAGAGGGAGAGGGAGAAGCAGACTCCCCACTGAGCAGGGAGCCCGATGCGGGACTTGATCCCAGGACCCCGGGATCATGACCTGAGCCGAAGGCAGATGCTTAACCAACTGAGCCACCCAGGCGCCCCATAGCATGTGACTCTTGTTTGTGGGTTCAAGCCCTACATTGGGTGTAGAGATTCCTTAAAAAAATAAAATCATAAAAAAAAAACAGGGACGCCTGGGCAAATATATTTGGGCAATGCCCCCTTTGGGAATCTGGATTATGGTTCCTGAGATAGAGACAAAGGAGTGTTCCACTAACTGGTGTATTTTATAACAGTTATGTTAACATGCTTGTAAAAATCAAAACAGTACACCAATTTATTTGAAAAGTAAATTGGCACTAGAGATAACCAGTGAGAGTCAAATCAAAGTTTGATGTATTTTCTGTGCATGTGTAACTGTCTCTCACCACCCAAATCTATTTGCTTCCTGATTTGGATAATGAAAGTCAGACACTGAGCTTGAGTCAGAAGGGATAGTACATATTTCAAATGAATTTGGTTCCTTAGTTTAAGACAGTGAAGAGCAAGAGTTTATATAACAAAGAATTTATATAAAAGTCATCTGACTTTCGTTGGGGGCGCCTGGCTGGCTCAGTCAGTAGAGCATGTGACTCTTGATCTCAGGGTCATGAGTTCAAGACCCAAGTTGGGTGTAGAACTTACTTTAAAAAAAACAAAAAAACTGAACCATAAAATTCAAGTGTAAAAAAAGTCATCTGACCTTATTTGACTCTTAATCTTAAGCTCGATAGTGAAAGTTTGAGTAGCAAGGATACCTAATAATGGCTTATGTGTAACAAGAATACAAATTGCTTCTAAAATTCAAGAGGCCATAAATGTCACATTCGCTTATACTTCTAGATAAAATCAAGTCTGGTTCTTAGTTGCTTATGAGAAATGAGAGAATGAGCAAGAATGACCAAGAGAGCAGCTGGAAGGGACCGAAACCACCTCGGGACTCCTGGAGAAGGCTGCACAGCCCCTCAAGGAGCAGGGCAACGCATCCACAACCTTCGGGAGCACCCCTCCCTCGACCAGAGGCATCATTTTAATAAAAGGAAAAACAATCTGTTGATTTTTACACCTTGCTGTAAATTTTTGCTGGTAGCAATCTGTTCCTTGTGACAGTTTAACACTGAGGTTTTTGTTTCCCTTTATTACTAGAAAGTTTTCCTATCTGGAGCTTTAAATCCTCCTGCAGTGAGAAACTATTACATAAACACATAGTTTGGAGAGAAGAGAATGACCTGTAACTCTTGCTCTCTAAAGATGGGTGATCATCACACCAGCGCCAGTCCTCAGCTCCGCTACGGGAACTCTTAGCTGGGCCTCATTCCCAGACCATAGCAGGACAGAAGAATATCCCATTGGCACTGAGAAGGAGGCTCCTGTCATGGGCCCTGCAGATTCTGAAGTTCAAGTCAAAAGCTTCAGCGACTGTTGCATAATAGTCGTGGGAATGAGGTAGACACAGACCTAAGAGGTTTTCCTTCCTTGTACCTCTGGCAAGTCCTCCCTTCAGGTCGGACCTTCATGGAATCCTGGGATGCTGAAGGAGGTGTTAGCAGCCACACTGAAGCTCCAGAACCAGTCCTCCGTGCGTTGGTCTTTCTCGTGACCAGGATCCTTGGAAGAACCATGGCTCCCGCAGAGTGGGTAGGTTTGGAGAGAGAGATGCTCGTAGGTGAGTTGATTAAAGTATCACTCGAAACACTTCACTGCAAGCTACTTGTGTGCACAAACGAGTGTGTGCAAACATGTGCATGCGTGTGTGTTGGGAGGATGCTTTCTTAACAGCTTCATTGAGGGATAATTTGCATACAATGAAGGGCACATGTTTAAAGTGTACAACATGCTAAGTTTTGACATACGTATACACCTGTGACCTCGTTTCCATAATCAAGACAGCAAACATCCCTCACCCCAGTTGCCTTGCCTCGCTTTGTATCTCTTACTCCAGCCCCTCCCCACCCTACCTCTCCACAAGCAGCCCCTGATTTGCTTTTTGTCACAAATAAGTAGTTTTGTAACTACTTATAATACTAGTTCTGAGCCCAGCAGGCAAATACTTTGTTTTTGGAGGTGAACTTTTTATTGCGTGTTTAAAATTCTCAGTTCCGGGCGCCTGGGTGGCTCAGTCGGTTAAGCATCTGCCTTCGGCTCAGGTCATAATCCCAGGGTCCTGGGATCGAGTCCCGAATCGAGCTCCCTGCTCAGTGGGGAGTCTGCTTCTCCCTTTCCCTCTGCCTGCTTCATCCCCTGCTTGTGCTCTCTCTACCTCTCTCTCTGTCAAATAAATAAATAAAATCTTTTTAAAAAATAAATAGATAAAATAAAAGTCTCAATTCCCAGAGAACGAGAGCAACAGAGACCCACAAAAGGCTGGTGTGGGGCACCTCCTGGGGTAACTGTAGCCTCAGCTTGGCTCACGTGCCCTGGAGCCCCTGCCCGCAGGACAGCCCCAAGCAGCCCCTACCATCTTGGTGACAAGGCTCACTGTCTTTTCTGGCAGGCTCGGGACAGTGTGGGACTCCTGGCCAGTCCTGGCACCAAAGCAAAGAGTACCAGCAATAGAACATTGGAGACCAGTCGTTGCCACCTCACATCTCATCCCTGGACGACCTAGCCGCCACCTAAGAAGTACTCCCCTTCTCTCTCCTTTCTGGGAGCTTCACCCTTACTGCTCTGCTCCTCCACATACTAGATCTTTCCTCCATCTGCTCTGTTCCCAGTCCCCTCGGCCCCCAAAGCCCTAGGTCAATGTCACAGTGTCTCTCCACCTCAGTCTGCATGAGGAACTACATCTCGGACTGGGCTCTGCCCACAGGACCGCACACCTCCCCCCCCTCAACCCTCGGGGGGCCCTGCGCCTGGGAGATGCCAGGGGGCTGGGAACCTGTGCCGGCCTGCCCCCGCACTGCTGCCCAGCCTCTTCCAGGGCGGCAAGAATGTTCGGACGAGGGGTAACCATGGAAATTGTCCCACATACATACTGTGTCCTGCTTTGGGTGAATGACGATGAAGATAGTGCTTTCCCACAAAATAGGTGATGACATCTATGAAAGTGCCTAGTTCATTTCTGATAGAAACAGGCATCGGAGAAGTAGGGCTAAGTAGCCATGGGTCGATGATAAAATCTCCTTAGGAGACAGGTACAAATTTCTTCAACCGGACACAAAAAGGATGAGCCCCCCCCCCCCAGAAAGATGGAGACATTGGACAATAGTAAATTGAAGAATCCCTTTCGCCTCCCCCCAGTTTTGATATATCATTGGCATATAACACTAAGTTTGAGGCATACAATATAATGATTTGATACATGCATATATTGTGAAATGACCACCACATTAAGTTAACATCCGTCACCTCACATAGTGACGTGTTGTTTTCTTGTGATGAGAACTTTCAAGATTTACTCTCTTAGCAACTTTTAAATATGCAATATAGCCATGTTAACTATAGTCACCATGCTACACATTACTTACAAATGGAAGCTTGTAGCTTTTGACGCCCTGCACCCAATTCCCAACCCCCACTCCCTGCCTCTGGCAACCTCCCATCTGTTTCTGTGAGTTCAATTTTTTTAGAGTCCACATAGGAGTGAGGACATACAATATTTGTTTTTCTCTGATTTATTTCTCTTAGCACAATGCCCTCCAGTTTCATCCACACTGTCACAAATGGCAGGATTACATTCTATTTTATGGCTGAATAATATTCATATGATTTCATATATATAATTCATATATATTATATATTCATATATCCCTATATATATATATATATATATATATATGTAGACACCTATATCCATTTTCTTTATCCAGTCATCCACTGATGGACATTAGCTTGTTTCCATGTCTTAGCTCTTATAAGCAACACTGTAATGAACATGAGGTACAGATAGCTCTTCCAGAAAGTGATTTTATTTCTTTCAGATATATACCCAAAAGTGGAATTGCTGGATCATAGGGAAGTTCTATGTTTAATTTTTTAAGTAACCTCCATCCTGTTTTCCACAGTTGGCTGTACCAATTTACATTCCTACCAGCAGTGCACAAAGGACCCTTTTTCTCCACATCCTCACCAACAGTCATTCTCTCTTGTCTTTTTGATCATAGCCATTTTAACAGGTGTGAGGTGCTATCTCATTGCGGTTTGGATTTGTAGTTCCTGATGATGAGTGGTATTGAGCACTTTTTCATGTACCTGTTGCCATTTGGATGTCTTCTTTGGAAAAATGTCTATTCAGGCCTTTTGATCATTTTCAAACTGGCTTATTATTATTATCATTGCTTTCTTATTATTATTTGCTGCTGAGCTGCATGAGTTCCTTATATATTTTGGATATTAAATGCTTACCAGATGTGTGGTTTGTAAATATTTTCTCGTATTCCATAGGTTGCCTTTTCATTTTGATTGTTTTTCTGTGCAGAATCTTCTTAGTTGGAAAAATAAAAAAAATAATTGTCTTTTCATCAATAAGAAAGTGAAAAGGCCACAGATGGAGAAATATATTCATAATATATATAACAGACACAGTAGTCATATCCAGAATATGTAACGAGTTCCTCCAAATTAAGAAAAAAGGCTGATAACCCGATTGAAAAAAAGACCATAAGAGATGAACAACCTAGAAGTGGATGGTGGTGGTTGCACAACAGTGTGAACGTCCTGATACCATGGGAATTGGATGCTGGAAAATGGTAAATGTTATATATGAATCATCATAATAAAAAATAGTCTAATAATTAAAGAAATGAACAGATGCCTCACCAAAAAAAAAAAAGGGAAGGATATCCAAATGTTCAAAAGGCATATAAAGAAGACTCAACCTCATAAGCTATATGACAAACTTAACCCACAGTAAGAAACCAGCATACACCTACCAGAATAGCTAACATTGAAAAGACTGTTAATCCCAATTATTGGGGAGAATAGGAGCAACCAAAACACTCAACCACTCATTCCCACTCATTCCACAGTGGAAATATAAAAGAGCGCAACCAATTTGAGAAACTCTTTGGGAGGATCCACTGAAGCTGAGCATACCCTGTAATCCAGAAATTCCACTCCTAGACATTGACTCCAAAGAAATGGGTACATACTGTCATGAGTGATGTGCACTCGAATGTTTATAGCAGCAATATTCATAATAGCACCAAGTGGCCAAAAACAGGAGAATGTATAGATACATGGTAATATATCTATAAAAGGAATTCTTACAGAAGTGAAAATGGATTAGCAAGTGGGTTGCTATGCATAGTTGATGAATCTCACCAACATGATGTTGAGCAAAAGAAGCCAGATGCCAAAGAATGCATCCCGTATGAGTCCATTTATATGAAGTTCAAAAGCAGGTAAAACTAACCTATGGTGTTAGAAGTCAGTATACCGATTACATTAATGCTTAGAGGGGGGGTGCTTGCAGGGAAGGTGACTCTGGTAATATTCTGTCTCTTCATCTGGGGGCCAGTGATCCCAATGTATTCACTTTGTGATAATTCACTGAGCTATATTCTGAGGATTGGTGGCTTTTCTCTATGTATATTATACTTCCATTTTTTAAAGTTTATTTTATAAAGCTCCTACTGATAAAGAAGCATTATATTTTCTTTAAAACAAACTCTCCTAATTATCATCCTCACTTGATCTTCCTACCCCATATAAAATAATAAAAAGCCAGAAGGCTTTTAGTAGACTGGCTGCCATGTACTATGTTTATGCATATATTCTTTGTGACTATTAAAAAAAAGAGCACTATGGATTCTGGAATTAATGGATAAAGGGGAAGGGTCGATCTCTAAATCAACAAACTGAACAACGGGTAAAATTGGGAAATGCTGAACAGAAAACTGGGACTGGCTGTATTTTCTTTGGAATCTTTACTTATACTCATGGAATGAAGGTCTTCATTTAGTTAATTAGAAACTTGGTAGAGAAGATAAAAAAGATAATTTTTAGTGAGGGAGGGTTGCTTTCTTAGAGCCAGAACTGATCCCATATGGACCCATGTACTGAGCATAGCCCAAAGCCAGTCTCGGGCAAAGCAAGGGCCAAATTCAAGCCAAGCATCTTGAGGCAGCTTGCCTTTGCTGGGCCTGTTGACCTAGTGAGACATTCTGTTTTATTCCCCTCAGTTCCACATAACAACTACTACTTATCACAAGTTATGCTAAGCCTTAGTGACCCAAAAATAAATTAGATATGATTCCTATTCTGGGGCACCTGGGTGGCTCAGTCGTTAAGCGCCTGCCTTCGGCTCAGGTCATGATCCCAGGGTCCTGGGATCGAGCCCCGTGTCGGGCTCCCTGTTTGGCAGGAAGCCTGCTTCTCCCTCCCCCACTCCCCTTGCTTGTGTTCCCTCTCTCGCTGTGTCTCTCTCTGTCAAGTAAATAAATAAAATCTTTAAAAAAAAAAAAAAGATATGATTCCTATTCTCAAGAGCAGGAAGTTATATAAAGCGGATTACAATTCAAGGTGATGATACGAACGTTATGAGTTACACCAGCCATAGATTATGACCCTGGACAAGTTGCTTAACCCCTCTGGGCCTTAGTTTCCTTATCTGTGAACTGGGGGCTAAAGATAGTACCCACGTCACAGGGTTGCTGTAAGGATGAAGTGAGATCAAGCGTGGAAACCAGTCAGCCAGGTGCCTGACATGCACGGTACGGGCTCAGTGCATGACTTTGCTCCGTCTGTGATGATGGTGACCAGACCGTGGTTATAATGATGGGATGAGGCCACCCAGGAGGTGAGGGAAGCATTAAGACCCAGCCTGGGAACTCAGGGATGCCTTTCTGGGGAAGATCTTAAAGGATGGATAGTTTGAGAGGAAACGGAGGGAAAGGAGAATGGCGGGCAGACAGGAGGGACAGGAACGTCTCAGAACCATGAGCTGGCTGGGTGAGCGTGGGAAGCCTGCAGCTTTGGAGGACGAGCTGGAGGGTGGAGGACTCCGTGCAGGAGAAGAGTCTGGAGCTGGGCCTTGGAGGGCCTTGTGTACCAAGCTGGTGAGCTGCCATTTCATCCCGGGAGTGGCAGGGAACCATGGAAAGGATTAAAAAAAAAAAAAATACCTTCCAAGTAAAATGGCGGGACTTGATGTTTGATAGGTTACGTCTGAGGCGAAAAAGGAGGCCCCTGGGAATGGAGGATGTAGGAGGAACACCAGGCACGGCGGGAGGAGGGGTGTGCGAGGTGTCTCAGACAGGTGGGGTCTGAGTTACCTGCGGAGCGGTCTGTGACCCGTGCCCAGCGTGCAGTTCGGTGCGCCCAGCGGAGGCTCGGGGACACTGGAGAGACGTGAGTGGGCAGGTGGGAGGTGGCGCCAGGGTGATGAGTGAGATGTCCAGGGAACGCACATGGACGGACGGGGACGGTCTCCTGAGGCCAAGCAGAGGGGGCTGGGCCGCACTGGGGCTTCAGGAGGGAAGATGGGCCTGGGGGCCCAGCAGAGTGTGGAGTCCGGCAGAAGGCACATTAAGATAAGGACCAGAAAGGGCCCGGGATCATCCGCTCAGGCCGCCGTAACGCGAACCACAGACTTGGGGCTTAAAGAACAGACATTTATTTCTCACGGTTCCAGAGGCTGGAAGCCCGAGATCAAGGTGACAGCAGCACGGGTGCCTCCGGAGGCCTCTCTCGTCGGTTTGCAGGTACCACCTCTCCCCGTGTCCTCCCTGTGTCCTCACGTCCCTCTGTGTGCGTCTGGGGCCTGATGCCCCCTTCTCAGACAGACACCAGCACACTGGGCCAGGGCCCACCACTCGTTTTATCTCAGTGACGTCGTCAAGGTTGTATCTCCTCCAGTCACGTTCTGACGTACGGGGGTTAGGACTTCAACATATGAACTTGGAGGGGACACAGTTCAGCCCATAACAGGCCTGTTGCGGTGGCAAGAGGAAGCCCTGGATGAGCTCCCAAGAGCCCTGGAAGGTTGGAGGAGGTCGGGCTGCAGAGACCCGGTGCGGTGAGAGGCAGGGAATGGGGCAGCCTGGGGCCAAAGGGGCCAAAGCCAGGGTGGAGGCTCAGCAGGAGCACGTGGGAAAGCCTGAGGGGCAACGTCCACAGAGCAGGGGAGGGAATGGAAGGTCAGGGTCACAGGGCCCCTCACTGTGTGTGGAGCGGTGGGAGCACTCTGGCTGCAGAACACGCGTCCACCTCAGGGCCAGGGTGGCCCACGGTGAGCACCCGAGTCACATCCTCTTGAAAGGAGGGGCCCACTCAGACTTTCGAACCCAGATTCCTCTTGACTCCAGCCCCCTCCGGAATGGTGACTTGTCCCAGAGGATCGAAGGAAAAGCCGGTCAACCCGGGGACAGCACCAGGAGACTTTGTCCCAGCGATTTTACAGCACAGAAACTTTGATTTTGTGACTGAAGAGATTATTTTCTCCTTAGTCTCGAGATATTTTCTAAATTAAAAAAATTGTTTCGTGTGCACTTCTCATGATGAGCACTGAGTAATGTATAGAATTGTCGAATCACTATGTTGTATATCCGAGACTAATATAACACAGTAAGTTGACGCTCCTGGAATTAAAATTTAGAACAATAAAATTTAAGAAAATTTTCTTGCCACTTCCACGAGATTGCTGGAGCCGTCAAAATCAGAGAGACAGAAAGCAGAATGGGGGCTGCTAGCGGCTGGGGGAAGGGGGGAGGGAAGCGTCAGTGGTTAAGGGGGACAGAGTTCCAGTCTGGGAAGAGGAAAACCTTCTGGACACAGCTGGTGGTGGTGGTCACAGAACACTGTGAATGCACTTAATCCCATCGACTGAACACTCAAAAATGGTTAAGATGGTGAGTTTTATGTGATGCGTATCTTACCACAGTTTAAAGAAATAAAAAGGATTTTTTTTAAAGTTTTCTATAATAGAGTTTTTTTCCTTGATATGGATATTTAAATGTTGGAGACAAAATGTCTCTAATGCTCTTGATTAGCAAAATGTTGGCTTTTTGGTTTGGGGTTTGTTTGTTTGTTTTTTTCCCCAAAAGCATCATCGGGCAGGAGACTTGCTGGACACTAAGTCTACCAGGAACAAGTACCAGCCTTTCCAAAGCATGAAAGGCGGGTTAAGGAGTTCATATATCAGCAAAACCTTTTCTACTAGCAGTTCAAGCCAACTGCCATTTATTGCGCACCTATCACGTGTTTGTATTACTTTTTCATGCTTTGCTTTGTCACGAATGACATCGTGTGTGATGGGCTGACAGTGAGGTGTCAGGGAGTGACATGACTTGGGCGGCACCCGACCCTCTGATACACAGGCCCTTCCCCTGAAGATGCCAGGAATGCTCCCCCTGGCCCTCCCCTCATGTCCCCTTTGTGTCTGGGGTCTCCTTCCAACCTGGGAAGCAGATCAGAGTTCCTCCCAGGTCCCTGACGCAGAGGGCCAAGCGCCTTGCAAGTCTGAAGATAAAAAAAAAAAAAAAGAACAACCTGCTGTGGCTGGCCACTGGAATTCCAGAAAATTCTGAATGAAAACAGCAGTTGCAAAATGGAATGGATTTACAAATTGCAGCTGATTATTCACTGGCTGTCTCGGGTGTTGGCAGGAGAACTCGAAAATCGGCTGCTGGAGGATCCAAAGGCAGCAGAGGAGGGCCGGGGAAGCACTGGCCTAGCAGCTGGCCCCCAGCCCGTCCCCACACAACCTCAGGCCCTAGTTGGCTGAGACACAGGACGGTCAGGCCCCGAAGTCTGCATAAAGCAGCGGCTGAGGGTGGCTCCAACGTCTGGGGCTTCGGAATATGTGTTATTATCCTGGGATCCGGGTCCTCCAATGTCCAATACTCTGAGCCAGTTAAGGCTTTTGGCTCTGGGGTCCTGGGGAGCCAAGAGTACTTTCCAGGCTCACCAGAAATGCCTGTGTTATTTCTCCAGTGGGTCAGCAGACTGTTGTGGATGCCAGGTCTTTGATGGAATGAATTTTGGATGCAAATCAAATATTTAAATTGATATTTTCCCTCTCTGGCAGGGCCCTTCCAACTGGTCCTGTCGACTCGTTTTTTACATAAAATTCAGGCTCCATAAATATGCATTTTCCTTCTGGACTATGCTTGAGGCAGACAGTGGCTGCATTTGAAAGCTCTGAGGCGACTGGTCTCCCCAGAGAGAGGGGCGCGGGTCCCCTCAGCTAACCCACCTTGCTGAAAATGTACTTGTCAGAAAACCAATTAATTTGCCTGTTGCCTCCACATGGTTATATATTGTTTAATCACAGAGGCCTTGGGTTTATGCCAAGCAGCGACTTGCTGTCTGCTATCTTTTAGGAAAGAAGTAAGACAAATTCATTCACATCTGTCTCTTTTTCAGTTTCCTGGGCTGAAAGAAAGCAAACGGTGTTTATGAACATCCCAAAGTGCTGTAAAATATCCATCTTGGTGAAAACAAATATCGTGCTTTCCTTTGAAAAACAGCATTTTGTGAAAGAAATTCTTACCCATACATCTACCTCAGATAATTCTAGATATTTCAAATGGCTCCCCTTCCTGCCTCCACTATATATATATATATGTATAGAGAGAGAGAGAGAGACTCAAGAAATGCGAAGTTGCCTTCTCCACAACTTGCTCTGGGAGCTAGGATCTGGACCTGGACTGTGAGTCTCCACACTGGCCGGTTGCTGTTGACACGGGGAACACGAGGGGCTGAGGGAAACATGCTTCCAGAAAGGCTAGGTATGTGGTAACCTCACTCCCAAGGAATCCAAAGAACCCCAGAGCCAGAGTCTGCTGCAGCTCTTGGAAAGAGCGGGTGGGTATTTTCCTTCAGGGGTGGGATCCAGGAGGGGGTGAGTGCTCCCGCCCTGCCCTTACCCAGGATGCTCCTCTGTTGCCCTGCTGAGGGGCTGGAGCCTCCCTCAAGTGGGACCCAGCGTGCCAGCTTCTCAAGAGCCTCTAATTCAGGAACTCTGACCCCCAACACACTCCTTTCTCCTTCCATCTTCCCGCCCATTGTGCAGTCTGGCAGGAGTCAAATTTTCCTACTTCCTACTTTTTTTGTTTGTTTGTTTCATTCATTGGATGTAGAAGAATACCCAAGCCCAGTGTCCCCTTTATGTAGGCTCTGCCATTGGAGCGTCAACTGCTCAGTGTTCATACTTGCCATCAGGGAAGGACCAAGCTCTACTTATGTCGAGAGTGAAGTGTCTGCCTCAGCACAGCCCACTCAAACATCAGACACTGAGTCAGGCTCCTTGGAGCAATATTCCACACTAGAGGGGCCCAGTGTACAAAGGACACCCACCGCCTCAGGGAGGAAGAATGACTTAAACCTCTGGCCATGAGCATAAAAAAGCTAAAGAGAAGCTCAATGCACAGACTTGCCGGAAGGGGACACCATTCATGAGCTTACCTCACAGGGTCACTGGGAGAACCACATGGGCAATGCCTGCAGGTGCTTGCAACTGCCTGGCACAGTGTGTACTGTTATTTTAATCTCCTTGTACTGTGGACATTGGTCAGAATTCAGTCCTTGGATATCACATGTGGATCTGTACAAGGTACAGAAGAAAAATCCAAGAAGTTGCTCAGCCTCCTAGAGCCAGCTGGGTGAATTCTGAGGTCAGCAGTTTCTCCCTTTGAAATCTGACGGGGAGGGGGAAATGAGAGCTATGGTTCAATGGGTGTAGAGTTTCAGTTTTGCAAGAAAAAGTTCTGGAGATCTGTCACACAGCAATGTGAACATAGTTAATGTTACGGAACTGAACACTTAAAAATGGTTAAGATGGTACATTTTATGTTACAGGCAGATCTCATTTTATTGCATGTCATTGGATTGTGCTTTGCAGATATTGCTTTTTTTTTTTTTTACAAATTAAAGGTTTGTGTCAAGCAAGACTGTTGGCACCATTTTTTTCAATAGAATTTGCTCACTTCACCTCTCGGTGTCACATTTTGGTAATTCTTACAATATTTTAAACTTTTTCATGATGACTTTATTTGGTGATCTGTGACCAGTGATCTGTGATGTTACTACTGTAATTATTTGGGGGTACCACGAATCATGGCCATATAAGACGCAAACTTAATAAATATTGTGTATGTTCTGGCTACCCCATCTCCCTCCCTCTCCTTGGGCCTCCCTGCTCTGAGACACAACAATATTGAAAGCAGGCCAATGAATAACCCTACAATGGCCTCTAAGTTTTCAAGTGAAAGGAAAAATCACATGTCTTTCACTTTATTATTTTTTTTCCAAAGATTTTATTTAATTTGACAGCGAGAGACACAGCGAGAGAGGGAACACAAGCAGGGGCAGTGGGAGAGGGAGAAGCAGGCTTCCCGCGGAGCAGGGAGCCCGATGCGGGGCTCGATCCCAGGGCCCTGGGATCATGACCTGAGCTGAAGCCAGACGCTTAACAACTGAGCCACCCAGGCGCCCCCATTGTCATCTTATTTTAAGAAATAGTCACAGTCACCCCACCTTCAGCAACCACCACCCTGATCAGTCAGCAGCTGACCCTCCACCAGCACAAAGATTATTAACTGAAAGCTCAGATGATGGTTAGCATTTTTTGGCAATAAGATCTTTTTAATTAAGGTACGTACATTGGGGGGCGCCTGGGTGGCTCAGTCGTTAAGCGCCTGCCTTCGGCTCAGGTCATGATCCCAGGGTCGTGGGATCGAGCCCCGCATCCGGCTCCCTGCTCAGCCAGAAGCCTGCTTCTCCCTCTCCCACTCCCCCTGCTTGTGTTCCCTCTCTCGCTGTGTCTCTCTCTGTCAAATAAATAAATAAAATCTTAAAAAAAAAAGTATGTACATTGGGTTTTTTTAAAGATTTTATTTGCTTACTGACTTACTTACTAGAGAGAGAGTGCTGGGGGAGGAGCAGAGGGAGAGGAATAAACAGACTCTGTAACCGACTAAGCCACCCAGGCACCCCGTACATTGGTTTTTTTAACGTAACCCTATCACACAATTAATAGACTACAATATAAACATAACTTTTATATGCCCTGGGAAACCAAAAAATTCATTTGACTTGCTTTATTGCAATACCCACTTTATTGCGGTGGTCTGGAACCGAGCCCGCGACGACTCTGAGTATGCCTGTACCTGGTTTTCGTCACAATTTAAAATTATTAAAAAAACAAAAACAAAATCCTGAGGGGGCTGCTGCCCAGCATGTAGAATCAGTGCTGATGGTCACGGCTCCATCTTTCTATCCCTTGTCCATGAGACTGCAGCTCCCAGAGTAGGCCCCTCTCAGAAACCCACGGCCCACCGGGTCTGCACTGAGGTTTTGAAACCACATCCCAGCATGCTGACTGAAGGCAAATGTACTCCGTGGTAGGGACATTTCGTAAACAACCTCTCTCTTTTCTTGACACTACTGCTCACCTAGTGACCACCCGGAGCTTTCCTCACTTGGCCCATCTGAGAACTGAGGCCCCACAGCTTTCCAGGCCCTGAGCCTCAGGGCCCTTCACCAGGGTTAGTCTGATAGGGTCACAATAAGAAATACCTCAGACTGGGTGGTTTAAACAACAGAAACTCATTCAGTCGCGGTTCTGGAGACTGGAAGTCCAAGATCAAGGCGTCACCAGTGTTGGTTTCCTCTGGGACCTCTCTCCTTGGCTGGCAGATGCCACCTTCTTGGTCTCCCATGTGTGTCTGTGTCCTAATTTCCTTTTTTAATAAAAACACCAGTTATATTGGCTTAGGACCCACTTATATAATTTCATTTTACCTTATTTACTTCTTTAAAGGTCTCATTTCTAAATATATTCACCTTCTGATATGGGGTGGGGGGTGGGTACAGTTTAGGACTTCAGCATATGAATTTTGGAAGACATAACTCAGCCCATAACAACCAGTTCCCTCCAGCAACCTCCTGATGACCCCAATAGTGACTTCCTTTTCATTGACCTTATACCCCAGTGGTAACCTTAATTTTAGGAAAATTCCCAAAGGTGACCCAAAGGGACGTTGAGGCGCCCAGTCCTGACCAGATCAGAGTGCCTGCATAAAGGCCATGTACCCAGCACTTCTCTTCCATTCAAAGTTTCAAAAGTTGCCAATAATTCTTCTAGGTCTGGAGATGGATGGTAGTGATGGTCACACAATATCGTGAGTGTGGGACTCAATGCCACTAAACTTTTAAACGTCAATATGGATAAGATGGTAAATTTCATCTTATGTATACTTGACCACATTTTTTTTTTAAAAGTGTTAGAGAGGATGAAAATTTAAGACCAGGCCCACTAGGGGCGCCTGGGTGGCTCAGTCAGTTAAGCATCTGACTCTTGATTTTGGCTCAGGTCATGATCTCAGGGTTGTGGGATCAAGCCCAACGTCAGGCTCTGAGTTCAGCACAGAGTCTGCATGAGATTCTCTCTCCCTCTACCCCTCCCCCTGTTCTCTCTCCATCTCTAAAATAAATAAAATCTTGAAAAAAAAAAAAAAGAGAGAGAGAGAGAGATTGAGAGACCAGGTCCACTAGTTTAACACATTAGCCCAAAATGAACCAAAGGCTCCAGGCTTTTTGCCCCTGTGAGCTTCCTCCTCCACTTGATTGCAATTGCTTTTAAAAAATCACCCAGTGTGCCTGACTGGCTCAGTAGGTAGAGCATGCATCCCGATCTCAGGATCATGAGTTCAAGCTCTGTGTCAGATGTAGAGCTTACTTAAAAGCAAAACAAAACAAAACAACTTCACCTTCCTTACAAAACTTTAAGTGTCCTGTGTTGCTTACTCCTCAGCTCCCAAATCTGCATATAGCACCAGAGGTAGATTGGGAAGGAGGAAGGAGCATGGCTTTGGAGTCCAGCAATACCTCAAAACTAGATCTGCTGAGAACCAGGCATGTGACCTGGGCCAAGTTACTTCCACTTCTCATCTGTAGAGATCATAATATAATTGGGGTTTTGTGAATATTAAACAAGGTAATGAGTGTGTTGACAAGCTAACTCTCCTTGAAAACAGAGAATTTAAATTAATAAATGAACTTGCCAATTATTGATTCATTTAACAGCCTGAACACCACCATTCAAAATATCACCATTTATATGCAAGCTATATGTGTAATTTGAAATTCTAACTGGTAAACTCTGCTATTAGTCTGAAAGGAAGAGAAGGATGCTTCTCAGGTAAATAAAATATTACCATATGATGCCTGTTACTGTTACTTTGGTGGCCCCCAATGAACCACACCTTCTAAGATTCATGCCCTTGTATAGTCTACCACATTGACTCAGGGCTTGGCCAAGAGACTAACTTTGGTCAGTGGGCCATTAGCAAGTATATTAAAAATAGAGCCTTGATTAGCACTCTCACAACGGAGCTTGTCTTCTTGGAATGTTCCTTCTTAGAAAGCAGTCACCATGCTGTGAGGAATCCCAAGCAGTCACACACAGGGGCCCATGAGAAGGAGGCCATTTTGGACTGTCCAGGAAAACCACCATCAGGTAAAGCAGAAGGCCTCCTGGTCAACAGGCAGTGTCGTGAGAAGTAATGGATTATTTTAAGCCATTAAGTCATAGGGCTGATTTGTTACCTAAGAATGGATGGTTGAAACAATTCCTTTTCTCCTTCCCAATCTCATTTTGGTAATCACACAGGAATAAGGGAATTTGTAAGAGAGAGCATGTCTTCATGTTTAAAATCTCCAGCTATGGGGCGCCTGGGTGGCTCAGTTGGTTAAGCGACTGCCTTCAGCTCAGGTCATGGTCCTGGAGTCCCGGGATCGAGTCCCACATCGGGCTCCCTGCTCAGCAGGGAGTCTGCTTCTCCCTCTGACCCTCTTCCCTCTCGTGCTCTCTATCTCTCACTCTCTCTCTCAAATAAATAAATAAAATCTTTAAAGATAAATAAATAAAATAAAATCTCCAGCTATGAAATCAAGCTTAATTTGTAATTTTGGTTTTACTGCTTAACTTAGCCATGTAGCCTGGGGAAGATTACTTAATTTCTCTAATCTAATTTCACTTCTGCTTTAAGTGCCTTTAGTGGGCATTTACCGATGGAATGTGTCTAAAATGCTTAGCCTGCCCGAACACACAGTACGTGCTCAGTAAATGTCATCTATTATTATGAAATCAAATATACTGGCTGGTACTTTTATTCTGAGAAGTTCAGAACGGATCCAAAATGAAACAGGGGCAAAGTTTACCAGGTGAGAAATAGAGACAAGCTTTAGAAGTTCAGAAGGCATTATCTGCCCATAACTTTTTCCCTCAGGAACAAAGACATTGAGGCCTGTTACAGGCCTACAAGAAACATCACAAATTCTGTCTGCTTACAGACCCAAGAGACTGCCCTACATTCTCAAGCCCTCCAAATCTTATCTGGGTCTCTCACCCAGAAGAGTATCAGGCAGCATGGCCTAAAAGCCAAGAGACTTACTAAGATTTACAGAACGTACTGCCTTGAAGCTGCCAATTATTATCTGAAATAAGAGCCAGATGTGAGTTCTTCATAAATGAAAGGGCTCCAACTTACATCATTAGTTGAGGGAAACAAAGAAAGCCTGCAGGAATATACTTTTGTGTGTGTGCCTCTTTTTCCCTCAGAGAGAGCTCGTGGATGCTAATAGAGTGATAGCCCAGATTTCCAGTCCCTGAATTTCTTTCCATTTCCACCTTTCTCACTGAGGCTTTCCCTGCTAGTGGTGCTCAAGTGATTGTGATGGATTTCGGCAGTTCCTTCACACTTGGTTGGCTGCTGCAACCTTCTACCCTGACCCCCCTAATATGGATATTAAAAGAGAATGAAAAAAATCAATCCTACCCCAGGCCCAATTGCCTTTTCCATGAGTCTTCCCTGTCCTAAAATAAGGATAGTCACTCTGTAAAAGCAATGCATGAATAGCTAGCCCATAAATGGGGCACCAGGCTATATTTAGGAAAATGGTTGTTTCTATAAATTAATGCATTCTCCTAAGAAAAGTTTTCCATCATCATTAGGGGAAAATGGCTCCAACCAAGCTCTAGCCAAAGAGAGCTGGTGTCCTGTTGAGCAATGTATTCTCAAACTGTTAAGTTTGGGCCCAAGGGGTGGGGGTGGGGTGGTTGAAAGAATAGCTCCAAGACCAGGAAGCTCCCAAGTGGCTTTCTTCCCCAGGGGAAGAGTCCTAGGTGAACTGAAATTCCATCCTTTCCAGAATGTTCACTCAGCTACTTCATGTAATAGTCTACCACATTAGCTTGAGTCAAGAGCTAATGAGGTCAAGGTAGAGACAGCAGTCCTCCTGAGTAGCTTTTCCTCAAAAGGAGAAGTCATGTCAAACAATTTGTTCTGTTCTCACAGTAACAGTAACTACTGAGTGTAAATTAGATGCTTAATAAACACTACAACAGACTGAAGTAATTCGTGAGGGAGTATCATGGTTAGTTCCGTGTCAGCTTGACTGGATCATTTCAATATCCAGGTATTTGGCTAAACATTCTTTCTGGGTATGTGTCTCTGAATGAGATTAGCATTTGAATCGGTGGACTCTGTAAAGCAGATAGCCCTCCTCAATATGGGTGGTCCTCATCCAATCCCTTGAGGGCCTGAGTAGAACAAAATGGTGAAAGGGAGAATCTGCACTCTCTAGGCCTGATTCCTGGGCTAAGACACCTGGGCTTCCCCTGCTGGACTGGGACTTACACCACTGACTCTCCTAATCCTCAAGGGTTTGGGCTGGAGTGAACTACACCACCAGCTCTGCTGGGTTTCCAGCGGATATTGTGGGACTACTCAGCCTCCATAACTGTGAGAGCCAATTCATCATAATACATATTTATAATATATAAAAATATTTTCACTTTATAAATATATATTCTATTGGTTCCATGTCTCAGAAGAATCCAGGGAACTTTGTGGTGAAAATGGCACATAGCTTTAGAGGCAACATGCCAGAAGGAGGAAGAAAACACCAACCTTGGGCAATAGGAAAACGGGACAAATATTTCTTCAATTATAAGAGATGAAAATAATCATCTTTGACCTCTGGTCATTTCCTCAGAAATGGGTGGATCACACTTGGCTTTCTGCCAAGTAATTTAATTTGATTTATTAAGATGAATACAGCAGTAACTTTGCATCCTAGGTGTAACCTCTTCCCCTAATCTGGATTCTGAAGAATATGCTTTTAGCGGTCCCTCTGGTCCCCAAGTCCCAGCGAATAACATCAAAAGAATTTGAGCACAATCTTAGCTCCTTAAAAGGGATGCTTCTGGCATAGGGGTGTTTTTTTTGTTTGTTTTTTGCCAGTTGCTATGTTACCATTTCACTGCTCTAAACTTAAGAAAACAGCCTTGGTAATTTCTAGCTCCTTTCCTTCTCTCCTTTCTTTTTTCTGGAAACCTTTCGACACTTGCTCCTTGAAGATCTACAAGTCTATTTTCCTATGCATATAAATTCATCAACTCAGTCTTTAAAAAATCCTTTTATATCAGATTTTTATTTTTCATCTTATATAGAAAATAGTTGAACATCATATTAACTGGCAGATATAGTTTGAAAACACTAATCAACCCCAGATTATTCCAAAGAATGAACAGCAGTAAATCTTATTTCCAACTTCAACTGACACCTCCTAAATTAGGTTCCTTATTACAATACCTCCTCTCAGTTGGCATGCACTCATACAGATAATCAGAGGGACATACTGAAACAAAAACACCTTCTGACTTCCGGCTTAGGCTGATGGTTTACATTGTGTTGAGGCAGACAATGGAGCGGTTGGAAGCTTTTAGTGTTAATATCGCCAAGTTGTAAAGCAGCCCTGGAGGCTGTTCTAGGCCCACTGCAGTTCTACAGAGATTTTAGAATCAGCTCGTCAATTTATATAGACACATAAATAAATAACCTGTTGGGATTTGGACTGGGATTGTATTGAATCTATATTGAATCTGTATTTTGGGAATATGACATCTTAACAATCCTGAATCTCTTGAGCCACGAACAAGGTATATATTATTGTTTATTTAGGTCTTCTTTATCACAATATTTTGTAGTTTTCAAAGTACAGGTCTTTCATATTTTTTGTCAGATTTATTCCTAAGTACATTTTTTAAGCTGTTATAAGTGTGGATTTTTAATTTCAATTTCTAATTGTTGCCACATATACAAACATGATTTTTGTATGTTGCTTTGTATCTTCCAACTTTGATAAAGTCACTTATTAGTTCTTTTTTTTTGAGCTTTTATATTTGAGTTTATTATGCATTTAAAACACTGCTATAGTTGAATATTAAAACAAAAACAATAGCAAGTAGTGAGCTATGATTATAGTCCTTCACTCAGTCACTACTGCATATAAAATGCCAGCAGTGTTATTCACTGGCCCCATTAAGAGGTCTACTTATTAGTTCTAATACATACTTGGTAGACTCCATTGTACATTTTTTTCCATTGTACATTTTCTACATGTCTGAAGATAATGTCACCTGTGAATAAAGGCAATTTTTTCTTTCCAATCTGGATGTCATTTCTTTCTTGCCCAGTTGTGTAATCTAGAATCTCCTGTACAACATTGGCTAGAGACCTCCCTATTTGTTCCTGATGTTAGGGGGAAAGTATTCAACCTTTTACAATTAAGTATAATGTTAGCTCTAGGGTTTTTGTAGATGCCCTTTATCAAATTGGGGAAGCTCCCTTTATTCCTAGTTTGCCTGAGTTTTTCTCAGAAATAGATGGTCAATTTTGTCAAATGATTTTTCTGTATTGAGATGATTATGCAAATGCTAAATCAACCCTGCATTCCCAGGATAAATCCCATGACTATGATATATTATCTTTTTATTATATCATAGGATTCAATTTACTAAACTTTTCCTTAGAATTGTTGTACCTATGTTTATGTGGAATATGGCTTTGTAGCTTTTCTTGTTTTGTTTGGCTAATAATTTTGGTCCCAGAGTTATGCTGGCCTCACAGAATGAATTGGAAATTATGCCACTTTGATTTTTTGGAAGTTTGTGTAGAATTGGTATTATTTCTTCTGAAGTTTTTCGTAAAACTCATCACTAAAGCCACCTGGGCCTGGATTTTTGTTAAAGGAAGGTTTTAAAACTCCAATTTCAATTTTTTTAAATAAAGATTTCATTTATTTGAGAAAGAGAGCAAGAGAGAATGCACAAGCAGGGGGAGGGGCAGAAAGAGAGGGAGAAGCAGGCTCCCCGCTGAGCAGGGAGCCCAAAGTGGGTCTCTATCCCAGGACCCTGGGATCATGACCTGTGCTGAAGGCACATGCTTAACCAATTGAGTCACCCAGGCACCCCTGCAATTTCTTTTGTAGGGCTATTCAAGGTATCTATTTCTTTTTTAGTGTACGCTGGTAATTTGTATCTTTCAAGGAATTTGTCAATTTCATCAATGATGTTGAATTTATTGGCATAAAGTTGCTCCTAATATTCCTTTTAATATCTGTAGGATCTGTACTGATGTTACTTCTCTCGTTCCTTATATATATTCCTTGGTCATTGCGTTTTTTTCCCCTCACCAATCTGGTTGGAGGTTTATCAATTTTATTGGTCTTTTTTTCCCAAAGAACAAACTTTGGATTCATTGATTGTTCTCTATTGTTTTTGTCTTTTATTTCATTGATTGCCTCTTTGATCTTTATTATTCCTCTCCTTTTGCTTACCTTGTATTTAATTTGCTTTTCTTTTTCTAGTTTCTTAAAGTGGAAACTCGGGTCACTGATTTGAGACCTTTCTTCCTCCCTAATACAGGTATTTAATACTATAAGTTTCCCTCTAAGTACTGCTTTAGTGGTAACCCATAATTTCTTATTCACTTCAAATTACTTTCCAATTTCTCTTTAGGTCTCTTTGACTTGTTAGTTTCCAAATATTTGAGATTGTCAAGGATCTTTCTGTTACTGATTTCTAACATAATTCCTCTGTGGCCAAAGAATATACTTAGTATGATACTTTCAAATTTGAGACTTTTTTAATGGGCCCTAATGTGGTCTATCTTCATAAATATTCCATGTACACTCTCATGTTCTGCTGTGGTAGGTGGAATGTTCTATAAATATCAACCAGGTCAAATTGGCTATTATCATTGTTCAAATAGACTACATTTTTGTTCTGCCAACTTGCTCCATCGGTTTTAGAAAGTGGATACTAAAATCGTTGATAATTGTGTATTTGTCCATTTTTTCCTTGCAGTGTGATCGGCTTTTGCTATCATTTAGGATTGCTATCAGTTACATTCATTAACAGACCCATTATCAGTATGACATAAGCTTTAATCCCTGTTAATATTCCTTGCTCTAAAATCTTTTTTTGTTAATATACACATTCCAGCTTTCTTTTGACTAGTGTTAGCATGGGGTATCTTTTTCTATCCTTTTACTTTTAACCTACTTGTATCTTTAAAGTACATTTCTTGAAGGCAGTGTTTTTTTAAATCCAATCTGATAATCTCTGCCTTTTAATTGGAGCATTTAGACTGTTTACATTTAATAGGACTATTGATATGGATAGGTTGACCATATGCTTAAATGACCTATGGATAGGTCATTCCCAGTGCTCTCCAACCCTTTGTGTAGATCTAGATTTCCATCTGGTATCATTTTCCTTCTGCCTGAAGAACACCCTGTAATTTTTCTTGTAATGTGTTATCTGCTGGTGATAGTCTTTTGCAAGTCTGAAAACATCCTTACTTCTTCCTATTATTTTCTCAGTGGTACCTAGTCAGCTGTTATGTTAGTCAATCCACTGAACTCTCAATTATGGTGTTCCTTATTCCTAGATTTCCACTTGGTACTTTTCCCAATCTACTTGACCATTTTTACAATCATGTTCTTTAATCTCCCCTATTTCTTTAAATATAAAATATATTTTATATTATGTCTGGTGAATCTTAAGAGCTTAAGTCTTTGTCGGCCTGCTTCTTCTGTCCATCATTTCTGCTAGCTCTTGTCTATCTTATGTTTGTGATTTTTGATTGTGAACTTATATCCTTGAAACTGTTTCTGAGTTCCTCCAAAGACACGAAGTTTTGCTTCTGTCAGTCACCTGGAGGGCACTAAAAACCTGGTATCACTTTAAATTTCTGGTGTGAGACTTTTTTTAGACTACCCAGATTGTTCAAACAAACCAGCTTCAGGGCTGCTTTGTGGCAATACACACACACACACACACACACACACACACACACGTATATTCCTTCTCAGGGAAGATGGAGATGTATTCTCTCAGGATAGGCAATCTTCCTTGCTATCTGGGGGGGGTGGGGGAGGACAAGGGGAGATTGGAGAGGGAGGAGGCAGGCAGATTTGTTCATAGTTCACCCTTAGTAAGTCTATCTTTTTGGGGTCTCAACTTCATGAGATCTCCTATTATCCCTCCCACTTTGGGCAGGCCCTAAGCTTTGTCTCCTATGCTACTGCCCCTTTCCCACTCCAGATGATGAAAAACAAAGTTTAGTTAGGTATTTGGCAAATGTCCCTAAGGGCAAAAAGTGGCCCCAGTGTCCTAATTACCTCTTTGTGCTTCTACTTCCATTTAAAATTTTTTGAGACTTATTTTATAGCTCACTGATCCATTTTTAAAAATGGTTCTTGATATATATTCCAGAAGTTTTAGTTGTTCTCAGCTGGTCTTTATCAGCCATAGTGCTAGGGGAAAAAATTCTTTCAACTTGTTCTTTACAATATACAGTATCCAAATACCCCTCTCTTGATCCGGAGGCAAGAGTGAGAACACACACTTAGGAACCAGCTGGCCTGAGGTCAGGTCTCAGACTCACAAGCAGTGTGACCTTGGTAGCTCATTTATACTCTGTGCTGTTGATGCAAGAAATAAATGAGGTAGGGGCGCCTGGGTGGCTCAGTTTGTTAAGCGTCTGCCTTCGGCTCAGGTCATGATCCTGGGGTCCTGGGATTGAGCCCCGCATCGGGCTCCCTGCTCAGCCGGAAGCCTGTTTCTCCCTCTCCCACTCCCCCTACTTATGTTCCCCCTCATGCTGTCTCTGTCAATTAAATAAATAAATAAAATCTTTTTTAAACAAATAATAAATGAGGTAAAATACAATCAGTACTTAAAGCAGGGCTGGCTCTGAGAAGTATGATATAAGGACTTATTTTTATTATGTGAAAAAGTTGTAATCATACACCCGAGTAACAGCACACATCTTACCCAATGGTCTAAGAACACCTGTTCCCTGGGCACCCTAGTCCACTCTACCACGCAGTAACCCACACCTCTGTACTTACAGTGGCACTGACCAGGGGTAATCAACTATGAGCTATTCACTGGATGTCAGTCCCAGCTACACTCACAGGATGGGCCCTAAGAATGCTAATGGATGCTGATCTAAAAAATGCCATCATCATACAAACCTGAGTGAACACACAGTCCTTTACCATTAACAAAATCTGAAAGAAAGCATGAACATAAACAAACATGATTTTAAATTTTGTATTTTTTACGGTGGACAGTCATCATTCGCCCCAACAGCCATCTGAAGCCAATAGTCCTGATTATTAAAAATCACGAAGTTGTATAAATGTTCTCCTCCTTTTCGAAAACCATGTTCATTTTCTCTCCACGAAACAGGACTGTCTGCAAAGCCTTGTACTGACAACGTAATCCAAGGAGCTAACTTGGGCTCATCAAAGTAGTGACTGAAAAAGAAAGATAAATCTTAACAAACAGGGAGGGCTAGGAATGTTCACATTTTTTTACTTATTCGGGATAAGTGATATTTCTGATGTTCCAATGAAGCTTAGGCCTTAGCTTTTATTTATAAGGATTAAGAGATGCAAATTACATTCCTGATCCTATGTGGTGTATTCAGTAAATGTTAACCAATTACAGAATGCCCAAAACCAACTTCAGCAGTTCCTACGCTTACTGTGGAACATCATTTAAGATGCGAAAACAAAACAAAAACACAAAGTGTACAGGAATAGTTTCCCTCCATTTAACAGTGCTGTTCAGTCTGTTAACTGAAACACTGCAGAATAATTTACTGGATTTAAAAAATAATCCAGGATGCCCGGGTGGCTCAGCTGGTTAGGCGACTGCCTTCAGCTCAGGTCATGGAGTCCCACGATCGAGTCCCGCATCGGGCTCCCTGCTCAGCAGGGAGACTGCCTCTCCCTCTGACCTTCTTCCCTCTCATGCTCTCTCTCTACCATTCTCTCTCTCTCTCAATAAATAAAAATCTTTAAAAAAATAAAAAAAAAATTAAATTAAATTAAATTTAAAAAAATCCAGTCTTCTTGGGGCGCCTGGGTGGCTCAGTCGGTTACATGTCTGCCTTTGGCTCAGGTCATGATCCCGAGGTCCTGGGATCAAGCCCCACATCGGGCTCCCTGCTCCGCGGGAAGCCTGCTTCTCCCTCCCCCACTCCTCCTGCTTGTGTTCACTCTCTCACTCTCTCTCAAATAAATAAAAATCTTAAAAAAAAAAATCCAACCTTCTTATTGAGGAAAATGAAAGTACTAAACTAATATATGAAAAAGGGTATTGGGCTTAAAAAAGAAAACCCTCAAGATTTAAATCTTAAGACATTTACAAAGTGAAGATTGATGGGTGCCTTGGTTAAGCATCCAATTCTTAATCTGAGCTCACGTCTTGATCTTAGGGTCATAAGTTCAAGCCTGGCATTAAGCTTATTTAAAAAAAAAATAAAAAGTGAAGACTGAGAAGGCGTTATGTTTGCTTCATGGTCTTTTCAATATGGAATCAGAGTTTTCTGACAGTAGATAAAATGTAGCGTCTTAACAAACAATGAATCATGGAACACTGCATCAAAAACTAATGATGTAATATATGGTGATTAACATAACAATAAAAAAAAATTAAAAAAAAAATGTAGCGTCTTATTTATAGAGTACCTTCTCAAATGAAAAACCCCATACTGCCTTGTCCAATCCTTGGCATGTTAATGACGCCTAGGGCTTCACAGGATGTCAGGGCCAGAAGAGATCTTAGACATGATTTGGATTCAAAAGTGGTCAACTTGTTTTCAAAATAAAACATCTGCAGAACTCGAACATTTAAAACAGATCATAGTGTGTCCCACAGAGTACTGCTGTTTTCTTAAGTGATAGTACAACTTCCGGAGCACAAGAAAAATGAGTAATTTGTTTTCAAGAAGCTTAGTTAAACCCTGCTCTTTGTCTTTTCATAAGGACAAGTATTTGGCAATACAATTTTCCTATCACCAAGGACAGTTAAATCATTTAAGATGATAATGTTACCACACTGTGAGCCCAAGCAAGGAAAAAAGTGGAAACATGTGTGAGAGTACGCTGCAATCTGGAACAGTAGCGCTGCCCCTAAAATGTCATGTGGGTACAGACAAGCAAGATATAAAAGGCAAAAAGCGTTCTCACCACAGCTGTTCCAAGAGGAGACAGATCTTCTCTGGAAGTATGAAACCAGTGATTGTACACAGATAAGCTTTGGCCACCACTGTGCTTGGCTGAGGACAGCAATAGGTTGATATGAAGTTACTAGGCTCATTATTTCTGTCACACACACACAAAAGAAAGAAAGAAAGAAAGAAAGAAAACATATTTACATTTCCCGCATGATTCATTTTCAAAGTATAAACCCCTATGAAGAACAAGAAGTCAGCCAGAGCCTGAGCCCATAGCCCAGGAGCTGCTACGCACAGTTCTGCGTGGCTGAAGACGGCGCCAAGCCAGTCCAGAAGCTCTGGAGCGCTGCAGGCCGTCTCTGGCGCCCCCCGGAGGGCGCTGCTTCGCAGCACCGGGCACGGCAGCTCCGTCACGGTGCTCAGGGCTATTTTTGGCTGATGCTCCTGAATTCGGTAATTGGAAAAGTATGACATCATTGGGGATTCTTCCGCACCTTAAAAACACACCATACAAGGTCATCTGACTCCTGAGAGCAAGTTCAGTGAATCCCTGAAACCGCCCCATTCCCATGTGAGATTTCTGGGGAGCAGGTGAGATGAAGTAATGCAAAAGGGAGTGGTGCAAAGCTGTATTCAAATTAAAATCATTTAAGTTGCTTTCGGCTCCTTGTGCCAAAGTTCCCTAAACATTCATTTCCTTTCCTTTTTCCTGGAAAAGCATAATCCTTTCAGATGCAACCCCATATTAGTTTCAGCATTTGCTCTAGTAAGAAAATTTTGAGTTACTGAATACAAAAAAGTGCTACTCGTGGCTAAATAAAATTAGTGAACTCTACAGAGAGGAGTTTATTTGCATAATCTCTGTAAAGGAAACACAAGAGGAACTGAATGATGGCAGAATCTCATTTAAGCTTGTCTTTAAAAACCCAGTAAAATCCAACTTATCTTCAAGGATTTTCCAACAGCCTTGGAAGACAGAAATAGTGGCCCCCTTGGGAGCAAAAGTCAGGCTTGCTTCACGTCCAGTGTAATAGAAATAATCTGCTCCCTTCCCCCAGCCCCAACCCTCCGCCCCAGAGCAAAGGCCCGCAGGCTTACTAGCCAGGATGTAAGACTGGAGTTCCTGCAGCTCAGGATTCCTCTCCTGTAATGCAGCCCATGGCACATGTCGTATCCCCTGGCCCACTGTGTGTCACCCTGTAGGTAGTGGGACCTGCTGCACTACGGCCACTACTGTGAGTAATTCAATCCCAAGTCTTGTGTCTTCTGCCAGCATCCATGAGACTGTGCTGGCTAACTACTTGGCGTACAAGTGAGGAAAATCTTGGACTTTCTCCAGTTCTTGACAAGCCCTTAGAATAATTAGGAGCCTTAGGAACACAGAGCTCTCCAGAACCAAAAGCACACATGGTCCTCAATGAAGACTTCATGCAACTGTCTGTCAGTCTGCTGCCCTCCTGTATCTCTACCCTAAGGAGAAGCACTAAAGCATTACAGACTAAAGACTCATAGGGGCAGCCTGGAGCACCCTGTGACCAGAAACGTCCCACACAGAGCAGATGCATAGGCATATTTCCAAAACGGACCTATGTGCCTCCCTATCCTCCAAAAATGAATATGACACCATCACAACTGTGATGATCTGACTCGTTACAATCTTGTGATGGACCAAAGCTACACTCTAAAAGGAGCAAGGTGCATGGAAGTTGTCGGCACGTCACCACGTTTGGTGACCAAACACCCCACTAAATTTCACGTTCTAATAAATTCCAAGTTACAACAAATTTCGTCTGACATTTAATGGCATGCCTGATTTGGACCCTGAAATAATCAACAGTTTGTGTTTATAATTTGTGTTATTTTAAAACATACCGCCAAGGCTGTTTGAGGTAAGGTGTAGGAAGGAAGGGGAGAGACATATAAAAGTTAACTGCTCTGAAGCCACTCTCAAGATCTCTGGATCGACACATAACCCAAGGAGGTGGAGGCAGATGGCCGCATGCCTACATCATCCCAAACTATGGCTCCCGGGAATGGCAGGGGGCCCGAAGCAGCTTCCCGAATAATGTTTATGCACATATGTACACAATATCCTAGACCACAGGGATGAATCACAATTCAATACTCCATTACTCCCCTTTAATTAATGACTAGATTTCCAAATCACTGTACGGTTACATATTTTCCATACCTGTATGATGCCAAGCCAAAAGAAAATCAAATTTCAATGGCTTCTTTTCTCTGAAGGACCAAGATATTCTTTCATACTTCTTAGAATTCAGGTTAAAGGATAAATCCATCAAATCAATGGAAACAACTTAAAAAATGGAAAGAGGAATAAACAGTCCATTCATATACACACAGCCTACCCTGTGGAAAAAGTGCTGTATTAAAAAGCATCAGAATTTTTGGAAGTTTTATGACTAGCAAAAATTATTTTGTTCTTGCACTCCTTTGGTTTACCAAATCAAAACTCTGCCTTTCATGGGCATTTCTAGCATTGACAGTAACAACAAATTTTTAAATTCATACTTTTCCGAGGTCAAAGCCCAAGGGCAGAGGTTTGGGAGGTCAATCCTAATCTACCCAAGGATGTGACAGCCTGTCATTCATGTTCAAGCCGGACACTATCGGCAGAACCATATCTCTTCAGTCATGGGGGTGGGGGTGTCTCTACTAGTAATCATAAAAAACCTGGGGAAAGTAAAGGAAATTCTTTATTAAGAACAAGCTGTAGACTCTTATCTTGGGTTCATTACTTTGATTTTTGACCCAAAACATATATTTAATGGACCATTCCAATTCTGTGATCCTTGTAAGATGCAGCCCACAGCCGAAAAGAAACAGAACAGCAAACTTAGTCTCTCCAAAGCTCAACCTAGAGCCCCGTGGATCAGAAGTTTTAAAGACAAGAAAAAGCCATACTCCTGGGCGCCTGGGTGGCTCAGTCATTAAGCGTCTCCCTTCGGCTCAGGTCATGATCCCAGGGTCCTGGGATCAAGCCCTGCATCGGGCTCCCTGCTAAGCGGGAAACCTGCTTCTCCCTCTGCCACTCCCCCTGCCTGTGTTCCTTTTCTCGCTATCTCTCTCTGTCAAATAAATAAATAAAATCTTAAAAAAAAAAAAAAAAGCCATACTCCTTCTGAACAAAGAGAACAGTGGCAATTCAAACATTTACACTGAAATTGCTACAGGAAGATTACTGACTTGTTAGAAACTGATGAGAGCGTAATACTTACTAAACTTCATGATTTTTCTGCCAGAATACTGAGATGGACGACCTTGAAGACCAGTTTCTTCGTAAGTATCTTTATCCAGTGATAAAATTAATTTCCCTATAAGTCAAATAGTTTCCATAAAAGAGATGTTAAAAATATGACATGTTCTCTGATTAAAAGAAAGCACAGCCCATTGAGCAGTTAAATATGAGGGTAATAAACTGCATACAAGGATCTTCTTTATGATACAAGGATATTATTTATACATACATCCTATTTATGTACAAGAATATTTTAACCTATTATACATACAAGGATATTATTTATGACAGTGAAAACAAATTATCTAAATTTCTATTAAAGATGGAATAGTTAAACAAATCATGGTTACCTCTTCACTAGAATACCTTCAAAATATTAAAAATAGTAAGTCAGAACCATATGCCCTGATATGGAAAGATGTCTATGACATATTGAGATAAAAGAAAATTGAGAAACAATGTGGTACAATGTGATTTATGTTAAAAAAAAACCAAAAAACAAGCTTTATGTGTGTTTATAAATTCATAGAAAATGTCAAGAAGAATAAAAACCAACCTGTTAAAAACAGTTCATTCTAAGAAGGGGACTGAATCTGGAGATTTGACTTTTTTTTTTTTTTTTTACAGTATTTCTTTTAAAATTAAAGAAAAAGTGAGTGTTGTTACCGTCTGGCAGCAGGGCCACAGTATTATCTTCATCGATATTTGTATTGTATGTTAGTGCACAGCACGAACCTGTAAGAAGTCCAGACGAGAAATTAAAAAAAAAAAAATCACACCTGCAGAAAGTTAGTGGATTCTCTTCGCATGATAACGTATCTGCCAGGTGAGTAAGGGTCAGTATCCACCACAGCTCCAGCTCCCTCAATAAACCTAAAACCTGGGGCGCCGGGGTGGCTCAGATGGTTAAGTGTCTGCCTTTGGCTCAGGGTTCGAGCCCCGCGTCGGGCTCCCTGCTCAGCGGGGAGTCTGCTTCTCCCTCTCCCCACTCGTGTTCTCTGTCTCAAATGAATAAATACAATCTATAAATAAATAACCCTAAAACCTGCCAAGGGTGAGCTCGAGGACACAGATGCCACACAACAGCTAGTTCATGCCCCCACCCAGGGCCTATTTGTGCCAGGTGACTACCATCAAGCAGGAAATGGACTCCGGGTGTGGTGTGTACCGCTGAGGGTGCTGGCCGAGAAGCACAAAGTAGAATACTAGGTCAGTGCACGCTCCTGAGAGGAAGAGTTCCAGGTACAGATTCAAAATGTTCCAGGACCTTGTGTGAGGTTAGGAAAGCCACTCAGTCTCTGTGAACCTCAGTTTTCCTCACCTGTAAAATGGGGATCAGAGGCCTAACTCACAGAGCTGTTGCAAGAGTTCAACCTGGTTATGTAAAAGTGCTTGTTACAGCCAGTGGCCACACTATTAACAAAGTAGCACCAAACTTCAAAATGGATGAAAGGACTCAAGTTGACGGGACCAAAGACAACACGCATGGCCAGCTTCGCAAGCGGGGCCAGCAGCACCCGAATGAGAGGAACTGCAAGTCACTGGACTCTTCAGGGTTCCCTGCAGACAACGAACACGGAGCCTACAGCAAGAGAAGGGGCTTGCTTACTTCTAAGTACAGTGACTTACGTGGTGAGGAGGGAATCCCTAACGACAGTCTGAAATACGGTTTCAAACAAGTGCTCCCTAGGAAACAACTAGAACAAAGCCGCCAACCAGGCAGACATCAGTGGAAATGGGGTGGGGTGAGCAGAGAGGGTCAGAGCCACAAACTCGAAGCAGAAGACACTGAACCATAATGAGCACACCACCCAGTGAACAGCTGGGTGGCATCAGGAGATGAACCTTTCGAGACGGCTGAGTGGGGACTGCTGGGAACACAGTGGTCTTTGTGGCCACGCACCAACAGCAGTGTATCTGAACACACAGATCCCAAGGCTCTCTCCTCTCCCTGAATCCTTGTTTTAAGATGAGGGATAGCTTTATGTTACAACATCCCCATGCCACACTCGTGGACAAGTGTCATCAGAAACCACCACCTAAAGAGAGCACGAGAAAAAGTAGGGTGAGCATACTGAGGGAGGGGGAGTGATGCACGCACTTGACCACACAGACTACCGCCACAGGCCCTATTTAAGACACGAGAAGAGCCATGGTATCGTGATGTGATCTAACTATACTTCCTCATCTTGCCACATTCATAGACACAAGATTTTTCTTACCTTTCTTCACAAAGGTGTTGATGAATTCGTGTGTAATTAACTCATGAAGAGGTAAGTTCTTCACAAAGTAATAGGGTCCAGTTTCCATGACTAGGTTTTTCAGCTCTTTTGACAGAACCCCACATTCAGGAATCAGAAATGAAACCTATTGGAATGTGTAACATAAACCAGTCTTACTTTCATGTAGATCAGCCTCCAGCTTTTTAAGAGTGCTGTAACATATGAGGGCTGCTAACTATTCCCCCACGGGTTTCTATAAAACTCTTACATTAATTTACCAGTCTCAGGAAAAGAGAAATTTGACAATTCACGTTTGTCATTTCCGTATCCAAACATTGAAGTTAAAGAAGCAAAAAAAAAATTTAATGGCAAGCTTTTGCAAATAAACAATATGTTTTATACCCTGTCCACTGCTCTAATTAATTTTTAAGGCAATATGGTACAGTGGAATATCCCTAAATTTGTTTAACCTGGTACCAGGCTGGAATCAAAAGGACTGTCCCTTAGGGCATAAGGAAATTAGGGACATCAATCATTAAGAGGCTCCATGAAAGCAGAAGTGGTCCAGGCTGTTTCTATTTTCTAGACAGAAAAATTCTACAGATCAGCCTGGAAAAGATAAGATACACACCCCGATTGCTGCCCGTGATGAGCTTTTGTCTAAAGCAGAGATGTTAAACCTAAACGGCTTCAGATGTTGCCCAAGTGCTCCCCACCTTGAAAAGCACTCTCCCAAAGCTCAAACATCAGTCTATTCCTAAGGGACCGGCCTCACCGCCTGTGTCTCTGAGAAACTGCCATGACAGTCAGGTCTGGGTGGAGATGAGGCTGATGAATTTAAAGTGTAAAGGGCTAAAACCATTTTCAGGTTGAGTTTTTGGAGACCTCGCCACTTACATGGGTTGGTGAAACCGAGCCATTGGACACCTGAGTGGCATTGGGGTTATTCTCTTCTCTTGCCGGATGCTAGATAATTAACCTCACTAAGGCCTCAACTTACACAAAGCACCCCCACGAGTGATCACATTTTCACGAAGCAACACCCATGTTAGCACCCCTGTAAAGCTCTTAAGTTGTGCTCGCAAGCAGGGCCACCACGGCGCATTTCTACACAAAGCTGCCGAACTGGAGCGCTTTGGCTGGAGACCACAAAAGACAGCAGGCAAAATGGGAATGTTCTCAGATCTAAACCTAGCTCCCATAGTTTAGAAAAGCACGTGTTTCCTGGGTCCGGACTCCGCAAGACGCTCCCACGAGGAGGGAGAAAGAATCAAGACGTGGAGAGGAGCGCCGAGTCCGGCCCCGATTTTCCGCCGACCCGCGGCTCCACGTCGCACCCATCACTCGCTCTTTAACTTCCCAGGCTCGGCCCCCACTCTCACGTCCCTCCCGGGAAAGCACCCCACCAGGGGCGGGACCAAAGAAGCAAGCGCGCTTTGGAGTCGGCAGGGGGCACGCCGCCCCGCCCCTCCCCCCCGAGAGAAGAGGACACTGCCCCCGCCCCCGGAGCATCCTGGGAGTGGTAGTCCTGCAGCTCCGCAAGCGAGCAGTAAGGAGCAGTGAAGAGATTACAATTCCCAACATGCCTGGCGAGGGGCCCCGCCCCTCTGCGAGTCGAGGGCGGACCCGCCACTCAAAGCTGAATGCGATTTTGCCCAGACCTCCCCAGCTCCCGGGGATGAAGCGATGCCCGAGAGGCCTACGGCGGCCGAACTCACCCTGTAGTTGTGATAGTGCGTCTCCACAAGATGCCGGTGGCGCGACTTCTCGTGGCCGAAGTTGGATTTCTCGCAGACCAGCAAGTGCCGGGGAACCTCCCGCAGCCGACGCAGGGTGGCCATGCTCTCCCTGGCTTCGGCCCCGGGCCAGCCCGGCGCGCCCCGCCCGTCCTCTTCGCCCCGCCCCGCCCCTTGGGCATGCGCAGTACGGAAGCGCCGAGCCAGTTGCGCGGGGCCCGGGCTCCGTTTAGTAACTTTAGCAGAGGTTTGCCGTGGGTACCTGAAACCGCAAATTCATTACCTAACATGGAAATACCTGGCACCTGGAAACCTAGAACCTGCCTTTTCAAACCCATCTTTCTTGCCTTGCCCTCCGTCCCTCCCTTGCTGCTGTCTCTTGCCCGTAAAGCCTCTCTCTGGTCCTTCCCAAAAGGTTAAGTAACTTTGTGGGGGAATAGAATGCACAGTTTCTGTTGGCCCTACAATACGACTCCTTCGGAACCACTTTAAGATCCCTTCTTAAAAATCCCGTCTGAGCGGTTGTTGGGGGTTGCAGTGAGAATTCATTTTTCCATAATTTTTCTGATCAGGTTCTGCATTAGTACATGTGTCTCAAACTGGAGTTATGTACAGCCCCAATTCTGTGCAGAAAGGATGCAAAACAGCAGACTGTGGTACAACATTCTGGAGCAGCAATTTTGC
The DNA here is from genome assembly GCF_003265705.2 of Callorhinus ursinus. Lineage (NCBI taxonomy): Eukaryota > Metazoa > Chordata > Mammalia > Carnivora > Otariidae > Callorhinus > Callorhinus ursinus. The sequence goes on from NW_027397088.1 coordinate 5,800,439, forward strand.
TTTAAGATTCGGAACAACCGAAGTTAAGTAATTTACAAGGTAAGTATTTAAAAATTTTAAACTGAGACAAGGCTGGAGGAAGATCTTCTGCCAGTTAATGTCAGTAACCTGAGCCTGAAATGTCAGCCTGTCTCTGAGGAAACTAAGAAAAACATATTTCCCATTATTTTAAACAGGAAAAATGATCAGAAATAGCAGGTCAATTGAAAAATTCTGCCAATTTTCTGAATCACAGTATGGCACCCAGATATGTTACAACTGTCATATTAGGATATAAAATGCTTAAAACACTACTTCTTGGTCACCTCACATTTAAGTAGCAGTGGCCTCTCTTAGACCAACTATCCGACGTATATACCTTTGCTGATACTCCAAAATTTGCAAAGTGACTGGTGTGATTTTATGGTCTACTAACCAACGTGAAGGTTTTCTTGCAAGCCATTTAGTTTAAAATGTTTTATTATGGGGCGCCTGGGTGGCTCAGTCCGTTAAGCGTCTGCCTTCAGCTCAGGTCATGATCCCAGGGTCCTGGGATCAAGCCCCCACGTCAGGCTCTCTGCTCAGCCCGGAGCCACCTTCTCCCTCTCCCTGTGCCTGCCGCTCCGCCTGCTTGTGCCCTCTCTCTCTCTGTCGAATAAATAAATAAAATCTTTTTTAAAAAGCGTTTTATTAAGTTTTGAAAACTCAATATAAATTATATCAGCTGAAAATATACATATGAACAGCCACTGTGCAGTTTGGGTATTCATAACTCAAGTGTTCTTCCAGGGAAACAGTACTTGAGGGTATGTTCTGGGGTGGGGTGTGCCTGTGTATGAAATAAAAGGCAAAAATCTCGTTTATTTTAAAGACTAAAGCTGTAACTTTAAGTAAATTTGGGACAGAAGAATCCTTTAAGCCTACCTCCACGGTGTTCTGGAGTTCTGTCTGTAATGATTCATTCATTTCTCCCTGCCTGCTGGGTCATTTCTATCAGCATACACACGTGCCTTAATGTTGTGCATTCCTCTGCATTCTCACCGTTGTGTTTCTCTGCTCCATCAGAGCTTCCTCTCCGTACATTGTCTCCTGACCCCATTCCATTCTAGCTTTCCTCCAGACTACCTCACTGACTTGGCTTTTATCAAGGTCACCAATGATTTCCATTTTGGCAAATTCAAGGCCAAGTTTCTGTTCTTATCTCAGTCTTTTAGATGCACTTGATACAGATGATACAGTTGAGCACTTTGTATTAGCTATATTTTCTTATTTTCTGTATTCTTATTCTCTGATGCTCTGGCATCTGGGGTCTCACTGACCAGGGTAGGCCTGACCCCTCCCAGGTTAGCTAATTCCTAAAGATAGCAAATAACTTGAGCAATGAGCATGCCTTTCATTTGCAGACCTACTAATCTGGAGTTGACACCCTGAAACACCTCTTCTGTAAACTGTTACACTCCAGACTCCTTTTCCCCTGCCCTAATAACCCCAGGGCTGGGTTCTAGATAACTGGGGACAGTCCCTACACTCCAGCGCCCATGGACACTCTTCAAACTAGCCAATCCTAAACCTACTTGGTCGGGTTACCCTGCCTCACCCATTCCTTCCCATAATAAAAGCACTAAGGGTTGCTCTCCCCTCACTCCCCCTGCCAACCCAGATGTGCTTGGCTTGCAGTGGTGGCTCTGCATGACCTGTCATTCCTCCTGATTCTAGGGAACTGTGAGTAAAAACTTCTTCCTTTAGGACAGTCATTTCTGTGCATGCTTGCCATACCTGTTAGAACAAATCTGTGGGTACATTTGAAAACACTCCTTGAAACAGTTCCCTCTGGAGTTTTGAGAACCTCCCTGCTCCTGGACTCCCTCCCATCTCATTCTACCTCCCTCCTGCTTCACTTCCTCTGGTCTCTAGTGATCCTTACCCTCCCCCATTCTCTTTCCTGCCCTTCCTCCCCACCCATCCCCCCCCCCCAGTGATCCCACGTGGTCTCTCAGCTTTCAGGACCATCTGTCCACTGAGAACTACCAGGCCTGGGTCCTCATCCCTGGGGTGGGGGGAGGGGGGCACCCAGGCATCATTCCTGACTTGTCTAACCTTCTCCCCCCCCATACATGATCCCACTGCAAGTCTGTGGCTTGTTGGCTCTGCCTGCAACAGGCATCCTGGTTACAGCCTCTTCTGTCACCACTTCTAAACCAGTTTCAGCCACCTTGCCCTCTCTTGGTCTGCTGCCAAACACAGGCTCCTAACCACCTCCCTGCTTCCTGTCTGTTGCCCTCCTACAGTCTGTTCTCCACTCAGCAGCCAGGCTGATTTCTCAAAAACCTGAACAATGTGATACAGACACAGTTCATTTTAATGCACGTTACTTTACTGCGCTTTGCAGATACAGTGTTTTTAAGAAATTGAAGTTTTGTGGCAACCCTGTGTCGAAGTCTGATGGTGCTATTTTTCCAAGAGCTTCTGCTTCCTTTGTGTAACTGTCATATTTTGGTAATTCTTAGAATATTTCTAACTTTTTCATTATCATATTTGTTACAGTGATCTGTGATCAATGATCACAACTCTGAAAGCTCGGGTGATGATTAGCATTTTTTTGGCAATAAACAGTCTTTCAATCAAGGTATTTACTTTTTTAGACATAATGCTGTTATGCACTTAATAGATTACAGTATAATGTAAGCATGACTTTTTTTTTTTACAGATTTAATTTATTATTTTAGAGAGAGCGAGCAGGGGGACGAGCAGAGGGGGAGAGAGAGAGGAGAAAAGAATCTCAAACAGACTACATACCGAGTGTGGAGCCCAACATGGGGCTCGATCTCCCAACCCTGAGATCATGACTTGGGCTGAAACCAAGAGTCAGACACTTAACCAACTGAGCCACTCAGGCGCCCCTAAGCATAACTTTTATATGCACTGGGAAACCAGGAAATTTATTTGACTCACTTTATGTGGTTGGCTGGAATCAAACCCGCAATATCTCAGAGGTAGGCCTGTATATGCTACCCACCCCCTATTTAAACCCTGCCTGGCTTTAAACTGGCTTTTCACTGCAGTAGAATAAAAGCTTATAGATTACCTGGCCCCTGCCTCCCTTTACAGCCTCATCTCCTACCCTTCCTTGTTCATACAATAATTTTCTGAATTTCTGGTATCTAGAGCTGAAAGAAATCTTAATTGACCAACAGATACTAGATCACAGATTCGAGAACATAGCAAAAGTCTAAGGATGATGGGCCAGAAATGGCAAAAATAAATAAGTAAGAAAGAAAAGCACAGGAAATGAAACATAACTGATTTGTGTATATATATATATATATATATATATATATATATATATATACCCAAAAGAATATAGTAGCAAAATAACTTTTAAAAAAACCAAGCCAACAAAAAATAAATAAAAATTTTCTTTTTTTGCAAAAAAAAAATACCTTTTTTTTAATACCTTTGATTATATTCTAACAACACAAAAATATACTTAGTAAATCTACAAGGACAATTTTAGACCGCATTTTGGGGCTACAATGCAATAAAATTAGAAGTACAGAAACAGAATTTAAAAATGCTCAACTCTGTGAAAATGTTAGAATATTATTTTACATAAATTAATGCCTGGGTCAGTGTACAAATTCAAAACACAAATACAGTACCTGTAAATATACAGTTGACCCTTGAACAACGCAGAAGTTAGGATGCTGACACCCCCCCCACTCCATGCAGTCAGAAATCCATATCTAACTTTTGTGTTTTTTTTTTAAGATTTTATTTATTTATTTGAGAGAGAGAGAATGAGAGACAGAGAGCATGAGAGGGAAGAGGGTCAAAGGGAGAAGCAGACCCCCCGCTGAGCAGGGAGCCCCATGTGGGACTCGATCCTGGGACTCCAGGATCATGACCTGAGCCGAAGGCAGTCGCTTAACCAACTGAGCCACCCAGGCACCCCATATCTAACCTTTGACTCCCCCTCCAAACTTAATTACTAATAGCCTACTGTTGACTAGAAGCCTTACTGAGAACATAAACAATAAATTAACACATTTTGTGTATGTGTATTATATACTGTATTCTTACAATAAAAGAAACTAGGGAAAAAACATTAAAATAATGAAGGAAAATACATTTACAGTACTGTACTGTAAAAAATCCACAGATAAGTGGACCCGCAGACTTCAGACCCTGTATTATTCAACAGTACATGCAAATATATTGGATCTATATTGGTGAAAGGAGAGAACTCTCCAACTCTGAAGCTCCTGGGTATGTTTGTTCTTCGGTACGCGTGCTAACCTGAAATCACCTAACATCACCCCATTACAGGTGGGAGTGGCAGGGAAGATGGTGCTGAGAACTGTAGCTGTTGAAGACACCGGTAGTAAATCAGAGGCCTCCCCCTCCTGCCAAGCCTAAACTTGACCTCACAGTCCTTTCCAGCCCAGGGCTCCAGGCATCCGCCACAAATGGACGGGTGTTGGTGTATACAAGGCAGCCGGGGAACTGGATCCAGCAGCCACAGCGGAAAACATCAGTGGCCCCCAAGAAGGGTATGTGATCCACCCCCCAAGCGAGGACTGGAATCCCTGGCATTCTGGGAAGGGCTCAGAGCCAGACTGCCTCCTGTTCTCTCCCTTTGGCTGGTTGGAATTTGGTGGAGCACGTGCACATATTAACAATGGCAACTACGTGGACTGTGTTCAAGTGTACGGTGGAAGTGTACAAATGAAGTGTACAAATGAAGGCGTACTTTAAAAACAGAACACAATGTCATATGTCAATTATATCTCAAGAAAGCTGGGGAAAAAAACACAGAACAGTCACACCGTCTGACTGAAGCTCTGTCACATATGTTCAAATAACAATTTTGGAAGAGAATTTGGAAATGGTTGACATTTTTTATAAAGCCCATTCTTTTATTTTGTTTAAAGGGAAAAAACATATGTTTAGAAGTAAATTGGGATGTAAAAAATGTAAATCTTAGCTATCCAGGGACTTCAGATGTCTAAAATGAGGCATTTCTGTGTACCTCGGATTTTGCTATAATGTGAAAACTATTAATCCATAATGCAGTTGATGAAATAATATACATTAACAGAGAAAGGAGTAATCACTATAATTTTATATATAATTATCAATAATTATGTAATAATGTATATATTACGTATACAATATTGAACACCTATAATGAATCAGGCACTACTCCAAGCACTTTATATTAATTATCTCACAAGAATCCTCTCTGAGGTAAGTTTTAGTATCTTAAACTTAGAGGCTAATTAGTAAACAATGCATAGAATTGAATAAGAGACTTTATTTTTAGTTTTTTAAAGATTTTATTTACTTATTTGACAGAGAGAGACACAGCGAGAGAGGGAACACAAACAGGGGGAGTGGGAGAGGGAGAAGCAGGCTTCCCGCCGAGCAGGGAGCCCGATGCGGGGCTCCATCCCAGGACCCGGGGATCATGACCTGAGTCCAGGGCAGACGCTCAACAACTGAGCCACCCAGGCGCCCCTGAATAAGGAACTTTAAAATGTGAAAGACTCTCAAAAAATACAACGTGGAAAGAGAAAGGGAAGGGACAAGTATATTTGGCACATACATCTGTAGAAAGTCGAAACTTGCAAAGCTAAACATTATACTATTTAGAGATACATATGTGGCAAAATTATAATGAAAGTGGAATAATAATTGTTTAAAATTTCAGATGAATGACTCTCTAGGAGGGGAGGCAAAGAATTGTATTTGGGAAGGGCCATGCAGAGGGCGTCAAAGGTAGTGGTAAAATTTTATTAAGCAGGTGACAGATACAGAATGTCTATTTGTATACCATATAATTTTGTATGTGTAAAACAATTCATCATTTGTAAAAATTTTATTTTTTTATTTTTTTTTAAAGATTTTTTATTTATTTATTTGAGACACAGAGATACACAGAGAGAGAGAGAGAGAGAGAGCATGAACAGAGAGAGAGGCAGAGGGAGAGGGAGAAGCAGGCTCCCTGCTGAGCCAGGAGCCCGATGCAGGGCTCGATCCCAGGACCTTGGGATCATGACCTGAGCCGAAGGCAGACGCCCAACCATCTGAGCCACTCAGGCACCCCTCATTTGTAAAAATTTTAAACCGCTTTCTTGAGATACAATTCATGTCCTGTATAATTCATTCATTTAAAGTGTATAATTTAATGGTTTTTAGTCTATGCACAGATGTGTGTAACTGGCACGAGTCAATTTTGGATCCTTTTCATCACATCAAAAAGAAACTCCCTGTAGCTGCTAGGCTCCCACCTGACTACCCTGGCCCTAGGCATCCATTCATCCATCCCTCTAGATTTGTCTTTTCTGGACAGTTCATTCAAATGGAATCCTATAATATTCAGACTCTTGCGACTGGCTTCTTTCCCTCAGCATAATGTTCTCCAGGTTCGTCCAAGTTGCAGCAGGGTGGGTACTTCATTCCTTCCTATATCTGGCACAATAAAAATTTGTCTTGACTGCTGGTGCTTGGAGAAAAATAACTTAATTAGAAGGAAATGAGAACGATGACGATTTCTCTGCAGATTCTAACGGCTCTTAAACTACTTCCGGCATCTGTAGAAGTGGATGGCACTGGTTCTCGTTCCACAATATGACTTCCTTTTTTTCCAAATCTGTGGAATACTAAACTGTGGGGTGAATGTTTGATTCCCCCAGTGAATGTGACTGAGGCAGAGAGTGGAAGAAGAGTTATTTTATGAGGAAAAGCAGACAAGAACTGCTGGAAGAGGTACAGCAGGAGGGGCGGGGAGGGAAGGAAAGGGAAGGGGCTGGGAGGGAAGTGTAGTGGCGGGAACTGCTCCACGTAGAAGGAACAGAGCTCTGAGCAGAGGAAGGCAGAATAAAAGGTGGGAGGACAGTTGGGACAGAGGGAAGGGAGATGGCGACGAGGTAAGAACTTTGAGAGAGAGAAATCCCCAAGTTCTCCCACAGCGGGAAGCGTTGCCCTGGGGCTGGGGAGCAGGGCGTGGCTAAATCCCAGGAAGGAATGGGTATACCGGCGGCGGTCAGTGTGCTTCCGCACATCCGTCCACAGCACCAGGTGTGGAACTTACCTGTATTTGGCCTCCGTGTGCATTGGAAGTATTCATTTATCCAATCAACAAGCTCTTAATTAAGCTTCTACTGTTTGCCAGACACTGTGCTAAGCCCCAGAGAAACGATCTCTCTGCCCCAGCTTTGAGGGACTTGCCAGGTCATGGGAACAATATTGGTTATTTCTTTTCCATTTCCCCACAGTTCTAGAAGAGTGTTCTTCGTAGAATGGGCAATTTTGCAATTATTGTTAGTAATCGAAGAAAGGAAGCTTTTCACATTCAGAGTTTTTATGAAAATGCAGTATGTTAGAGGTAGAACTATGTATCTTTGGCTTTAAAGTTAAACAAAATGAAAAAAACTAATTTTATAATACTAAATGTTCACATTGATGTCAATTGGAATTGTTTTTTCTCATAGAGTATCTGCACTTAGGAACTTGAGAAAGGTGGGGGGAATATATAATAAGTGGCACATGCTTTATCGTTTCCCTGCATCTCACAATACTGTGATGATTAACATATACATGGATTTATGGATCTGAAAATTTTTCAGTGACCCATCTGTTTACATTTAAAATGTGGCTTTCATCTCCTTTATTGCTCTTGAATTCGGTCATATCCCTGAGTAGCCACGGAAGCACTGCATGGAGGCTGGGCTTCTCTCCTTGAAGATGTTGTTTATTAGAAAAAAAAAAGAAAGTTGCCTTGCATCAACTAACGACCATCATGCTTTCACTAGAGAGTGTTATTATTTAGTGTTTTTGTGAAGATTTGCTCTCTTCACAGCATCCCAGCCCTGTCTGGATGCAGCGCATGGTCCCATTTCTATACCAGTGACGGCACTGAGGACTTTCAGTCTGATGCTTGGTGTGGACTAAGTCCTGGGAACGTATTGGAATTGTTGGAAGTAATGTCCCTTTTTGGTAATGCACATGCCTGTGAAAATTAGCTGTAGTGTGATTCTAGACTCAATTCATTATACTCTTTTTCCCAGCTGTGGCCTGCAATTTGTATTTCTAATATTAGAAACTAAAAATGCTGGTAAAGCCACAGAAAGAAAAATCCTTTGGTTTGTGAGAGCTTCAAACTTCATTTCAGCCTTATTCCTTAATCACCCTGGAGGAAGGGGATCTAATGTAAAATGGAAATATCAGGACCTGGAGCCAATCTGTGAGAGGCTAAGTAGTAAAGGTCTGGAGCCAAGAACCATGTCTTCGCATTGCTTCTGCAACCCTCGTGCAAAACGATACCAATTCCTAACACGATGTTGAAATGATGCGTTTTATTTTAAATATTAAATCTTAAATTTAAAGCCTTATTAAATCCCTTATTCACAAGTGGAACCAGTAAAATGCCAAGTTCTTTCAAAATTTCAGATTTCCTAATCTTCCTGTCCTCTGCTCTTCTGAGGAGGCAGCCTGCGCTTTGAAAAGGAGGCAGTCCTTGAAGAGAGCAATGTCCAGTAGAAGCAGGAAGTGAGCCACGTCTGTAGTTTTAAATCTCAACACTCACATTAGAGAAAATAAAAACAAACAGGTGAAATTGATGGTATTACTATGAATTTATTTAACCTCATATATCTAAGATATTATTTTAATGTGTAAGCAATATAAAATTATTAATGAAATATTTCACCTTTTTGTATTAAATCTTTGAAATTCACTCTATTTTGCACTTTCAGCGCATCATAACTTGGACCAGCCACATTCTAGGTGCTGAGCACTCACATGTGTTGAGAGGCTGTCACATTGGAAATGCAGCACTCAGGGTTCCTCTTGACCTTGGGGAGGTGACTCCTCTTGACCTTGGGGAAGTAAAGTGCCTGAAAACATCCCCTTCCCTTCCAGAGGCATCACCCCTTCCCCACCAACCTCTTCCCCTCAGCCCAAGGTGAGAAGAGACGGTGCCCCAAGAGGAAGTTTCCTAGAGTAGACCATGGCTTCCCAACAAACTGTGTCTTGGGGTGGGTCCATTCCCCCTTCCCAGAGGTCAGACAGCAATAGAAGGAAGATGGAGCCCCCAAAGGAGGGAACTCCATGTCTTTAGATCTGTCCACAGCCTTGACCTCCAGAGTTTAGATTCGGAGGGAGAAAAGGCAAACTTATTTCGCAGTCTGGCCCTGGGCCCTCGCAGTCAGACTCTGGTCGCCCACTTCCTCTTGCAGTGTGGGGAGCTGTGTGAGCTTAAGCACCATTCACATACATACACGTCTGCATGTATTTCTGTTTAACTTGAGAGATGCAACTTTCAATAAAGGAAGAAGGAAATCAGCACCTATAGGTTGCCTACTGTTTGCCAAGTAACCTGTAATTAATAGATCATTGAATCTTGACATCGTGTCTGCGATTGGTGTATGTACTAGTTAGCTATTGTGTAACAAACCACCCCAGTACTTACCTAGCTCATGACTGAGCTGGTCAGCAGTTTAGGCTGGGTTCCGCAGGACCAGTCTGGTCTCTGCTGGGCTCCTTCATGCGTGTGTGGTTAGCTGCTCGTTGGCTGGGGGCTCTGCTTCTGGGGGCGAGCTGGCTGTCAAGTGGGCAACTTGGCTCTCTTCCTCATTGTATCTCATCCTCCAGCGGGCTCACATGGGCTTGGAGACAGCTGTATTCTGAAAGAAAAAGCAGAAGCATCTAAGACCTTTTGGGCCCACGCCCCAAACTGGCACAGTCATCATACCCACTGCGTTGTTATTGGCCAGAGCGAGTAAGACCAGAGGAAGACAGTCAGCCTCTGAATGGGAGCAGCGGTAAAATCACATTGCAGAGGAGGGCGTGGGCCACAAGGAGGAATGAAGAATCGCTGGTGTTTTTGCAGTCAGTATTAGGCCTTTTCCTGCAAGAGGTTTACGTAACTGTCATCCAAGTCAAGAAACTTGTCCAAAGCCCCACGGCAACTAAATGGCTGGGCTGGGACCCCGTCTCGACTCCACCTGACTAAAGCACTCCCCCGCCTCCACGAGGATCATGCTGCCCCTGCAGCTTCCCTCGTCATCAGAGGTTCTGCTAGTGAGGCTTCTGCAGTAGAAGCAGAATTCCTTTGAGATCGGCATCCATCTCGTACCCTTCACCCTGGGAATAATCCCCTTCAGAGAACACTGAGTATCTTGGAAACACTTGAAATAATTTAGGGAAATGGCTGAGGGCTGTTTAGGAAATCAAGTCTTCAGCAATGTAGCTTTCCTTTCTAATCATAGGAGAAATTTGAAAACATGTATAATGTGCTCCACATGTTTGCAAATTCTTTTCATCCCTTTTTGGTATCTGTAGGCTATTAATGATTTTCTTTTTTTATTTTTAAAGATTTTACTTATTTAGTAGGGAGAGAGAGAGGAAGCACAAGCAGGGGGAGTGGCAGGCAGAGGGAGAAGCAGGCTCCTCGCTGAGCAGGCAGCCCGATGTGGGACTCGATCCCAGGACCCTGAGATCATGACCTGAGCCGAAGGCAGACGCTTAACCGACTGAGCCACCTAGGCGTCCCGGCTATTAATGATTTTCAACACAGACTAAATCAAACTGCTGTGCCCGAAGCAACCCCTTATTCTGAAAGCAAGTGACATAAAGATGGATCTGCTAAGAAGACATTTCCTCCTGTTGCAGTTTAGACAGATAGCGGAGTAATCCAAAGTAGCCCTTTGATTTTAACAGGGCAGAACTGTTTTCTAAAACCCTGGAGCACACATGGAAATCACTTACAGCTGATGCATCCCTGGCCCCAAATCTGTGGTCCTCACCCGGGGCTCCATATGAAATCACCTGGGGGGGCTTTTGAAATTCCCAGAGCCCAAATTAGGACAGATCAATTACATCCGAATCCCTGGAGCGGAGCCTGGGCATCAGGTAATAGCTCTTCAGGTGATCACAGTGTGTGGCCAAGGCTGAAAACCACTTCGTTAAACCAATTATCATTGGCTGAACTAGTTGCAAATAGTTGATCAAATAAAGTATGAAAACATTTGCTGCCGAGTGTAGCTTTTCAGTCATATCTGCCATCACCTGCTCACTAGCCTGTGCACAAACAAGCTTCTCCTACTGGGTTTGTTCCTGTCAATACAGTGCCCCAAGTATTGTGTATACAATGTGCAAGGAACCGTGCTAGGTGTCCTGGTGTTGGTACACATCTTAGGAAGGGAGGACTTCTCTGGAAAAACACTGCATCATAAAAAATCAAAACCACGTGACTTACCAAACTGAAGCAAAAATGGAAAGACCCTAGGAGCTCACCCAAGGTTTAGGACGGTAATACTTTGGAATATAATCCATCTGATGATCCATGAGCAAACGGTAATACTTTGGAATATTAAAATCCATCCGATGATGCCATGAGCAAACGTGTTTTACGTAAACACAAAACACAACAAAAGGCTGCTGTTATTCTGAGACACTGAGTTAGGATTTTTATGCAAATATGTAGTATTTAAATTTTAATTGACATAGGCGCGCCTCAGTGGCTCAGGGATGTTAAGAGGCTGCCTTCTGCTCAGGTCCTGATCCCAGGGTCCTGGGATGGAGCCCAAGTGGGGTCAGGCTCCCTGCTCGGTGGGGGGAGTCTGCTTCTCCCTCTGCCCCTTCCCCCCAGCTCATGTGTGAGCACTCGCGCGCGCTCTCTCTCTCTCAAATAAATCTTAAAAATTTAATTGACATATAAACTGCATCCTGAAATAGATGCAGAAACTCTTCATGTAAAGCTCAGTGAATTATTACAGATTGAATACATCTGTGTGACCAAGAGCTTGAACCAGCTTTGCTCAGTCTCCCTGACAATCACTTTCTCCTTCCCTCCGTCACAAAGGTAACTGATGTCCTAAATGGCTAACACTGTAGATTCAATAAAGATCTCTCCAGAAAGTCTCTTGTGCTGCCGCTTTGTAGTCAGCTCCTCCCCCACCTTATCCTTGGCAACCACTGATCGTTTTTCACCCTTATAATTTTTCCTTTACTAGAATGTCATGTAAATAGAATCATGTAATATGTAGCTTTTGGGGTCTGACTACCTTCACTTAGAGAAATGCATTTAAGATACATCCCTGTCCTTGTGTGAATCAAGTTTGCTCCTTTTGTTGCCAAGGAGTATCCTACTGTATGGATGCATCATAGTGTACTTATTTGCTCACCAGTTAAAGAACACCTGGTTTATTTCCAGCTTCTGGCAGTTATGACTAAAGTGGCTATAAATATTCACACACAAGTTTTTAACATTAGTTTTCAATTTACTTCATTAAATACTAGGAGTGGAATATCTAGGTCATCTAATGTTTAACTTTACAAAAAACTGCTCAATTATTTTCCAAACACTGTACCATTTTGCATTTCCAGTTCTAGTCATTCCAGAGCCTCAAAAGTACTTGCTATTTGCAATTTTATTTTTATTTTAGCCATTTCTAATAGGTGTGTGGCATCCCACTGTGGCTTCTGCTTCATTTTGAAGGAGATTTTTGCTGAGGGAATGTGGAATCCTGTGTTCATATTGACATTTCCCCCTGCACTTTGAAGATATCATTTCATTGTTGATTTGTCTCTTGTTCTTGAATGATACATCATCCATCATTCATATTATTATCCCCTCTACATAGTGTGGTGTCCGTCCCTGGCTGCTTTCAAGATTTTCTTATCATGTTTGGATTTTTGCAGTTTGACTATGATGTGCTTAGGTTTAGTTTTATTTGTATTTTCTTTTGAGTTTTTTAAAAAACTTCTTGGGGGCTCCTGGGTGGCTCAGTTGGTTAAGCGACTGCCTTCGGCTCAGGTCATGATCCTGGAGTCCCGGGATCGAGTCCCACATCGGGCTCCCTGCTCAGCGGGGAGTCTGCTTCTCCCTCTGACCCTCCCCCCTCTCATGTGCTCTCTCTCCATCTTTCATTCTCACTCTCTCAAATAAATAAATAAATAAAATTTAGGAAAAAAAAGAATTAAAAAAAATAATAAAAAACTTCTTGGACCTAAAAATTTAGGTTTTCTACCAAATGTTGGATTTTAAAATTTTGACAAGCTCAAAAGTTAATTCCTTTTCCTTTTGTCATCTTTTTAACTTTTTTTTTATAATTTGCATTTCTCTGCTTAGTTTCCACATCTGTTCATTAATTATAAGACTATTTTCCTTTACCCTCAGCAACATATTTATAATGGCTGATTTCAAATCCTTGTCTGCTAACTGCAACATCGTAGATATCTTAGGGATAGTTTCCACGGCCTGCTTTTTGTCTTGTATATAGAATACACTTTCCTCCTTCCTCACACATCTCATGATTTTTTAAAATTGCATACTAGACATTATCAGCGATAGTTATAGAGACCCTGGATTCTGTTTTATTCCTTTGAAGAGTGTTATTTTCCTAGCACAGACTTAACTTGGCTAGACTCAAAACCTCACCTACAGTGGGCACAGCTGAAATCCTCTTTCAGGCTGGGCCCCTAAAGGATGCTCTGCACATATGTAGTTTAAAGATCTAGCCCTTATTTAGGGGAACTTACATATGTATTTTGGAATTTACCCTTTTGTGGCTCTCTCCTTTCCAAAAGTTCTCCCCTAAGTTTCTACCTACTTTGCTAACCCCAAGTATGTCCTCTCTGACACCACCAGTAAGACTGTGGTTTTCCGCCTACATGGGCCATGCACAGATTGTGAAGTGCATTGAGGCAAAAAGACTCAAGTTTGCAAATACTTGCTGTTGCAATTCCCATCATTCAAGGGTAGACTTCCCTCCTCTTCTGCTTGTTTTATTGGAAATATATACACATACATCATGTGTATTATGTATAGGTACATATTTCTATATAACTATATATAATATTTTGTCCAGATTTTATCATTGTTATCTGTGAGAGTGTTAGTTCACAGGCTACTTCATCATTACTGGAAGACAGACCTCAGTTTCATTTTTCCATTTGTTTTAAGATATATAAATGGAATTATATAGTTTGTAAACTTTTGCATCTGATTTCTTTCCTGCACCATTATGATGGTGATATTCAGTGCATTGTATATAGCCATAGTTTGTTCATCTTTTAAAATATCATTTATTTTTTAAAATTGTGAAATTTACCACTTTAAGCATTTTTTAAAAAATGTACTGTTTAGTAGTATTAAGTACACTCAAGGTTTGTGCAATCCTCACCTCCACCCAACCGTAGAATTTTTTTTCATCTTGTAAAACTGAAACTCTGTACCCATTAAACAATAACTTCCCTTTCCCATTTCCGCTCAGTCCCTGGTGATCACAATTCTACTTTCTGTCTCTGTGAATTTGATGATTCTAGGTACCTCATATGAGTGGAATCATACAGTATTTGTTTTTTTCTGGCTACCTAATTTATCGTAGCACATGTCTGAAATTTCGTCTCTTTTTAAGGCTGGATAATATTCCATTGTATGTATTACTGCATTTTTTCCAATTCATCCATTGATGGACACTTGGGTTTCTTCCCCTTTTTGGCTATTGAGAATAATGCTGCTATAAACAATGTGTGTAAGTATAGTGTCTTAGTGTCCTTGATTTCAATTCTTTTGGGTAAATGCCCAGAATTGGAATTACTAGATCATATGGTAATCATATTTTTAATTTTTTAAGGAATTGCCATATGCTTTTTTAAAAGTATGTTATTTATTTATTTTTCAGAGAGACAGAGAGAGAAAGAGAGAGGGAACACAAGCAGGGGGAGTAGCAGGCAGAGGGAGAAGCAAGTTCCCTGCTGAGCAAGAAGCCCGATGCAGGACTTGATCCCAGGATCCTGGGATTATGACCTGAGCCGAAAGCAGACACTTAACAACTGAGCCATTCAGGCGCCCTGCCATATGTTTTCCATAGTGGATGCATCTCTTTACATTCTCACCAGCAGTGCACAAGTGTTCCAATTTCTCCACATCCTAACTAACATATCTTTTATTTTTTGTTTGCTTGTTTGTTTGTTTTAAATAGTAGTCATCCTTTGGGTGTCGGGTGGTACCTCATTATGGTTTTGGTTTATATTTCCCTAATGATAAGTGATACTGAGTATCTTTTCATGTGCTTCTTGGTCATTTGTATATTTTCTTTGGAGAAACACCTATTCAAGTCCTTTGCCTATTTTTTAATCAAGTTTTTGGTATTGTTGAATTCTGGATATTAATACTTCACTATAAATTTGATTTGCAAAAATTTTCTCCCATTCTGTGGGTTGCCTCTTTACTCTGTTAATAGTGTCCTTTGATGCACAAATTTTTTTCATTTTGATGAAGTCTAATTTATTTTTCTTTTGTTGCCTGTGGTATCATATCCAAGAAGTAAATGTGAAATCTAATATCATGAAGGTTTTCCCCTGTGTTTTCTTTGAAGAGTTTTATAGTTTCAGCTCTTAAATTTAGATGTTTGATCCATTTTGAGTTAAATTTTGTATATGGTGTAATTTCTAATTTTAGTAATTTGAATCTTCTATCTTCCTAAATTAATCTAGCTAAAAATTTGTCAATTTTGTTGATCTTTTCAAATAGCCAACTTTTTGTTTCATTGATTTTCTATTCTCTTATTTATCTCTGCTCTAATCTTTATTTCCTTTCCTCTACTAGATTTGAGTTTAACATATTCTTCTTTTCCTAATTCCTTAAATTGTAATGTTAGGTTATTGATTTGAGAGCTTCCTTTTTGATATAAAAATGTAGAGGTATAAATTTCTCCCTTAGCACTGGTTTTGCTGGGTCCCCTAAGTTTTGGGGTGTGGTGTTTGTTTTCATGCATCTCTAAGTATTTTCTAATTTCCCTTGTGATTTTTTATTTGACCCATTTGTTGTTTAAGAGTTTGTTGTTTAGGGGTGCTTGGTTGGCTCAATTGGTTGAGGGTCTGACTCTAGGTTTCAGCTTAGGTTATGATCTCATAGGTCATGGGACTGAGCCCTGCATCGGGCTCCACATTCAGCACAGTCTGCTTGAGATTCCCTCTGTCCCTCCCCCTGTTTGTGTGCATTCTCTCTTTCTCCAATAAATAAATAACTCGTTAAATAAAAAAGAGTGTGTAAATTTCTACAAATTTGTTAACTTTCTAGTTTTTCTTCTGTATTAATTTCTAACTTTATCCTGTTGTGGTCAGAGAAGATATTATATATCATAGTTATCTGGTTAAATATATAAAGACTTATCTGTGTATTAACATTTGTGGCTTATCCTCCAGAATGTCCCAAATATACTTGAGAAGAATGTGTATTCTGTTACTGTTGAGTAGAATGTTCTGTATATGTCTATTACCCCTAGTTGGGAAATCATGTTGTTCAAGTCCTCTATTTTCTTGCTTATCTTCTGTCTGGTTATTCTCTCTATTACTGAGAGTGTGGTATTAAGGTCTTCAATTATTTTTGTAGAATTCTATATTTCCCCCTTTAATTCTGTCAATTTTTGTTTCATATATTTTGATGATTTGTTGTTATGTACCTAATGTAGATATGTTATATTGTCTTGCTGTAGGATGAGGTAGTCTACAAGATCTGCTTCACTTGAAGTAGTCACTTAGATCCAGTAATTGATTATGCTGTTCCATCAGGCCTTGCTGACATTCTGCCTGCTCGGTTTGTCAATTACCAATAGAGTGTTGCTGAAGTCTCTCACTATAATCGTGGGTTCATCTATTTCTCATTGTAGTTCTATCAGTTCTTACTTTGCATATTTTGACACTTTGTTATTAGGTGTGTATACACTGAGGATTGTTATGTCTTCTTGCAGAAGTTATCACTGTGATATCACTGTAACCAGCTTGAGAAACAGAACCTCTTACTTGGATGCGAAACACAGAGCTGAATGGTGCTGCCAGTGCAGAAGTAGCATAAGATAACATCTCCTGCCCTCATGGAAATTAAAAACTATTTTGGGATACGAAACTGGAAAAAAAATCTATAGGGCAAGGTGGCGCCTAATCAAGTGGGTCTTAGAGATGTTCAAGGAAGGGAAAATCACAGAAGGAGGAAATTGAGATCTTAATGGATGGGTAAGATTTAGTAGAGGAAACAATGGTACCTTCATCATGGCAGGGTAATGAATATAGTCAATTCAGAGTTACCGGTGCATTCATTCTAGTTTTACTCACATTCATACTTTTCTACCCTAACTCTGATGTTGGGAGAAATTGAACTCAGGTAAGTCACATGACTTATTTTAAAAATTGGTATGCTACAGTAACTAAAATATTTCACAAGGCTTTCCATCCAGATTACAATAGAATTACCTTCTATCAGCTTGTTTGAGTTGGTTAGCCACACTTTTTTTAATTTAAATTCAATTTAATTAACATATAGTATATTAATAGTTTCAGAGGTAGAATTTAGTGATTCATCTGTTGCATATAACACCCACTGCTCATTCCATCAAGTGCCCTCCTTAATGCCCATCACTCAGTTACCCCATCCTGCCTACCACCTTCCTTCCAGCAACCCTCAGTTTGTTTCCTAGAGTTAAGAGTCTCTAATGGCTTGTCTCCCTCTTTGTTTTCATTTTATTTTTCCTTCCCTTCCCCTATGTTCATGTGTTTTGTTTCTTAAATTCCACATATGAGTAAAATCATATATTTGTCTTCCTCTGACTGATTTCGCTTAGCATAATACCCTCTAGTTCCATCTATGTCATTGCAAATGGCAAGATTTCATTTTTTTTGATGGCTGAGTACTATTCCATTGTATATATACCACATCTTCTTTATCCATTCATCCATCAGTGGACATCTGGACTCTTTCCATAGTTTGAGCTTAGCCATACTTTTTAAATAGAAACAATGCACAGCAGAGTATTTGGAAATCAGTCAAGCCACATAAGCAGATAAGGCCACAGTGTAATTAAAATATAGTTCTCTAATACCCCTGACTTATCCACCACATAGAACAGGACCATTTGGAAAATTATATTCTGACATCGCAGCCCTGATAGCAGCACTGGTGGTATGGGAGGGGATTCACCCACACATTGGAATTGGGTCTGGAAGCCCTAAAGGAGATCAGGATTTTAAGGGGACCTGCAAAAAGTAGCATGAATTTCAAGGACTCCTTCATTGTTTGAGAACAGATCCCTCTTCTTCCTTGTCTAATCTCTGAAGGAGGTAAAATTTCCCAAAATGCTATTAAAAGTCAGCTGTACAGACCAGGAGTTAGTACATTGTTTCGGTAAAGCCCAGAATAATGTCAACACCCACTGGAACCCACAAAGTGGGAATCAACACAAGGCAGGGGGCCGTGCAGGTGTACCTGTCCCCCTGCCCATCCCCCCAACTTTCCATTCTCAAGTGAGGCAGATTGCGGTCCATTCACTCCACGATGAAGGCTGAGAAAGGAGAAAAAGGAGGAAAAAGTTCATCTCAGAGCTGAAAGGCATGCAAGGACGCAGGTTGGACACTGCAAACTCTATGGGCAATCTTTGCCATCTACAACATCACCTTTTTGTGTTCTTCTCATCACCAACCAACTTCACAAACTATGCAGATTTCATGTCAAATAACAGAAAAATATGAAATAACTGGTAGCATTAGTGCCAATTTAAATGAAAGATTGCAAATAAATTTAAGTGAAAAATGGTCAATGTTTCTTTCCCTTCCTTGTTTTTCCAGGACGGGGGTTAACTCAGCTGAGTGCTCGAAAGGCACGATCTCCCTCACGAGTGTTAAATGCGCTATCACCCCAGCATAAGGATCAGGCTAAGGGGCAGGTGCATCCGTGAAGGGCCCGGGCGGATTTACCATGCTCATGATTATGTGTTCACAGATCTTTTCTGTTTTTCATGTGTGTAATGCCCTTAATATCAGGTCTGGCTACCACAGTGGTTAGCTGTACTATTAGTTGAAATTCATGGAAGGGTATTTAGGGCTCGTTAGCAGAGGCTGGTATGTAAATTAATGCAAAGTATATGTAAATAGGTCTCGAATTCAAAATGCTGCCTCTTGGGAAAGAACAGTCCACACCTGAATGGCGTGCTCCCCACACTCACTACTCCGAGCATCTGACAGAGACAGCGCTGCTGGGAGGGCCCACTCGGGGTCTCCCATGTGGCTGGTACGCTCCGGGCCCAGGTTTCAGAGGGAGCAGAGTGACAAGGCCATTGTCCCCAGAACACAAAGCCTTCACAAAGGTGGCAGAGGAGTGAGAAAAAGGAGCCCCGGGCCAAGCCAATCTCTAGCCCCTGCTGGTGCCAGCTAGAGGGGGAGAAGTCTGACCTGTCACGGATAAGGACCTTCAGGAGGATCTCACAGCGGCCACTGGAGCCCTGGGGACATCAGCCATGTGCGCAAGTCTCCCTCCACAGACTTGCCAGGATAGTCCCGTGCAGGAGGCTAATGATTGAGGGAAATGAAAAGTGTTTCTCCTCAACCCCTCTGGAAAACAGTATGGAGGTTCCTCAAACAGTTGAAAATAGAGCTACCATACGATCCAGCAATTGCACTACTGGGTATTTACCACAAAGATACAAATGTAGGGATCCGCAGGGGTACGTGCACCCCAATGTTTATAGCAGCAATGTCCACTATAGCCAAACTATGGAAAGAGCCAAGATGTCCATCGACAGATGAATGGATAAAGAAGGTGTGGTATATATACACAATGGAATATTATGCAGCCATCAAAAGGAATGAGATCTTGCCATTTGCAACGACATGGATGGAACTGGAGGGTGTTACGCTGAGTGAAATAAGTCAATCAGAGAAAGACATGTATCATATGACCTCACTGATATGAGAAATTCTTAATCTCAGGAAACAAACTGAGTATTGCTGGATTGGTGGGGGGTGGGAGGGATGGGGTGGCTGGGTGATAGACATTGGGGAGGGTATGTGCTATGGTGAGCGCTGTGAATTGTGCAAGACTGTTGAATTACAGATCTGTACTTCTGAAACAAATAATGTAACATATGTTAAGAAAAAAGAAAAAGAAGAAGATAGCAGGAGGGGAAGAATGAAGGGGAGTAAGTCGGAGGGGGAGACAAACCATGAGAGACGATGGACTCTGAAAAACAAACTGAGGGTTCTAGAGGGGAGGGGGTGGGGGGATGGGTTAGCCTGGTGATGGGTATTAAAGAGGGCACGTTCTGCGTGGAGCACTGGGTGTTTTGCACAAACAATGAATCATGGAACACTACATCAAAAACTAATGGTGTAATGTATGGTGATTAACATAACAATAAAAAATTTATAAAAAAAAGAAAAAAGAAAAGTGTTTCTCCTGACATGTCAGGGTCCCTGCTCTAGAATCTGTGATCACTCTGCCCAGGGTAAGAGAGATGTCCTTTCAGTCACCAGCCCAGCAAAGTGGGCTTGCACTGAGACCAAGCAGAAGTCCTGAGTCCGGTGACTTACACATCAGAGAGAAGGGGGGAGGGGAGGAGGGGCAGAATAAGCTCTCCACGGATGGTCGCATGAAATAAAAAGTGCTGTACTGAACCGTCCTGGACGAAGGTAACCTCCATGTCAAAAGGTGTGCGTGCACCTTCTAAATTGCATGATATATTGGCAAACACCCTTACAAAGACATAGTACCTGTGAATCTCCCACCGAGAGCAGGTGAGAAGGCACATTTGCAGCTCCTCTCTGACACCAAGTATTTTGGGTTTATTTCATCTCTGCCACTCTGATGCTTAAAAATGTGTGCTTTTACGTCTGCCTTCGGCTCGGGTCATGATCCCAGGGTCCTGGAATCAAGCCCCGCGTTGGGCTCCCTGCTCAGCTGGGAGCCTACTTCTCCCTCTCCCTCTGCTCTCCATGCCCCCTCCACCCCACTCATGCTCTCTCTCTCTCTCTCACAAATTAGTAAATCAAATATTTTTTTAAAGTAATAATTTGGGTTGCCTGGGTGGCTCAGTTGGTTAAGCACCTAACTCTTAATTTCAGCTCAGGTCATGATCTCAGGGTCGTGAGATGGAGCCCCTCTTCAGGCTCCATGCTCTGTGTATGCCTGCTTAAGATTCTCTCTCAGCCTCCACCCCTTAAAAAAAGAAAAAGAAAGAAAAGAAAAGTAATCATTTAAACAATTTTATCACTAAGCATAAATCATGGCATCTTTCTAAACGAGTGAATAACTTTTTTATGGCTCGACTGAAAATACATGCAAACTATTTCTGACGCTTGTTCTTAGGAACCTGTTGCTTTAGCTGTAGAAGATAACACACCCGACGATAAACCACCAGAAACACTTGTGGCCCCTGCTCTTCAGCAACTGAGTGATCCTTTGTACTCCCGACGCTTGGAGGAAGCCGGACACTGCTGCAACAGGGTCCCGGCGCAGGGAGGCAGGCAAAGCAGGTGGGATCATGCCAGTCCCGCCTGCAACCGGATGGCAGAGGGGGCAGCACTCAGCATACCCATTAGTGTACTTAGCATCAGGGAGGAAAAAATAATAATGCATCACTCTGGCAAGTCCCTCAGTTGCGATATTCATTTAGAAATAGATTTGCTTCAAGTGCTCTGGCGCACAGTATGTCTGCAATTCTTCTCCCTTTTTACTGAGGAAAAAAAAACAAACAAAACAGATTTTAAAACATCTCCCAGAGCTGCCAGCTTAGAAGGGCATGAGATATCCAAAGGAACTGATATGCCATGTATCTATGGAATAGACAAGCAACATAGACACATTCTTTTGTGGGGTTCTTTTTGAGTTTTACAAATATTTTTATTTAAAAGCTCAAAAAACAACAAATTTTATCTTGAACAAACTGTTCCTGTTATTGGCTGTCTCCTTTTATGTAAGTATTAATACCAGGGATGCAAGAATAATTCAACAGATCAAGGTAATTTTCTATACAGAGTAAGATAGAACAAACAAGTGAGCACTTCAATTGATATAGGAAACCATTTGATAAAATTCAACATTTGTTCAGACACATTTTTTTAACCTAAAAAGACTAACCAAATTATAAAGGAATATCTGAAAAATGCTCAGATTTCTCGGGCTCTGCACCCAGGACGTGCATGGGAAGTACAGGGAGCCAGATGTTTGCAGGTGCTTGCTAACAACCCCCTCCCGGCAGCAAGATGGCAGTCTCCCCACGTGACAATCTAAGGAGGCAGGGAAGTGACAAAGGAAGTGTGTGGTCGGTTCTCAGTGGAAAGCCAGCGTGACTCCCCTTCAACTGAACACGTCTTCCCGGAAGCAGAACTGCAGCTCAGGGGCTGCGAGCCAAGCCGGGAAGGCAGAGGAAAGGCTCAAAATGGCTCAACTGCTCCTTCACCAGTATGTTCAAAACACGTGCAAGTCACAGACCAAGAGCTGAGAAAGGGGAGGGATGATGGCTGAGAGCTGGGAGGGTCCACACGCTCACAGAACAGTGCGGGCAACTGCAGCAAACACCGTGGTGGAAAATCGTCATCTCCTCCCTGCAGTTATCCCTGAGAAGAGTAGTGACTGGCAGGCAGGGGAAGAGAAAGTAGAATAGATGATAAATTAATTGGTATGGAGGGCAAATCCCAGAGGCTGCCTATTAGTTTCAAGCAGGTAAGCTGGATACGCATTATCCCGGCTCTTTTCTGAGTAATTTCCCGCCCGGTACACCGGGAGCTGCTATCACGGCAGAACCAGGGCCAGCCGTGCAAAATCCTCGGTGAGGACAGCTTCCTGCCTGCCGTTCCCTAAGGCCCAGTGGTACTGAGCCCTCCACCAGCCTGGTCATTCCTCTCTGGCCTCCAGGTGGCTGGCAGGGAATCTTGGTAAGAGTCTGGGTGGCCGCTGCTCTCCATCGTAGATCATCGTATTGTAACAGAAACTCCTGATGAAAAGTCTGTGAGACTTAAAAGCCTAACTCACCCCTTATGTGATTTGGGGTGTAAGGAAAACAGCGGGAGGTCTTTCGAACATCACTTAGAACATTACAGAAAAATAACCCCACCTTCGTAAGACCAAGCCTTGGTACCTCTACCGCACAAAGCAGGATAAGTCCAAGATGGCATGAAAGGTTGTAATACACACTATCTTGCCCATCATAACGATGTCACTTTACATGACCCCGTGGGTGTTTAAAATAAGCATTAGAACATAAAAACTTTCTTCACAAGGAAAATATTACAGATCAGAGGAAAAATTTCTAGAATTTTTACATTTTATGATAATTAAATTATATGCTATATTGTATTCCTGTGGGTATATCATCAGCACCTCCATAATAAATACTTTTGATTTTCAGCTCGAAAAACACAGATGCTTTAAAAAACAAAACAAAGCAAAACAAAAAAACCTCACCTAGAAACACAGAATTTTTGTTGTCTTAAGCTAATAAAAGTAGTAACGCCCCAGTATCCGTTAAGGAAAAAGCTTTCAAACAAAATAAGAATTCTTGGCAGGGATTAGAGAAGATGGGAGCTTTCACATATAAAATAATAGAACTAACCCACAGTAATCAAGATTTTGATTAATTACACAGGAGCTTATTCAGTTGAACAGGAATACTCACTTGGAAATCAAACTCCCATCATCATCCCCAGGAGCATTTCTGGAACTTTCCCTCTGGACACAAGTTTTTATCTTCCAGTATAGACAAAACCCAAAGCAAACCAGGACCCACAGCAGACAGGGGAAGAGGAGCCCTGGCTGGGACAGCACTGAAAGAGACTTGGTGCCCGGATGTCACATTTCCAGGAGCCCCAGTGGATGAGGGCTTCCACCAGAACCGTCCCCACACTTAACAAGAGCCCTCAGGGACAGTTAACTTACTTCCCCACCCCATCAAAACCAACACAAAACAACCAAGAAAGAATACCTGTTAAAGTTTTTGTTCCTCGTGTAAATCATCCAATTGTAAATTCAAACAATGGAAAAACAAATCTCCCTGCTAGCTGGCAAAACCAGTACTCTTTAATGAGAACAGGCTCTATGCTCCACAATCTCACCAGCAGGGATAAGCACTGTTCAGTGTGCTATGTGTCCATCCATAGATGAATGGACTATCTGTGGACAATGGAATATTATTCAGCCACAAAAAGAATGAGATCTTGCCATTTGCAACAACATGGATGGATCTAGAGAGTATAATGCTAAGTGAAGTCAGAGAAAGACAAATACCATATGATCTCACTCATGTGGAATTTAAGAGACAAATCAAATGCACAAAGGAGGAAAAAAAGAGAGACAAACCAAAAAACAGACTGGTAACTGTAGAGAAGAAACAGATTGTTCCCAGAGGGGAGGAGCAGACAGGGATGGGTGAAAAGGGTGAAGGGGACTAAGGGGACACTTATGAGGAAGACTGAGTAATATACGGGATGGCTGAATCACTATTTTATAAACCTGAAATTAATATAACACTGCATGTTAACTAAACCGGAGCTAAAATTTAACAAAAAAGAAAAGAGAAAATTAATTCACAAGGAGCTCTGAAAAGCGCTATGCAAAGTGGCTGGTTGTCTCATCTCTCATATGACTGAATTATCCGTTTAAGACACACAGTATAACCAACTTAAAAAGAATGGCAAATCCGGGACTCTGGCACCCCCAGATCTGAGCCACGGGAGCCACAGAGTACTGGGTAGAGAGCACTAGCTAGGATAGGAGCTCTGCCACTCGCCCCCTCCGTGCCATCAACAGGCTGCTTACCCTCCCTCAGCATTCACTTCCCAATCTGCTAAATGGACATCTGTGGGTAAAATGAATCAGGAAGGCAGAGAAAGTCTTGCGATGACAGTAAATGCTACCGTTACTTGTCGGTGTTAGTATCATCATTTATAATCTGCTCAAGGCAGTGACAACCTTATATTCTCCAAGACAAACACACAAGACCCATTCAAATCAGTAATCACCTTCCACAGTCCATCATCCAAAGCAACTCAGAAAGTAAGATATCAGATGCTTACCCATCAGAATTTATTTTTGTTGTCTTAGTTTATTTCTAGAGAACCATCTCTCCTCCCCACAAACTCAGGAGCAAAGAGAAGGAAGAGCAGGGAGGGGGAGAAATGCTCCAGGAACAGTCCGATCTCTGATGTTTCGGCAGATGCAGAAAAGGGGCTGGCCTCTGCTCGTATCCCCCAGAGGCTCCTGACAATGCCATCAACTTAAGCTTGGGTTATTGTGGCCACAGCAATTCTGAATGCCGTGGGGGTGCCACATAGCTTCTTCATGTGAACGCCATGGCGAGACCCCGCACAGCAGTTGGCACACCTCAGCAGTTCGCACACTGGACAAAGTCCTGCCATCTGGGTACGCCGGGCACTCCGGGCACACACAGCAGTACGTACACGTTGCACAGCCCACACCTGCAGCTGTTTGTGCAGCACCTGGCCATGTCCTGTGCCACATCTTTGGGGCATGGAACTCAGGATCTTCGTGTTCCCTGTAAAGTGCAGGGAGCACAGCCCAACCTGACATTCTTTATCACCTCTGTCATCCACCACGGGAAGTTTGATGGGCTCCACTCTGTCTTGAGCTGCAGGCTGGGTCCTTCCAGCTGACCTGAAACACAGGTGTCTGTGAAGGTGAGGAAACTCCCAGTGGCCCCCTGCTGGCCCTGGCTCTTGCCAGAGGGAGAGGCTGGGGTCATCCCTTCAGGCAAATTCTGCGGGTCCTGACCACGCTGCCCAGTGTGGAGGGAGTTTCCTTTCGGGGACACACCATGGGGCAGTTGGTTCTTTCCGGGGCTCTCCCACAGCTGCTGGTGCTGTGGGTGGAGGACGAGGTCATGGGGCCACCCTGGGAGGCTGGGCAGCAGGTGGTGGTCTCCAGGCCAAGTAGGGGACTGGCAAGCCTAGGGTTGTTCTGCTGGCCTTCCACCTGACTCCTGGTCCTCGTGGCACTTATTTTCTGTGTTAGAGAACAAAGTAAAAGTGAGAATGGCAGGTTCCTGAAACTCTGGAGCCTTGAGGTAACAGAGACCCTAGGCTCTACCTCACGGGACGGGGAGGGACTCCCCTATGGTGGGATCCGCTGAAGCAAGGGCTTCATGGTGATGGTGTAGCCCTCAGGCTGGGGTGTCTTATAGCCCAGGAGGTGACAGGTGGTCATCATTTTGTCATGCTTCAGGCCCATCAGTGAGTCCTGGGTCTCTCTCTACTTGTAGCCCATGGGCAGCATCGACTCTATCTGCAGGGTGTCCTTATAGTCAGGGAGTGGCTGGTTGTATCTGGCTTCAGGTCCTCTTCAGGGCTCATGTTTACTGATGGATCCTTCATGATTTCTTGTAAAATACCTCTGTCACTGGGACTGAGGATCAGGAATTATTAAATTTTTTAAAGCTTCAGCTTTATTGAAGTATAATTGACATATGAAATTGTTAAGTTCTTGAAAGTGTACATTGTGATAATTTGCTACATTATACATTGCGAAAAGAGTCCTCCATCTAGTTTTTTTTAAAGATTTTATTTATTTGAGAGAAAGAGAGAGAGAGCACACAAGCAGGGGGTAGGGGCAGAGGGAAAAGTAGGCTCCCCACTGAGCAAAGAGCACGACACAGGGCTCGATCCCAGGACCCTGGGATCATGACCTGAGCGGAAGGCAGACGTTCAACTGACTGAGCCACCCAGGCACCCCGTCCACAAGGCTCTTTCCCTTTCATGTGGCTGTGGTGCAGTGGGTAATCAACCACCTTTCCTTCACTAGCACATTCGATGGCCAGATGGAGTGTTTCCTGGGTCCCAATCACCTCAGATAGCTTCAGGATTTTGGGGTGACTCATGGCCTTCACGCTTTGACCTTTGAGGAATCTGGAGGCTGGAGGAGCCGATCTGGTGAATGACTTTCATGGCTACTGTCCAAGACAGGATGCGCCAGATCAACTGCACCTCAGCAAAGCCACCTGGCTGATGGTCTAGAGGAGATGGTCATTGTCAACATGGGTTTCCTCATCAGCAAAGGTGGCTGAGAGGCCCTGCAATGGTAATCATAGTAAGAAACAACACTAACAAACAAATTTTAAAAATAGATGAGAAAAATGTTAAAAATGACAAAAAGAAAAAGGAAAATAAAAAATGATGCAAAGATGGGATGCCTCCTGGCTGGCTCAGTCAGTTATGCATCTGTCCTCAGCTCAGGTCATGATCCCAGAGTCCTGGGATGGAGTCCTGCATCGGTCTCTCTGCTCAGCGGGGAGCCTGCTTCTCCCTCTGTCTGCCACGCCCCCTGCTTGTGCTCTCTCTCTCTCTCTGACAAATAAATAAAAATAAAAAAGAAATTAAAGTTAAAAATAAAACAAAATCTTTTTTTTAAAAGATTTATTTATTTGAGAGAGAGAGAGTACATGAGAGGGGAGAGGGTCAGAGGGAGAAGCAGGCTCCTTGCCGAGCAGGGAGCCCGACACGGGACTCGATCCCGGGACTCCAGGATCATGACCTGAGCCGAAGGCAGTCGCTTAACCAACTGAGCCACCCAGGTGCCCAAATAAAACAAAATCTTAAAAAAAAGAGAGACTCAAAGAAAAAAATAAGAGTATGAACCAGGAAAACACACAAAGAAAAATGAGATCATAAAAATAAAGGAATAAAGAAAATGAGAAAAAAGAAAAATGAGGAATTAAAAAGAAAATATCGAAAACTTTAAAAGAAAAAAGAAAAAAAGCAGAGGAGGAAGAAAATAACAAAATAAACAAAAAGTCAAAGAGAAAAAAGCTAACTGTGGTCCACGTCCCTCAAGTCACCAAAAATCTGCTTCCCAGGTAAAAGGACCAAAAGCCTTCTGCCCAGCACGGACTCCCGCGGGTATTGGGGTTCCTGAATAGTGGTTCCTATGAGGTCATAGCATAGTTACAACCGAGGATGATCCACAGTGCTTTTCTCACTTGTTGCTCTCAAGAGCACTTTACTTTTAGGGGCACCTGGGTGGCTCAGTTGGTTGGGTGACTGCCTTCGGCTCAGGTCATGATCCTGGAGTCCCGGGATTGAGTCGTGCATTGGGCTTCCTGCTCAGCAGGGAGTCTGCTTCTCCCTCTGACCCCCCCAACGCTTGTGCTCTCTATCTCTCTTTCTCTCTCTCAAATAAATAAAATCTAAAAAAAAAAAGAACACTTTACTTTTAAAGAAAAAAAGGGGGGTGGACCCCAAAGGGCTTTTTGTTTATGTGGTTGATAGCAATCAATATTAACTTATTAGAAATTAAAATCTGTAGGCTGCTTTGGTGGCTTTTTCTAGTTGGAAAACCTGTAATAATCTTTGGGTTTTAAAAAAGTTCATAATGTTGACAGTATATTCAATTCCTTTTTCTTTAAGCTCTGAGTGATTGGTCTCAAAATGATGCCACGACTTAACTGACAGGATGATGATATAACAAAAATGTTCTGTTGCATAAGACACAATAAGGTGCATTATTAATATACATAAAGCCGAAGGGAACAAGGCTTTCGCTATATTTTCACTTGTTATTTGCAGTTTTGCCCAGAGTCTTTGGAAATTCCTATCTTCTATGTGCAGTTCAGTAACCTGTAAGTGTAGAGGTTGCAGCTGTGGGTTGAGAAAGTTACTCTCTTTTTTTAAGCCAACAAGCCAGAAAATTCTGTGTCTGTATTATTCAGCATGGGTATGGGCATAGCACCCGTGCCTCAGGGGAAGGAGGTGAGAAGCCCCTTCCTCTATTCTTCCCCTAACACTCCTCTTTTCTATATGTAGATTCAAGTTTCTGACCTGTATCATTTCCCTTCTCGCTGAAGAACTTCTTCTAACACTTCTTGCCAGGAAGATCTACTGGCAAATTCCCTCAATTTTGTCTGTCTGAGAAAGTCTATTTCTCCTCCACTTTTGAAGGATAATTTCACTGGATACAGAATTCTAGGTTGGTAGGGTTTTCTTGCTTGCATAATTTGTAAGAAGTCTGATGGCAACTTTATCCTTGTCCCTCTATAGGTAAGGTATTTATTTCCTCTGGCTCTCTTCAAGATTTTCTCTTTGTCTTTTATTTTTCTGCAGTTTGAATATGATACATCTTAGTGCAGTTTTTTGATATTTTTCTGCACAATATTCTCCGAGCTTCCTGGATCTGTTGCTTGTTGTTTATCATAAATTTTGAAAAATCCTCAGCTACTATTACTTCAAATATTTCTTCTATGCCTTAGTCTCTTTCCTCTCTTTTTGTATTTCCATTATGTATGCATTACACCTTCTTAAATTGTCCTGCCGTTCTTGGATGTTTCCCTCTCCCTCTCCCCCTCCCCCCTCCCCCCTCCCCCTCCTCTTCCTCTCTTCTTCTTCCTTCTTCTTTTTTTTTTAAAGATTTTTATTTATTTATTGAGAGAGAGAGCGAGAGAGAATGGTAGAGAGAGAGCACGAGAGGGAAGAAGGTCAGAGGGAGAAGCAGACTCCCCGCCGAGCAGGGAGCCCGATGCGGGACTCGATCCCGGGACTCCAGGATCATGACCTGAGCCGAAGGCAGTCGCTTAACTGACTGAGCCACCCAGGCGCCCCCTTCTTCCTTCTCCTTCTCCTCCTCCTCCTCCTTCTCCTTCTCCTTCTTCTCCTTCTTCTCCTCCTCCTCCTCCTCCTGCTCCTTCTTCCCCTTCTCCTCCTTCTCCTGCTCCTTCTTCTTTTTCATTCTTTGTTGTCTTTGCTTTCTAGTTTGGGAAGTTTCTACTGATGTATGTCTTCAAGTGCACTGACATTTTTCCTGTCATGTCCAGGCCACCGATGAGCCCATCAAAGGCATTCTTCATTTGTTACAGTATTTTTGATTCTAGCATTTCCTTTTGATTCTTTCTTAGTTTCCATCTCTCTGCTTACATTACCCATCTGTTCTTGCATGTTGTCTACTTTTTCTATTATGACCCTTAGCATATTAATCATAGTTATTTTAAATTCCTGGTCTGATAATTCCAAAAACTCTGCCATATCTGAGTCTGGTTCTGATGCTTGCTCTGTTTCTTCAAGCTGTGTTTTTTTCCCTTTTAGCATGCTTTGTTATTTATTAGAAAACTGGACACAATGTACTTGATAAGAAGACCTGAGGTAAATAAGTCTTTAGTGTGAGGTTTTGTTTATCTGGCTAGTAGTTTATCTGTGTTTACTCTTTGCTATAGCTGTAGGTGTTAGAGGGTAAAATTTCCCCTGTGTCCTTGGTTTTTTCTCCTCTGTTGTCTCTGGGTTTTCCTAGAGACTTTTTCAGTAAGATCTGAGGCTTGTAGTCCTTTCCATTATAATCTGTTATTGTGCAGGAGCCTTGCTGCTGTTGGGGGGAAGGTATGGAGGGAGGAGGAGTGTTCTCAGAACTAGTGATTAGATCTCAGTTTTTAATGAGCCTGTGCCCTAGGCTATGACCATCACAAAGTGCCTCTCAGGCAACCACCACACTCCCCTGCCCTTAGGTAAGACAGGGGAGCTTTGGGGGGCTGCAGTTTGGTATTTCCCATGCCTCAGGTCTGTTAAACTCTGGTAAATCCCAATGTGGTTAGGCTCTAGCAAAATAGTGTTCCTCGAGGGCAGGCTTTTGTTAGCAAGAACAGAATGCTCTGGTTCTGTGCATATTTCAAAATGGCTACTTCTCCCCTCCCCTGTAGAAGACAGGAGGGAGTTTTTCTCTGATTTCCACTCTGAACACCTGGTAGGGCTCCTACCTCCTAGACATAGGCTCACAAAAGTGCGGGGTCCCATAAGTAAGACGGAACAGGACCCCGTTTAATTTCTAATTCCCAAGTCTGTGCACACTGGGCCTCCAGCAATTTGTCAACTAAAGTTTTTCTACCTCTGTACTGGCTCCAGTGGCAGCTTCTGTTCCTAGTAAGTAACGAACTTCAGTATTCACCAATCTTGGGGCACCTGGGTGGCTCAGTCGTTAAGCGTCTGCCTTTGGCTCAGGTCATGATCCCAGGGTCCTGGGATCGAGCCCTGCATCGGGCTCCCTGCTTGACGGGGAGCCTGCTTCTCCCTCTCCCACTCCCCCTGCTTGTGTTCCCTCTCTCGCTGTCTCTCTCTGTCAAAATAAATAAATAAAATCTTAAAAAAAATTATTCACCAATCTCTCCAATTTTGGGGAGAGCAGTTTGCCCTGGACTTTACTTCTCTGATGAATCTAAGAAAAATGGCTGATTTTCAATTTGCTTGGTTTTTATCCTGTTGTAAGGACGAGAGTGACAATTCTAACTGAAAATCAGAAGTCTCGTGTTGTTTTTCTTTTTTAAGTTTTTTCCTACAATAAAGAATGATGCTACACACATTCTTATACATGTTTTTTGATGCACATGTACACGCATTTCTGTTACCCCAGGAGTGAAATATCTGGGTCCCAGGATGTGCTAATTTTTAGGTCTACTATACAATGCCAAACACAATGTACTCCCTCTAGCTGTAAATGAGACTTATTGTTCCATATCTTCACCAACACTTGGTATTGTTAGTCTTTATAATTTTAGCTGTTCTGGAGGATGTGTGTAAAATATCATTATGATTTTGAGTTTACATAATTATTAAGGAAGTTGAAGACCATCTGGATATCTTGTTTTGTAAATTATGTATTCAGGTCTTCAGCCCATTTTTCTATTAAACTGCACCTTTCACTGATTAATTTAGAAGAGTTCATTTCCTATCTGGACGTGAGCCCTTTGTTAATCACATAGATCTACTCCCACTCCGTGAATCACTTCTTCACTATCTTAATGATATCTTTTAATAAACAGAAATTCTTATGTTTTTTAAAGATTTTATTTATTTATTTGTGAGAAAGAGAGAGTGAGAACACACGCAGAGGTGGGCAAGAGGGAAAGGGAGAAGCAGGCTCCCCACTGAGCAGGGACCCCCGCCCCTACGGGGGGCTCAATCCCAGGACCCCAGGATCATGACCTGAGCCAAAGGCAGCCACTCAACCAACTGAGCCGTCCAGGTGCCCCAGAAATTCTTAATTTAAATGTAGTCCAATTTATCAATCTCTTCTCATATAGCAGATGATTTTTGTGTTTTTTTTTAAGAAATCTTTATCTACCTCAAGGTCATAAAAATAATTTATCTTATGAAAAGTTTTTTTTTTAAAGATTTACTTATTCATTTTGGGGGGGGTGAGGGGCAGAGGGAGAGGGAGAGAGAAAGTGCCCCTAACCCCCATGATATTCAAGGGCCAACTGTACTTGCTTTGTTATAGATCACATGTCCACATGCATGTGGGTTTGTCTGGGGGCTCTGATCTCTTCCATTTATCTAGTTTTTTTCCTTGTTTCTATATTACTGCCTTAATTCCTATAGATTTGTATTAAGTCTTTGTATCTATGGAGTAGTTTCTCTTTCTTAGTTCTTTAATTATATTTTGGATCTCTTGGCCCTTAGCATCTCATTTAAATTTTAGAATGAGACTATAAATTTCCATTTTTAAAACACTGCTGGGATTTTAATGTACTTAGTAATTAATTTTTAGTTGGATATTATTTATTTTCACAATGGTCTTTTTGTTTCTGATTTTTCCTGTTATAATTATGATGTTTTGCAGGTGATGATAGGAGAATTGCTAACTATTAGAAAGCAGGGACAGTATGTTATATAATCTTTTAAATCTAAAACTTATCCTGCAAGAAGAAACCCCTTTTAATTAATTAAAGTTTATAACTGGGTGTTCATGCAGATTTGTTAGCATAAACATTCAATCAAGATTGGTTGGTTGATCTGGCATGTAATGGGAATCTCCAAATCCCAAGAGGGACAAATGGAACTTTTGATTGTTTCCACAGAAACAAACTATGGCAGGGTTCTTAAACTCCCAGGGGTCTATGGACATACTATCCATGAGCTCAGATTTCTCAAAAATATCTTTAGATGGTAATCTGAAAAAATTGACATAAGAATGCTCTGGATATTTTGGATGACCTTTATTTTTATAACCAAGTTGTGTAATTTCTATGCCAAAAATTACAATAAAGAAAACCAGAGAGTGATATGTTAAATTTCTTTATGTTTCCATATCAAGTGTTACAGATTCACCAAAAACCTATAAGCCTCACTTCACACCACTGACATGAAATAACTACTTGATGAGGGTTTTAAGTTGCCCCGTGTTTTGTACATCAGTCTGGTGTAGAGTAACTCATTAGACTTTAATAATAATTGACTTATTAGGGATTTTTTTTTCATATGAGGGTATATTACCACAATAATAGTGAATATGCTTTCAGGAGAATCTATTCCAGTTTTATAAATTGACTAGTGTGACAAATATTTTAATTTCATTGATGATAAATGTGTTGTCCTAAGACTGACTCCAGCAACCCACCTACCAGAGCAAGCATGAAGCCGCCCAGACACTTCACTCTATATGTGAGTCAGTCAGTGTCCAAAGTTGGACTATCCATCAGGCATTTGAATGTAAGAGTGGCTTCCAGGTGAATCTGACTGCTGGCTCATTTCTCAGAGGCACGGGGGCTCAGGCACATCTTTCTACAGTAAAACTGCCCTGTGGTTCAATATCCTGGGGTGTTTACCTTTGCTGTTGGGGTTTATAGTACTGTCTAAATTGGGGGCCGCTATGATGGGACTGAGGAGGGGGTGTATCTACTCATTATGTACAGAAATGATCCAGGGGTCAAGGGCAGGGAGAGCCTTTGGTTGAGCAAGCAGAGTATACAGACTGTTTCAAATACAGAAGCACAGTGGCATGTTTGTTCAGCTCAAAGGTGTAAATCCACGTCCCATTTTAAATAAAGTGATATGAAAAGTGTGAGGAAAATGTTCAGGCACATGGCAAGGTTTGACTTTTGGGCTCAATATCATTTGTCTTGGGGAATGATGAGGTCGTCATCTATTGGCCCTGATGCTCTGGGCAACAGGGTCCCCCCCACAAGAATGTAGGCCTTTATCAGTTCTAGGGGATGAGCTGTAGATGTCAAGTTATATTCGACATGCTTTCCAGAAATCTGCAGCTAAGACTCCACAGGCAGGAGTAAGCAAGCCCTTCCTGGTGCAGAGAGTAACGATAGAAAAGAGTGCCCCATTCACAGGTCTGTGTTGTGGGGGTTCTAATGGATCTGTTTTAAGGGAACTGCTTGGTGAGCAGTGATGAATCTGCTGCAGATCAAGTAAATCAGGGCTGGAAGTAGGACAGGGCCTTCCATGCTGGCCTGGGGCGGAGTAACTCAGATGGACACCGGCTGAGCCAGGAATGAGTCTTCCATGATGGAAACTGGTGACTGCCTGAGGTTCTCATCAAACATCACTGGGTTTATAGACATCTATAATCAGTCCAATAATTAACATGCCTACTG
Organism: Callorhinus ursinus; assembly: GCF_003265705.2. Taxonomy (NCBI): domain Eukaryota; kingdom Metazoa; phylum Chordata; class Mammalia; order Carnivora; family Otariidae; genus Callorhinus; species Callorhinus ursinus. The sequence goes on from NW_027397088.1 coordinate 5,834,560, forward strand.
CTAATTATTTGTTGAGGTTTTTTTTTTCCTTTTAGTCAGAGGAAATGAGAGTGGGAGAGGAGGAAAAGGAAGAAACCCCAATGGGCGACAAGCCCACCGATGATTAACAGTATCCTTGTGGCATTATTCTGACTCACAGCTTGCTTAAGCTTGGAGTTTAATTGCTGTTTTCATGTTAAAATTGCTCATTTGGTTGCTTAGGTTCTTTCATAAATGCTTTAATTAGAAAACTATGGTGCAGGACTTTAGGACTTATTTTGACCTTCCCTCCACCCCTTGCCCTACTCTCCACCGTTCTAAAAAAATGGAAAACAGTTTGGTTGAATATATACTATTTATGTTCCATGAGAGCAGGGAATACGTGTGTCGTGTTCACTGCTGTATTCCTGGGGCTCAGTACAATGTCTGGCCCGTAGTTGGTTCTCAGTAAATATCAATGAGCTAAATACTACTTTCCATACTGCTTTGCTTCAAACTTCTGAAATAATACTAATAGCTTCTAAGTTACAGCAACTTCTAGTAAGTGATGGGTAAGTGATGTGGAGAACTAAGGCAAAAGAAATATAGAAAAAAATTAAACTTCCTTATAACTTACAGCCCATTGACAAGTACTTGAGACAGGCAGAGCGACCTCCCTCAGCCTCAACTCCCTCCATGTGAATACTTTGCTAAGAGCAAAAGGCAAACTTAGCTTGACCTTAGCCCAACCCCCAGGATCTTGTAAGTCTTCTTTGACATATAAAAACGGCTTTCGAAACATCCTTTATCTCTACTCCCACAGATAATATGTTAACAATCATCTTCCAAGCATATGGCCCCCTGATATACACCTGAAGGGTCTCATGACTAAGGGTTTACTAGATAGTAATAAATGACCTTTTCCCAACAATAGCGAGACCCCTCAAGGTCCTGGAAACCTTGCTTCCAAACTCCTTGAGACTTATGCTCTCCCTAACTCCCTCCCAACTTGAAAGTATATATTCAGCCATCCTCACGACCTCAGGGCGGCCCTTTCTGCCCATGGGTCTGTCCCCGTGCTTTAATAAAATCACTCTTTTTTGCACCAAAGACAAATCAAGGATTCTTGAGGCACCCTTCAAGAATTCTTTCTTGACCATTCACTCCCAGACCCCAACATTTCACAGCAGTAAGCTTCATGCCAGTTTCCTTTGCAGCATTACACATTTATTTTTAAAGCACAGCAACTTGGGGAGCCTGGGTGGCTCAGTCGGTTAAGCGTTCGTCTCTTGATTTTGGCTCAGGTCATGATCTCAGGGTCGTGAGATGGAGCCCTGCATTGTGCTCCGAGCTGGGTGGGGACCTTGCTTGGGATTCTCTCTCTCCCTCTGCCCCTCCCACCACTTGCATGCTGTCTCTCTCAAATAAATAAATAAATCTTAAAAAAAAAAAAAGGCAGCAACCCCTTTATTTAGATTAAGGAAAACAAATGAAAATAAGCACTTTGTCGGCCCACTCATTCTGTGTTCCGGTCATATCAGACATCCTTCATTTTCACCCAGAAGTAACTCTGATAAATGATCTGCTGGCAGTATTTTAGACAATCCATAAACGAGATGTTTAATCAGCCTTGTGGGCTTAACCCAAACATTTAGAACAGGTCAATAGAAATTAGCCAAAGTCAAGTCTTCTCAAAATCTGGGAGATGATGTCCTTCAGAGACCTAGATCCCAGTGGACTTTGAAAGGACCCTCCTCGGAACGACCCACCTGACTTCCCAGGCTTTAGCATCTGCCTCTGTTGACTCAGAGGAGCTCCTGAAACAGACCTCAGCTGCCTGCATTTTGACCTCAGTCCATGCTTTCTAATTGATTAAGTGCTTCTTTCCAGCTTCTCTCTGATCTCAGGCGGAAGACACTGTGGGCATAGCGGCCCCTGTGGGAGCCGAAACTAGGACTCCAGCAACAAGGACTGTCCTGAGCCAGCAGGAACCCCAGGAGTGACCGCAAGACAATAATGACCTGACCTTCACCACCCACCGGCATGTACCCACCGACCTCTGTCCCGCATTCTCCTTACGTAAACCTAGAAGGATTTGCAGCACTTTGGAGACAGTGTTTGAGACGCTAGTCTGCTGTCCTCCCGGTGTTGGACTTATGGAAATAAATTCCTTTCTTGCTTCATCACCCCTCGTCTCTCTACCTGTGGATTTTGTCAGTAGCGAGTGGCCAAATCTGGTCTGTTCGGGACCCCGGAGCCAGGCGCAGTCCCATTGGTACAACTTGAATGCATCGCATACCCACAGGCCTTCTGAGAAAGTGGCTTCTCTCCAGCCCGGTTCAAGGAGGAGGTGTGGCCCCAAGGGCTGCTAATTTATGGGTGGTCTCCATCATAGGAAGTGGACTGGCATGAGATCTCTGCCCAGCAGGAAGAAGAATCACTATCTTAAGCAATCGGATTCTTTCTTTGTGGGGATGTGAATTTGAGACCCTGTAGAGACCATCAGAACTTGCTGATCTGGGCAGAAGCCTAAGGCAGGCAGAGAGAAAAGTGGCAGAAGGGATGAGTCTGGAAAAGCCACGACCAAGCATTGTCTGGAGCAGCTGAGTCTTCCTAATAGCAGCCCGAGCTCCAGAAGGAGCTAAGGTTCAGTCTCGAAAAGACAGCAGGTGGTGGAGTCCCCTGGTGGCTGCCCAAGGGCCGGGGCAGATCTGTCCACCGATGACCTTCCTGCCAGGCCCCAGAGCCCCATACGGAGGGCAGTCTCTGTTCTTTCCCCTCCTGTGGCCTCAGCTAAACTGGAAGAGCCTAATCAACACGCATATAAATAAGAACTCCCTGGTTCTAAAATTCTAGAATTACACTGAGCACAGTAAGAACTCATTAATGCAGCCCACGTGTTCCAAGCTTCTAATTATTCCTTTTGGACGAAGCTTATTTTGCTCAGCAAAATTTTCTTACAGATAGCTCAAATTAAAGAGAGGGCAGAAGAATTATTTAAAATATTTCAGAGAACAAGCTACTAGTTTAATATGTTAATTTAAAACTACTTTATTTATTTAAAACGTATGACCTGGGGTGTCTGGTTGGCTCAGTCAGTTAAGCATCTGCCTTCAGCTCAGGTCATGGTCCCAGGGTCCTGGGATTGAGCCCCACATCAGGCTCTGCCCTCAGTGGGGAGTCTGCTTGTCCCTCTCCCTCTGCCCCTCCCCCAAACTGTGCGTGCATGTGCGCGCTCTCTCTCTCTCTCTCAAATAAATAAAATATTTTTTAAAATGTATGACCCAAGGAACTTCACTTAGATAGAATGAATAAGTATTGTTAACATTTATGCTTCTTTTTTTCAACAAATATTTACTGATTCTCTCTCTGAGCCAGGCTCTATGCTAAGCATCAGAACAGAGAAACAGAGAATCAATCAAATATGGCATAGTACTGTGCATTAATTTTTAAAATAAAATAAAAGATCAACATAAGAAATATCTCAGTGTTGGTTTTTGCCACCCACAAAATATATATCTATGTGTATACACATATACAAATATATATATGTGTGTGTGTGTGTGTGTGCGTGTGGATGGATAGATGGATGGATGGATGAAGGGATAGGAAGGAGGGAGGGAGGGAGGAGGAAGAAGGATGGAGGGAAGAAGGAAGGGAGAAGCTTGCCCTCAAGCAGCTTAGAGACCAGTGAGGGAGACAGAGAAATGTATGAGCCATTGCATCGCCAAGACAGATAAACACAGTATGTTAGCACAGAAGAGGGGCATCTCGGTCACCCGAGGGCTGGGGTCCAGAGAGACTTCCTGGGGACAATTGGTAAGGAGGTTTGAGGATGAATTGGGTGACCAGATGGAGAGAGAAAAGAAGGCACCTCAGGTAATGACAAACAGTGGAGTCACATGGCAGGCATAGTGGGAAGGACAGTCAGTTCTCACCATCCACGGTAGTTGTGTTGTGCGAACTGAGTGCAAATACTGAATTAGTGAACAGCGGAACACTGCTCCTAGGGAAACACAGGGTTAGGTTCCTGGGAGCCTCTAGGCACAGTTTTGTCAATCAAAACCCCATTTGTGCTATATGGGTTCATGTGCCAGCATCCTTGCAAAAAGAAGCCTGTTTCATCAGCATGGAAAACCTGCTCTTCCACATAACACCTTTCCTGCATAATGTGTAGCAGGTGTTTTGAAAATTCTTCCCAGGGCACCTGGGTGGCTCAGTTGGTTAAGCATCCAACTCTTGATTTCAGTTCAGGTCAGGATTTCAGGGTCCTGGAATCAAGCCCCATGTTGGGCTCTGCACTCAGTGGGGAGTCTGCTTGAGGACTCTCTCTCCCTCTCCCTCTGCCCCTCCTGCTTGCACTCACACACACTAACTCTCTCTCTGTAATAAAGTAATAAGTCTTTAAAACAGAGTCTTCCAGAGCCTCCTGATCTGCCTCCCTTGCCTCCCATGCAAGTTTAATGCTTCTCACACCACATCACCTTTGAAACAGGCAAGTGAGCCAGCCCTAGCTGAGAAGGGTTTAACATTTCCCTGGCCATAAATTTCTTTGGTTTTGCTCACAACACTGCCCATTATGCTTTTTTTTTATTTTAACCAACTGCCATCTCATGAATCCACAGGTGTAGCTGCTTTTTCAGCTTTTTCATAGCTTCATCACCCACTAAAGATGTTACTTTAGCGCTTTCTGGAATGGCCTCGCATACAAATTGGTCATTTCTTCTTTCTTTTTCTGGAGGTATTGTATCACTAATTCATTAACATTGAACTCATGGCTGATGGTCCTGTAGCTCATCTGAATGAAGTTCATCTAACACATTACTTTCTCTATAAATATAGCACATCCAGCCTTCTTGCACTTAGGAACCCCAGATATCACTTCAGCCTATGCTTGGGGTCCATTTTAAACAGTGAAATCACCAACAGGAAGCACAAAAATATGAAAAATGTGGCACTAAATAGGCCATGAAAAGGACACTTGTTTACAGTATGAGCTGAAATGAAAAGCAGAGTGTCATCTGGTTCAGCCTCAGCTAGGAATGTGCACATTGAATGAGTCAATTTTTCCCCCTCTCTGCACATCTGTGAATAATTGCAAAAGTGCCAGGAGTATTGATTTTGGAATTACAAATACATTGTAGGGAGTAGGCAACTGGCAAATACGGAATCCGCAAATAAAGCAGATGTGCTGCCCTGCTAGCGAAGTGGATGGAGGCTGCTGTAAGCGGGGAGGCTTGTTCCTGTCTGAACGTCGTGCACTGCCACCGAAGGGTTTTAAACAGAGAGTGACATGATCTTTGCTGTAGAAAAAGCACTTTTCTCTAAATGTAAAGTGTGGTTTGAAGAGGGGAAGACTGGAGACGGGTCGGGGATGGCTGTGCTGGGGGCGGGCGAGAGTGAATGAACTCAGCCAGGGCAGAGGTTTGGGGAGCTGGTCTGAGAGCCATTAGAATCCTGGTGTCAGCGTTGGGTTGGGTGTGCGCGGTGAGGGAGGAATTGAGGACAACTCCCAGGGTTCGGGCTTGGGCAAACAAGTGGGGTAGGGCCATGGGTGAGAGCTCTAGCCTCCGAGTCAGAGATGCTTGAGTTTAAATCCAAATTCCAGGGACACCTGGGTGGCTCAGTTGGTTAAGATTCTGCCCTCAGCTCAGGTCATAATCCCAGGGTCCTGGGATCGAGTCCCACATCGGGCTTCTTGCTCAGCAGGAGTCTGTTTCTCCCTCGGCCTGCTCTGCCTGTCACTCTTTCTGCTTGTGCTCTTTCTCTCTCTGACAAATAAATAAATAAAAATCTTTAAAAATATTCCAAATTCCAGCAACTCACTAGCTGTGTAGCCAAGAGACATTCTCCTTCACTTCTTTGAGTTTCGCTGTTTTCTTCTTTATATATACAGATTCTATATAATGCTCAGAGTTATTTTGAGATTGAAATAAGTGCTGGTGTTTTCACTTATATAAGGAAAACAGGAAAAGCAGCAGCATGTGGGGTTAGGGGGAGAAGGAAAAGAGTCCCACTGGACACATAAGTTGGACGTGCCTGTGGGCATCCATGTACAAAAGCTATTTGATATGCTCTCAAGAGGCCAGGAGCAGAGAAGCTGGGGCGAGACATACAGACTTGGAAGTGATAAGCAGGCAGGTGGCTACAACAACCACAGAGGATGGGTAGTTCCAGCATCAGAGGTCTACAAGACCAAGCCTGAGGAATTCCAGCACAGAGGAAGAGGCTGGAAAGGAGCTCAAGAACGAGCAGCAGGAGAGGAAACCAGGAGGAAAACCAGGAGAGTGTGGGATAATGGAGGGCAGGGAAGGAGAGTTTCCAGCAGGGAGTGAGCTCTATTAGTGTTCTGAAAGCATAAACCTAAAGTCATAGAACTTTTGAGCTGGAAGGGACCGAGAAATTTTTTATTGTTTTTTAAAGATTTTATTTACTTATTTGACACAGAGAGAGATAGAGAAAGGGTTAGAGAGACAAGTGGGGGAAACAGTAGAGGGAGAGGGAGAAGCAGACTCCCCGCTGAGCAAGGAACCCGATGCGGGCCTCGATCCCAGGACCCTGAGATCATGCCCTGAGCCGAAGGCAGATGCTTAACCAACTGAGCCACCCAGGCGCCCCTGAAAATCTTTTAATCTAATCCCCTTATCTCTTCTGATGAAGAGATCTGTGATCCAACAGTCTTGCACAATTCACAGCGCTCACCATAGCACATACCCTCCCCAATGTCTATCACCCAGCCACCCCATCCCTCCCACCCCCCATCACCCCAGCAACCCTCACTTTGTTTCCTGAGATTAAGAATTCCTCATATCAGTGAGGTCATATGATACATGTCTTTCTCTGATTGACTTATTTCACTCAGCATAACACCCTCCAGTTCCATCCACATCGTTGCAAATGGCAAGATTTCATTCCTTTTGATGGGTGCATAATATTCCGTCGTATATATATACCACATCTTCTTTATCCATTCATCTGTCGACGGACATCTTGGCTCTTTCCACAGTTTGGTTATTGTGGACATTGCTGCTATAAACATTGGGGTGCACATACCCCTTCGGATCCCTACATTTGTATCTTTGGGGTAAATACCCAGTAGTGCAATTGCTAAGTTCCAAATATTTAAATATTCCTATTCCTTAGGTCCTTGTATACAAATTAACTTAGAAAATAATTACTTTTTGGTTTAAATGTTTAACCTATTTGCTCTGTTTTTAAAACTAAGTTTTATTATGGTATACTTTACATATATTAAAACTAAAATGTAGAGTTTGTTGAGTGTTAAAAACTCATTCAGTTTTGGGGCACCTGGGTGGCTCAGTTGTTAAGCATCTGCCTTCAGCTCAGGTCATGATGGGATCGAGCCCCACGTCGGGCTCCCTACTCAGCAGGAAGCCTGCTTCTCCCTCTCCCACTCTAAAAGTTTTCATCACAGGAGAAAAAATTTTTTTCCTTTATTCTTTTTCTTTTCTTTTTACTGTATCTAGATGAGAAGATGAATGGTAGCTAAACCTGTTATGGTGATCATTTCACAATACATATAAATCAAATGATCATGTTGTACACCTTAACTTACACAGTGATGTCTGTCAATTATTGCTCAATAAAACTGGAAAGAAAACTTAAAAGTTTAAAAATGGCAGGAGTCATAACTCATGTTGAAGATAAGACAACAGGTCCAAAAAGGAGTTGCTTATGCTAAGCCCCATATCACCAAACTAAGATGTAATTACAGTTTTAGCTTTCCCAGAAATGGAACCTTAAACCAAACAGGAATTGCCTGATCAGCACTACTTAGGTAAGCTGCCTGACAGACCCCTGCCATCCACTAAAGGAAAGTGATCTTGCAGTAACCAACTGCTTTTTCACCTCATATAACTTCCTTGTTCCTGCTCCCTCCTGCCTATAAAAGTCTTTCATTTTGTACAGCTCCTCAGAGCTCCTTTCTATCTGCTAGATTGGATGCTGCCCGATTTATGAACTGTTGAATAAAACTAATAAGGTCTTTAAAATTGACTCAAAACTGAATGAGGTTTTTTTAAAGATTTTTTTTTAATTTTTATTATTTATTTGACAGAGAGAGAGAAAGACACTGAGAGAGGGAACACAAGGAGAGGCAAAACAGGGCCTGCTTGCATGGCACCTTGAGTGAGCTGGAGTTATAGGCAAGTCTTGTCTGCTCACAGCACTGCCCAGGTCCTCCCAGGGCTCATGCCTCACCTCCCTACACTCTGCAGCTAGGGCATTCTTTTGGTTTTTCCTCAGTTATCCAAAATCCTTATCTAAAAAGTTTCCTTTATCATTAATTCTGTCACAAACATGTTGACATTTTGTCCAGACAAACAAAAATCAAAAAGATCTTTGAGTTTTCTATCTTCATACATTACAACTTGAAAACAAGACTAGAGGAAAGAATGTGTAGAAACGCATAAAGAAAGTGATATGTTAAAGCTGGGAGAAGTCTTAGAGCTGAGCTCCCAACAGTCAACACCTGCCACATTCCAAGGTCCTAGTTGCTACAGGTGGCTGATGGCTGCCATATTGGACAGTGTAGACATGGATCATTTCTGTCACCATGGAAGTTCTTGCAGGGGGCACTGTTTCAGAGAGTGCCTAGGTCACAGGCCTTTTTTAGATTTTATAGATGAGTAACTAAGTCCTAGAAGTTGTAAAAAAATAATCCAGCTGGGGCGCCTAGGGGGCTCAGTTGGTTGAGCGTCTGCCTTTGGCTCAGGTCATGATCCTGGAGTCCTGGGATGAGTCCCGCATCGGGCTCCCTGCTCAGCGGGGAGTCTGCTTCTCCCTCTGCCTCTCACCCCACTCTCGTGCTCTCTATCTCTCACTCTCTCTCTTCAAATAAATAAATAAAATCTTTAAAAAAAAATCCAGCTAAAAAGGGTGCTTGGCTGGCTCAGACAGAAGAGCTTGCAACTCTTGATCTCCCGGTAGTGAGCTTGCACCCCACGTTAGGTGTAGAGATTTCTAAAAAAAAAAAAAAAAAAAAAAAAAAGAGTAATAATCCAGCTAAGAGAAATAGCAAGCTTGTGGCAGAGCCAAGAACTGAAAACCCAACCAGTTAATTCCACTCCTGAGCTCTTTCTCCCACATATAACCCCGCGGTAGGTCCAAGCTTGGAACGCCAAGGGTGTTACTGCCACTGTAGCTTAAAAACTGGTGTCAGAGGCAGAAAAACAATTCCAAATAATTAAGACAATGGACCCCCTCCCATGCAATGGCTGCCATTCACTCGCTGCCCAGGCTCTGTACCTTCCATGATCCACAGCCTGTCCGGGGGCTTCTGGGGGCCTGAGAACCAGTCTCCTCTCTCTTTCACTTTCTCTCGCGTGCCCGTGCCCAACCACTCACCAAATTCCATTTCTTTTCTTTAAAAGTTCTAGAACCTACTCCATCCCCCTTACCATCTTTGTTCTAGTTCTCATCATCTTTTTTAAAAATTATTTTAATTTAATTTCAATTATTTTAAAGTGTGACATTCATTAGTTTTTAGTATATTCACAAAGTTGTATGACCATCACCAATGTCCAATTCCAGAACATTTCACCTCCCCAAAAAGAAGTCCTACAGCCATCAGCAGTTAACCCCCCCTTTGCCCTGCTGGCCTCTCCCTGACACCTGCTAGTCTACTTCATGTCTCTAGAGATTTGCCTGTGGCAGACATTTCATATAATGGAATCACACATTATGTGATCTTGTGTGACTGGCTTCTTTAACTTAGCATAATGTTTCCAAGCTCCATCTTTCCTGTAGCACCTGTCAGTACCAGTACCTTATTTCTTTTTAATGGCCATCTCATATTCTGTTGTTCCATCCTCAGTTGGTGTACGTTAGGGTCAGTTCCACTTTGAGGCTATTATGAATAGTGCTGTTATGACGGATGCTGTACAAGTTTCTGTGTGGACACGAGGTTTCAATCCTCTTGGGTACCCCATCATTTCTAAATAACATTAGTGGATAAACCTTGCAGTTTTCCCTGCCTCCGGGCTTATCCTCTCACTTCATTCTCCAAACCAACATTAGAGTCTTTTATTAATTTTTTAAGATTTTATTTATTTACTTGACAGACACAGCGAGAGAGGGAACACAAGCAGGAGGAGTGGGAGAGGGAGAAGCAGGCCTCCCGCCGAGCAGGGAGCCCGATGCGGGGCTCGATCCCAGGACCCTGGGATCATGACCTGAGCCGAAGGCAGACGCTTAACGACTGAGCCACCCAGGTGCCCCTAGAGTCTTTTAAACACGCAAGTCTTCTATGTGTGTAAATCAGATCATTCTGAGCCAGTTTTTAAAAGCTTTCAATAACTTTCTATTGCACAGAAGAAAAAAACAAAACCCAAAAACCTCAGTGTGACCTACCTCTTCAACCTTGTCCCCAGGGTGATGATGGGCCCCAGGGCGACTGGCCCGTTTCCACCAACTCACGTTTAGGTAAACTGAGGCTACAGGGAGGGCCACCAAGGAGCAGTTGTCGTTGGTGGTAGTATCAGTTTGCTACTTTCTTGTGCCCCCCAGTTTCTGCCTGGGGTGCTTAGACAATGGGGACGGGGCAGACAAGCCTGCCCTACTGCAGCGTCTCTTTCCTCCCCTCGGGCCATTCCTGAGAATCCAAGTCTCAAGATCTCAGACTGCTAGAGCTTCAAGGAGCCTCGGGAGCTTCCAGTCCGGTGACTTGTGGGCTGTGCTCAGGGAGCACCCCAGGTGTGAGGGTGGAGGACAGGAGACCAAGTGGGCAGGGCTCCGTAGCATGTGGTTTTGTTTGAGGAAAATTTTTATCAGCTGAAAGCAAAAAGAGACTTGAGAACAGATTTATTTTTTTTATCCATGTTGATTGATTGATATGTCTCTTTTATCTCACGTATAGGCTAAACCTCCATCTCTTTTCCCCCCGCCATGTATATTTTGTTGATATGTGGGTCATTTGTATTGTAGAGATTCCCAGAGCCTCAGTTTGTATCTTCATTTGTTTTTGTTGTTGTTGGTTTTTTTTTTTTTTAACACGTTCCTCCTGCCTGTTTGTCTCCTGTAAATTCTTCATTAGAGCCAGAGGTTTGAGGAGATTCAGGATCTGTTTTGTGTTCGTGATGGCGCTGGGGGACAGAGCAACTTCACAGACGGTGGTGTTTCCTCCTACTGGGAAGATCCGCAGTCTGGTGGACTTTCTGGTGATGTTAGCAGCCATTAAAGCTCATTGCCAAGTCCATGGCCCATCAGGAATTGCAAATCGGGGACGTTCTAATTCTGTTACTCCTTTTCCATGTGTTAGCTGGAGTTCTTCTGTAACCCTCTTCATTTACAGACAAGGAAACCAAAGCTACAGCCAACAGAGCTCTTGCTTCTGCAAGCCAACCTCGCTGCCCCCCTCTGAGCATCGCGGAGCGGCAGGTGGTCCTGCCTCCTGGGGGAGGCCTGGCGAGGCCAAAAGGCTGGCAGCGACTTCAGGCCCCCTGAAGGAGGAAAGGGAGCAGCTGAAGAACAGAAGGATAAATGCTGGCGGGAAAAGCTGACAATGAGCTTTAAATCAAAGGTAATAATAGAAGCGGGTGTGCGCGAGCTGGGGCCTGGGGCAGAGGTCCAGGAAGAGGAATCCTCTTGTTGATGACTCGCCTGCCGGCCGGCACAACCACACACAGGAAGTGCTGTCTCCAGAAATGTCATCACAGACGAGAAGAGGCTGACCAGGCTTTCAAGAAACTTTGGCGGAGAGCTCCCAGACACAGAAGACTTAGGGGAGGGAAGGGAAGGATGATGCGGGCAAGGAAGTGGAGGGGCTTTGCGAGGCAGGAAGCCGAGCTGTCATCCCCCCCCCCCCCGCCCCCGACCCCGTCCCTTGGCCCTCGGGGCTCCCAGACCCAGCCTGATGGCAGAGGCTGTGGGATCCAGCTGCAATTTTTCAAACCAATTAAGGAGAAGCGCCATGGCCCCAGGAGAGCATGCTGTGGGCCTCTTCTGAGTCAGCAGGCTCAGACCGGGACCTTTGGGGACGACATCTGAAGGCTCTAATTGATTCCCCTCAGAGTTAAAAATAAGAAGTAGCAAGCAGCTAGTCTTTTGACTTTAAACTGCTGCAGGAGGGTGGCTCTTTTTCAGCAGAGGTTTTCCATCAGAGATGCCAGAGAGCGGTGTCCCTGCTTGGCTTAACTGTTGGTATAGAGGCCCCGCACATCCCCTTTCCATTTGCACCGTCTCCTTCAGGAGGCTTCGGGTCCTGAATTCATCAGTTAGCCAGAAGTAAGTTCCATTTGACGGGACAATACGGCCATTCAAAACAAAGCAGCCCAAATCTCTTGGCTGAGAAAAGTCACAAAGACTCTGTGTTCGTCTTAAACCTGAAACAGTCACTCTTAAGACAGTTGAGTGAAAAGCTGTGAAGTATAACAGAGAAAGTGGGCCAAACCATCCCCTTTGGTCATTTTGTGATCCGTAGACCAAACTATTGGCTGTGAAGGTTTTATTCTGCCTCCAATTTCTCTGGCATTGTGTAGATGTTTCTTCAGAAAAAAAATAAAAAGCTCCTATTCACCTCCAAGTTTGAGAATCAGAATAGAAAGGTCTGGGCTTGCAGAGTTGGAAAAGGAAATGAAATTGGAGCGTTCACTGTCCTTAGGAGTGATAGCCAGACTTCTCTCTTTCCCAAACCATGAACGCCAAAAATATTTTTTCTGCTTTTCTATGGAAGTTGGACAGCAGCAAAATCATCACAGACTGTCATTTATGAAAACACAGCTTAGTACAATGTAATCCATATAAACACAGGATCCCAGTATGGCCCAGTCCTGGCATGGTGTCGCCTTCCAAGAAATAACAAGCCTGACATTACAAAAGTAGGGTTGAGAGGAGTCCAAATCTGTATTTAGTCTCTTGAGGGAACGTGAAAGAGGAAACAGTTTTTAGACACAGCACAACATCTACAAAAGGTTCTATTTCTTCATCTTTCTCTCCCCTGGCGCCCAGGCCTTCCATCAGAGCTTCCCACGGACCCCACGCGGCCCCTCCCCCTTTCCCCTCCTTCCTTTCTGCCGGTCTCTTCACTCTATCCATCCACTGTGCCTTTCTGGATTCTATGATTTACTTAGCACCTGGATTCTGTTCAAAATAGCCCCAAAGAACCAGGAATTGATCTAGTAAGAAAGTGGGAGGTGGCAGGCAGAGGAAAGGTTTAAGGTATATATATGCAATTTTGTGCTCCGCTTTTGTTGGATCTTTGTGAGCCTAGCCAGGCAGGAAAGCATAGTTACTATATCTCCCAGAGGGGCTTTGCCTCATCCCTAATCCCATAGCTGTTTTTCCTCCTTCCAGTTGATCAGGATTCCTGACCAGGACTTCTGAAGACACTCACTTTCTGAGGGTTTCCAACATTTCTCTTTGCAGACCAGGGAACAAAGATCCTGGCTTAGGGGCTTAATCCCTGTGTCTAGCAAGATGAGGGGAAGTTGTACTTCTTTCCAGGGGCCTCTGACCACTAAATGACCCATGCTGCCACAACCAGAGTGGACGGGGGACAGTTCCAACCCCTGAAAGTCTGAGAAGGCTAGAGGTGTCACTGGATTGGTATCACCATCCTGGGACCCACCTCAACCATTCCTTCCCACAGAAACCACAACAAAGGCTCTTGCCCACAGCTACTCCCTCTCCCTCTGCCTCCAGATCGACCCTGGTGCTCCCCCCCCCGGGGTGTGTCGTGCCCCCTCCTCTTGGGAACTGTGAGTAGTAAACCATCTTTTCAAAGGGCAGTGTCTCCTAATCTGTTGGCTTTAATATACCTCAAATTTTCTATTAATACACTTTTTTTTTTTAAACAGCTAGGAAACCTCTTATCCCCCTAAATGTCAGGGGTTCAACTTCAAGAGGGTGAGGCTTACCTGCTTTATTTCAGGATTTCCATGTGCACCCTGGTGCCTAGCTCTGACTTCTATTGGATTTTTCCAGGAAGGTGGCCATGGTTTTTCTTTCTTTTGTTCGTTCATTCTTTTTTTCTTTCTTTCTTTCTTCTTTCTTTCCTTTCTTTTTCTTTCTTCTTTCTTTCTTTTTTCTTTCTTTTCTTTCTTTCTTTCTTTCTTTCTTTCTTTCTTTCTTTCTTTCTTT